>NC_134510.1:15232708-15544374 GCF_027942865.1 Odontesthes bonariensis | reverse complement strand
TGAATAGCCCTAAAAAACACCCAGTGATCAATTAATAATGATAATGTGAATTTTATTGTATGCACACAAGGTCATATCTATTATCTGTATTTCGTGTTTATATCTGAACCTTTTTTCGCTTTCTTATCTGACCTCCTCTCTGACCATTTTTATATCAGAGGCCCTGCTGGTTTGTGTACTTTATACTCATTAGGTCCACATATTTATTTTTTTTGTGCGTGCGTTTTATGGCTTCTGCCTCCTGTGAATACATCCTGATACTTTTATGGCCGCTTGTAATGGTCAACAAAATATACAAAAGAAAAGGACTAGAAAACAACCTAAATGCGTGTCCCGAACACAAAACAATCGTTTGTATCACTGCTAATCTCTTGTAGTGTCGCATTTTAGACCCGTCCGCTCCATTATGAGCTGGCACTGTTCAAACAACACACCTACACTTTGTTGGTGTTAGACCATCCCCCCTCTGATGGGTGACTCTATTCGGACCGCAGACAAGTTCACACTTATCCTACACAGGAGATGCTGAGAGCTGCCAGACAGCCTGACAGAAGTGACAACCTGAAGAAGCAGCCCTATGAAACCAAAATGAAAGTAGTAACGACATTTTTTTTCCCTTTTGCTTTTGTGCTAATGTGACCACTTCGTGCACTCGTGCTTCTTACAGGAAAAAAAATGCTTTTTCACATCACTTGACATCACTTTTTCACAAAAACGGATTGGCACTTTTTCTGGGGGATATTCAAAAAAGGGGAGTACTTGAAACAGAGGTTCTGACACTTGCTGGCACTTCGTGTGTACTCCCCACAGCGGGGAGACTCAGAACTAATACCAAAAACGTGAAAAAGATGATTTTGATTCTCTATCCCCTTTAAGGATCATGGCAGTTGTTAGTATGCACAGGCACGCTGCTTTCCCTTCAGGACGCTGACAACACGAGTACACTTTTTAATCTGTCATTGGAGTGTCAAAACCACGAGTCTCTTTTGTTATTTCCCTGCTACACTCCACCACAGATTTTGTTTTTTTTGAGTCCTCATGTTCTTCTGCTCTCTCTCTGTTGTCAAAAATGGCAAAATTCAAACACTCATGACTGCATTAAAATTATCGTGTGAGCTTAAAATTCTCATGCTTCACCAAAAGTCATCCCCATTGCCCACTTCTAACTGTGATGAAGTGTAATGAATTTCCATCAAGACCAAGACCATTAGTCTGAAAGTGTCATTCGAATAAAGCTTGAGAGAGCTACACTTTCAATAAATCAGACGCGGCCCCCACTTTTAGAGTCCTGCGACATCAGATGAATAAACAAGGCGAGATCTGAGGGCTTTGCTAAATCTATGATAATTCAAAAATGTATCTTTAAAAAGATACACCAGCGTGATGACAGGTCCAGGAGTCAAAGCTTCCTTAGAGTGAGAAAAATAACTGCAATTCTATATATAAACCCAACATTTTTCAAATGTTTTTGTAAAACTATTAACTCGAAACACAAAGATCTTAAATAGATCGCTGTAATGACCATAGTAAAAAACTGAGAAAAGCGGCGAATGGTGAACAATAACAGTGTCGAAACTGCAATTTAGGTATTTTCTCCTTATGATTTTCTATTAAAAATTTATTCATGTCAAAAAAGAACTGAAATTCTAACATTATAAACCCTTTAAGACATGTAAACCAAATTACCTTTAATCATTTGCCTGTAAAATTCAATTGATTTGAGATGAACAAATTAAATCATGCTTGCCGTCTCATTCTGTATGATACAGTGAAAACATCTGACGGTTATATGACATGTCTACACTGTGTCAGCAGGTGCAGACACTTGTGTATTGATTCTTTATTCAACTGTGTCATGTAGACTTTTGTAGACTCCAAGTGAATTCATCTTTCACACCTCACACCTGACCTGACTTTCCACCCTTTGACCTTCATCAGGGAAAATTTAGACAAATGGCACCGCTGTGCAAACAGACAAGACAGCACTGCAGCAACTGTGGCTTTTTCAGACAAATCGGAGGAAGCTGTTGAGCAGAGCACTGCATCTCACCCTCTCCTCTCATACCGTGTCCAGACAGTGAGCGTGAGTCACTGTAGTTATATGCCCGCTCTGGTAAACTAAAATGTTCTTCTATTTATTCTCAGTAAATGTACACATAACACTGCACACCAGTCCAGAGAATTCTTTAGTATTTAGTATTTATTCAAATGTCATATTGTAGGCTGGCAATTAAACACATTAAAACTTTCTCTGTGCGACACAGAGAGGCCAACTCAGAGCTTTGTTTAATTAAAAATGAGATTTTCATTATGTCACAGAGGCAGCCTTTATTACATTCATGTTTTGCTTTTTTTTCTAATGTTGAAGGGAAGGGATGACTGTTTCTCAATTTTCACAGCAGACAGGTTTTCAAGCAAAACATTTTGATTTATTTTTTTCTTTTCCAATTAGTTTTTCAGCCTCATCGTCCAGATTTGAACGAACAGACCCTGTACTATTAAGGCTGGCTGCACAGACATGGAATCTAGTACCGCCTGATTTAACAAACACAAAAGGTTATTTCTCAGAAAGAGCGAACAGACAATTTACAAACTACCTGCTGAGACCTGCAGTTTATACATAAAATGATGAGTTAATTCAAGACTAAAATTGAGCCTTTCTGCACAAAAGGTAGAACCATATAGTATGTGGCATAACATTTGTTTAAAAAAAATTGTAGGCCATCCAATACATGTCTGTCACTGTGAAATTGTAGAAACATGAAGAAGCTTGGTTCAATCTCCCACCTTCAGACATAATTGGATATGGACACTGAGTTAATTTACCGATCTCACAACAAAATATTGAACATGGCCTCGAAGACAGCAGGAAACAAGTTTGTCAGATGCCAGCCTGAGACAGTGGCTGCTAAAGGAGTGTAGAAGAGGACACGTCTTCCATTTGGAGGTTTAGTTTTGGAGTCAGAATTGAAATAGTAGCAGAGACTATCAAGTCATCTGCCTGGATCTTCAACACACGATTGTTATGCAATAACATTAGTCAAGGCTGCAGCTATTTCTAGCACCTACAAGTGACAAAAAAAAAGGTGACAAGGTGAAAACAATACTTGTGGCTGGACAGTGTATAGTCACTGTGTGAAAATGTCTTCAGTCTGTCACACGGATAGTCATTGTTATGTGAAACCCTGGAAATTCAGACAGCAAATGTGCTTGCATGCAATCTAAAGCTTTTTTTCACACACGCAGTAGAGGTTTACTGGAAGATTCGCTCACATATGGCCACTGATAATGTGACATATGGTCATGATTCTTCATAGGGTGATTTGCTTTAAAAAAGACTGGAATCTTCATGCGATACCATTCTCTGCTTTCCATCCCGTCTGCTCTACAGCACTTCACATCGGTCTCATCAAGAATAGAATAGTGCATTTTCAGCAGAGCACGGTCGTTCCTGAAATGGTGAAATCCAGGGGGTTGTTTTGCTCTTGTAACTCACAAAATATTACCGCCGAGGCTTAAGAATCAGAGTCCGGCTGCTCTCCGTTTAAATCAACAAGCTGATTTAACTGGACACGTTCAGTGAGGGGGTTGAACGTCACTTTTCAAGCTGAAACACAAACAGGAGCTGAGATACCTATGATGATAGAATAGGAGAAACGGATGAATGATGACAATTGCCCGAAAGATTAATTCCACAAAGATGGATTAGAATCTGTTAGAAGAAATACTGACCGTAATCTCAAGAGTAATGAATCTTAAGTTTCAAATTTGTGGAAGAAGATACTTCATCAAAACCTTGTTCAGGAAAGTTCAGAAAACACAAAAACAGGGGAAATGAATTAAAGGCAGTCTAAAATGCAGTCTGGCCCTCTCATGTTCATTAATATTCATAAGTTTATATATTTAATAGATGTGATGGCAGCTGGTTCATTTAAATATTTTTTCAAGTCACACACAATTTTTTTATATTTCATCAATTTCTCTGAGACAATTCCACTGGAATTCTGAAGTTACAAATAGGGAATTTAAACTGGAGCACCCACCCAAAGTCAGATTTTGACCTTGTAAAGTCAGACTATCTTCACCATACGGTGTAGCCTACTGAAATGAAACGTGGCTACCCTACCAGGGGTGTTGCAGTATGTCGGTATTAACAGCAGTAAGAAAAGAAAATAAGTTATGATATTGTTTTAATAGGTGGTAAATGCTAATATCATAAATATTGCAGCACCATTTTATTTCTTGTTGACAGTATTGCATCCTAACGCTGCCACTTACTGCCACAGTGGACAAATATATGGAGAATCCACACTATTGGCCACAGCTTGAGGTATATTTAAGTATTTACAATGTTTGCTGTAGCAAGACAAGGCTTAATGAAGTAAAGGGGAACTTCATATACTACCCTTTCAAATTTCACGTTTCACAGCTGATTGTGATTTTGTATTCAGGGGTTTATGGTGTTCAAAAACATTTAGTCCTCAGTTACCTAATAGTTAGGGAATAGTCAAAGTTGCTTAAAAAAGCCATATGGTAAGTATAATATATTTGTGGTTGAAAAAAACCTGATTGTCACAACATTAAATAGACCATTAGTCAAGAATGGATATGGCTTATTTTCGCTGAATAATACTTTCAGAGGAGTCAGTAATATAAAAGGAAAAGGTAATGCAGCCTGTTATGCTGTACATCAGATGTGCTTGTTGTTAGCGTTATGAAAATGTTTTTTTCCCCTTATCAGTATTCTTTTGAACTTCTTCTAATGCTTAATAGAGGATGAGACAGTTTTGAAAAAAAGAAAAAATGCAGTCCAAAGTACATCTAATTTATTATTCATATTTTTCATTATTATTCTTATAACTCATTCACTAACCTAATTTCACTGCACTATAGAGAATACAGCACCCTCAGTTCTATTGACACATAGTTCTGTCTTGTTTTACTTGGAAATGGTTCTTTTGTTGGTCGGCCCATTAGTCGACCCTTTGGTTATCAATGCTGTTTGTTCTACATCGATTTGGTCACTTCATGCTGAAGAAAATGTTGTGTCTGTGCTGACTTCCAAAAACTGTGGTTGTGGTCAGTTTCCACTTGTTAACTCACTCCTCCATCCGTGTTCAGTATTTAGAGGACTCACAAGGAGATAGGGGCAGACAGCAGCTGAGGCATTTCAAACACTACTTGTATGCAGTGGTACTTCATTAATGCGCACCATACTTTCACACTTATATGTTGCATAACAAATGCCAGAAGGACAGATCCACACCAAATCTGAAATGATGAAGAGCACAAGTTTGCTGTTTTTTGTTGAGGACATGTTGTACTTAACATCTCCACAACATTGAGGTCAGGCTTTTTGACACAGATGCACTATTGTAATTGCACTGTACTAATCTGCACAAGCACTGACTGCGGCTGCAACTATATAATGTTTGACATACTGCTGATACTGTAATTCATTCATCCATTTTCCATACCTACTTTTCAGTAGGTATCCCGGAAACACATTGCCATTTGTGGGTAAAATTGATTATTACGAATTAATTTGAACAGTCAGTTCAAATAGTCAGATTTGTAATACATTTGCAAAAGAGTAATAGATTTGCATCACAAAATCGTTGTGCAGGAAAAAGTCAGACCTCACAATCACTTGGCGCTATTTTCTTTCCCTTCGTATCACTGCGTGCTGCGTAGACCGTGCAGACCGAAGTGCAGACCGAAGTGCAGACCGAGCAGTCCCCTGCTTACTCTTTTGGACACATGTTGTTTTGAGAAGCAAAACGCTTTATTTTTTAAATCCCAGCCATTCCTAGCCGGACTACTTTCATCAACGCCAAAACGAGGCTGGAACTCGGCTCACAGGACGCAGTAGGGGGTAAGTCAATGTTCATAAACGATATTGCTAGTATGGGAAGTCATACAGCTTCATGTCAAAAGAGGCGAACTATCCCTTTAACATTACCCTGTGTGTAGCTCTCAGCTTCCGCAGACAGCCTTATTTTTTTCTACACAGATAAGCAAGATGTGCAGTTCACAAAAACCTAACCACACAGAAGCACTGGAGATGATGCTACGCCATAATTGAATGCTGACTGTTTGAAAGTTAGCTCAAGGCGGCTCAAGCCAAGAAGGGCCAACAATCGCTCTTTTCCATTTTGACTTTAGTCTTTCCCACAGTAGAGTAAAGCTAAAGGAACAACAATGACAACCAGACAACTAAGATTAACCCACAGCACACATTGTTCTTCATATTTATGAGGCTGCCCCAAAGTGGCTGCAAAATGCTACAACATATGAATATGCATTTGCAAGGCACCAACTGAGAGCGTACGGAGATCTATTTTTAAGGTCATTATATGCTAGTGTTAATGGCAAAAGTAGCCTGTTGTAAATCTCTATAACTAAATATAGCTTATTCTCTACTATGTAACAAGCAACCAGCTCATTAATTTCCCTTGGAGTGACAGCTTTAGTCGAACTTGATGTAAGTATTTTTTAAGCTACAGCAGCGACATCCTTCTCCTCAATGGGCCTCTTCATCAGTGTTGTGAAGCTGTTTTTAGCTTGCAAGTGCTTCTTCACGTTTGAAGCAGAGTTCTTAGAGCCAAGAGAGACTTATTTACATGCAGGCACAATTTGCATTTCACTGGGATGCGGGTTTTGTCCTTCTCGTCCCAAAATTCTGAATAATAATAATACTTCCACCATGTAAAGCTGTATTACACATGCACGTTAACAGAAATGAGTCTTTAAGTAGTTGCTGCTTCCAGACACGGAGAGAAACAAATGTTGCAAATGCATTGGGGATTTTTTTTTTTTTTCTGTCAACAAATGAAACAGGGGAAAATGACAAAAACAAATTTCTTATTTACCAAATGAAATAGATAACTGATAACTGAACTTGTTATACTTACAAGTTGCTAACCTAACATAATGTTGTAAATGAGAAGATGTGGATGGAAGTCTGGACAGAGCAAATGAGCTGAACACATTCTTCAACAGGTTCAGTTCAGGAACAAGCTCACCATCCTCCCCTCCTGTTCCCAGCCAAAGAGACATCCCACCCTCCTCTGACTCACAGCTTTCCTGTAACATCTCCACCTCCACCTCAGTCATGGATTCTTCTGCTTCCACTAGTTTGTCTTCAACCCAATCAGGAGATGCTGCTGTCCCCTTTGCCTCCCCCTCCCACTTTTCTGTTTCTAGAAGTCAGGTGAAGAGGCAGTTGGAGATACTGAACCGGAACAAGGCTGCAGATCCAGATGTTGTCAGCCCCCAAGTCCTGAAGGCCTGTGCAGAGCAGCTCTGTGGGATTCTGCAACACCTTTTCAACCTTAGCTTGACCCAAGAGAAGGTACTACTGTTGTGGAAGACATCCTGTCTGGTTCCGGTACCAAAGAAAACTCACCCTTCAGACATCAATGACTACAGACCTGTTGCCCTGACATCCCACATCATGAAGGTCCTGGAGAGACTCCTGTTGACCCACCTGTGTAAGCAAACCAGCACATATCAGGACCCCCTGCAGTTTGCTTATCGCCATGGAGTTGGAGTTGAAGACGCTATCATACACCTGCTTCAACAAACCCACTATCATCTGGACAAAGCAGGCAGCACTGTAAGGATCATGTTCTTTGATTTCTCCAGTGCATTTAACACAATCCAGCCTGATCTGCTTCGTCTGAAACTCCAGAAGACTCAGGTGGAGGCCTCAACAATCACCTGGATTAATGACTACCAGACAAACAGACCACAGTTTGTCAGACTGAAGAATTGTGTGTCTAACCAGGTGATCAGCAGCACAGGAGCACCACAGGGGACTGTACTCTCACCATTCCTTTTCACTCTGTACACTTCAGACTTCCAGAACAAGTCAGACTCCTGTCATCTACAGAAATATTCAGATGACTCTGCAGTTGTCGGGTGTATCAGAGATGGACATGAAGCTGAGTACAGAGAGCTGGTGGACCGCTTTGTGGCATGGTGTGGGAACAATCATCTCATCTTGAATGTTAACAAAACAAAGGAGATGATTGTAGATTTCAGGAGAAACAGGGTCAGATCAAACCCTGTTTCCATCATGGGAGAAAAAGTGGAGGTGGTTGAGGAACATAAATACCTTGGTGTTCATGTGGACAACAGACTGGACTGGAGACACAACAGTGAAGCAATCTACAAGAAAGGACAGAGCAGACTGTACTTCTTGAGGAAGCTAAGGTCCTTCAAGGTTTGCAACAAGATGTTGAAGATCTTCTACAAGTCTGTTGTTGAGAGCGTCATTTCCTCTTGCGTCATCTGTTGGGGCAGCAGCATCAGAAGCAGGGACCTAAAAAGACTCAACAACCTGATAAAGAAGGCTGGTTCTGTTCTGGGGACGACTGTGGAACCTCTGGAGACAATAATGCAAAGAGGGATTTTGCATAAAATCAAGAGAATTATGGACAACCCTGAACATCCTCTCCATGAGACTGTTATCGGAAAACAGAGTCTCTTCAGTCAAAGGCTTCTTCAGTTTGGATGCAAAACGGACCGCTACAGGAAATCTTTCCTGCCCACAGCCATCAGCATCTATAATAACTCCTTGATTTAATTGAGCTACATCAACATTTAATTTCCCTCTGGGATAAATAAAGTATTTTTGAATTTGAATTGAATTGAAAACCAAGGGTAGTTTTCCAACAAACCATTTAAGCACTCTGGAAGACTGTCAGTGACGCATTCGGTTAGTACGCAGCGCTCCGACTCATTTTGGCAGCACAGCGATTATACCACAGTGTGTTTGTCTTTTAAATGAGTATCACTGTCAAAGTGTGGTTAGGATCAATGCCTCTTTGCTCTCAGTGGACAGTGAAACACAAATGACTCTGCAGAGTGACACAGATCCAATTAGGGATCTTGCCCTCACACTGTGCCTTTGTTCCCCAAGAGTTGCCAAGCCATGTGTAACACCAGTCACATATTTACGATGAGTATTTCAATCCTAACCCCAATCCATCTTCTCTCTGTCCCTCCTCCACATATTTGTGCAAAGATGAAACAGCATTTTAGTTTATAAAAGGATGCGTTAGAGGTATAAGTACATAAATATTTGGTTAACTAAGAGAATGAGTATCGTATGAAGTTTTGGACAAATATAATCTAAATATTTGAAGCCTAAAAAAAGCTAAATCAGATACCGTCAGTCCAGTGCAGAACATTGATGTTCTTTGTTAGTCATTTTAAACATTTTTTCTTATAGGCCTAACTGACAGGGTCATGAAGAGTCATTTGAGGAAAGTTTGCTCCCAATATTGCCTCAGATGCATAATGATCTCATGAGATCATCTCAGGGCACTTGGTCACTTAATGCAAAATCATCACACCCTACTGCTATATCCAGAGATGCAACCTGAAAATGCATTACACAAGGAGGAGGCCGTATAGCAGCTCTGAGCCTGCACTTGTCAGATCAGACATTGTGACAGCGATAGAATGTTTTCATCCCAGATACAACAGAACATGGGTCGGCTTTCTTCCAGAGCATTGTGTGTTTCCGATGGTGAATTGGGATTTCATGCATCTGAACTGACATTTTAAACCAAGTGCTAATATTTCAAATGATCTTGCAACCAATATTTGGTTCTATATAGAAATGATATATTTGATATAGTTATAGTTACTTGGTCCAAGATACAAAATAACTGCCACAGATGTACATATTCTTCTTCTTTTTATTTTTCAAAAAGATCATTTTGTATCCTAACTTTTGCTATTTCACTTTGTGGTTTTGAATTTATGTCTGATACCCTGGCCACTTTATTCCTCTTTTATTATACTTCTTTTTCTATCTACTTCTTGAGTAATGAAATTTATTCATGAGAGTTATTGTAACCAGTCAAGGAATATTCTAACCAGCCAAAGCCCCCTTAAGCCCTAAAATCCCATGTCTGTGCTAAGCTAACTGACTCCTAGCTTTAGCTTCACATTTAGAGTACAGACTTCTGCTTATCTAACTATAACCAAAAAAGCAGATAAGCCTATTTCCCATAATAGTTTACTTTTAGAGGACTAATACTTAGCTGAAAGTTTCTACTTTAACAACCATGTGAGTGTATTTGCAACCCACTTCTATCTAAACAGTTCACAAATATAGAAGGCCAATTGTTAAAGTTGTTGATAAATAACACATGCTGACAGAAACGCTAGGAGCCAAATGTTGAATGAACAACCATGAACCCATTAAGAAAAAGAGATTCATCATCAGAGAGTGCTTGCACCAAGGAATATTTGTGCTGCTCATACAGCTGCTCTCTATCAAATTACTCCAAAAACAGAGCAACAATAGGTTGTTGATTCATAGGTTCACACGCAATGGTCTCTGCTTTATGGTGCGTGATCGCTAAACCTACACCGATGACAGCACTGTTTGATTTGTGTGCGTGCGTGTGTATGTGTGTGCATGTAAAATAAAGGTATGACTAAGTGCGCCTTGTCTACAGCACTCACATGAGAATATTTCATCCTTGTGGTGATACAAAAGGTCATCAGGTGTGTGATGAGCATATTTGTGTACATATTCTAAAAGTAAAACTAAAGCAATAAAAGAACATCTAACACTATCATAGTGTCAGTGTTATATAAGATTAATGCGGGAGGACAGTAAATACAGCAGAGTGTGTCATCTGATTGACAAACTGATAGAGTTTGTAGATATTGGGCTTTCTTCATACTGTAAAACAAATTCCCAAATAGATTGAAAATGATCATTAAATCCGTCAATATTTATGCACAAATTGAAGCAAATGAGCTGATAAAGGATCATTTTTAAAAACATATATACAGTTTACACCATCATTTCAGCAGAGCTTAAAAAAGCGGGTTCCCAAGTGGTGCAGAGTTTTTGTGGAAGAGCAAAGCCATGACACTTGTCCTAATTACACAGTGCGCCTTGTTGTCCGGTTGATGAATATTGTTTGAGATTAGAATGAGCTTTGTTTAAGATAATGGCGGAAGCGTGGCGCCGAGGAGAGATTGGGTTTGGGCCACGTACGCATTGAAGAAGTCAGGAGGGTATAAAAGATTGTCACAAACTGAGGTCAAAGGGAATTTCCGGGCATTTTGAAATGCACATGTCTCTGTGACGGTCTGTTCAATAAATTCCCCATAAGGGGCTGACCACGGCGCGTCCGACTCATTTTTCTCCACAACATTTTCTGATCTGATTTTATTAAGAGGACATGTAACCTCCTTTGTCCATGTTGGAACTAAAGAATTTTTCATTTGGGCCAGCAGAGAGAACAGGCCTGCCGTATTTATAGAGAATTCCTTAGAGATTTGTCACTTTGCATGATTCTTATTGCTGAGATTATCTTCATGATCGAAAGGTCCATCTTTAGCTCAGTAATCAGATGTACATTACTAAGACGAGGATTTTTAGGGTTTATATCGTGCAATAGACAGAGTTAATTTTTAATAGCAGGAATGATTTGGTTAGCTGTCCATCTGATGCATAAAGTAGTCATCCTAACCTTTTCTTCATTTGGAAACAAGGTATTCAGCCTGTTGATCAGACAGGATATTAAACTCAGACTGTAATGACATGTGATTTTGTATGTTCTTTCATTTTTTTTTGGATCTGCAGAGGGTCATGGCTGTTTTTTTTAGTATTTGTATCTTTTTCTCTAAATTGCACTGTATAAAACATTCCAGCCTCTTAATGAGTACATCACTGTGCAGAAAACAAATGGTGTATCAGAAATGCACACTTTCACATTCAAGGGACCATGATTCGACCCGACCAAGCCTGAGCTGTATCATTCATTTGATGTAGGACTATTTTCTGAAGGAAACTCAGCCACGAAGTGGTAGGCCACATGAAATGACAGAGTGGGGTCAGCCAATGCTGATGCGCATAGTGCGCTGAGGTCGGTAACTTTCTGCAAAGTCAATCGTTACAGACCTCCAAACTTCATGTGACCTTCAGATTAGCTCAAGAACAGTGCATAGAGAGCTTTATGCAATGGGTTTCCAAGGCCGAGCAACTGCATCCAAGCCATACATAACCAAGTGCAATGCAAAGCGTCGGATGCAGTGGTGTAAGGCACGCCGTAACTGGACTCTAAAGCAGTGGAGACGCGTTCTCTGGAGTGACGAATCACGCTTCTCCATCTGGTAATCTGATGGACGAGTTGGGGTTTGGCGGTTGACAGGAGAACGGTACTTATTTGAGTGCATTGCACCAAGTGAAAAGTTTGGTGGAGGGGGGGGTTATGGTGTGCGGTTGTGTTTCAGTAGCTTGGCCCCTTAGTTCCAGTGAAAGGAACTCTGAAGCATACCAAGAGATTTTGGACAATTTCATGCTCCGAACTTTGTGGAAACAGTTTGGGGATGGCCCCTTCCTGTTCCAACATGACTGCGCACCAGCGCAAAAAGCAAGGTCCATAAAGTCATAGATGAGGGAGTTTTGTGTGGAACAACTTGACTGGCCTGCACAGAGTCCTGACCTCAACCCAAGTGAACACCTTTGGGATGAATTAGAGCAGTGACTGCGAGCCAGGCCTTCTCATCCAACATCAGTGTCTGACCTCACAAATGCGCTTCTGGAAGAATGGTAAAAAATTCCAATAAACACACTTAAACCTTGTGGAAAGCTTGCCCAGAAGAGTTGAAGCTGTTATAGGTGCAAAGGGTGGCCGACGTCATATTAAACACTATGTATTAAGAATGGGATGTTACTTAAATTCATGTGTGTAAAGGTAGATGAGCAAATACTTTTGGCAATATAGTGTAAGTGGGAACACGACTTAAAGGAACAGTTCACTATTTAAGACCTTGAGTCCCAGTTCCAGCTTGTTTATCAAGAATAAGAAATGAGGAGACCATTTTCACAACAATAGCTCATTTCTATCCTTTTCTTTAAAATTAACATTAGTATTGTTTTAAGGACATTGAACAGAGTGCCCAATGGAACCCTGTCTGTAGCAGCAGGATGGACCAGCGAAAACAGCCAAAATGGATAGAAATGAGCTATTGTTGTGAAAATGGTCTCCTCATGCTGTGAAGAAGTGAGAAGTGATACAATTGGCTATGAATCGTGCGCAAAGCAGCATGGGAAGAACCAGACGCCATTTGATAGACATTCGTAGCGCCCAATAAACGGCTCTGGGCATTCGTAAACCACGCCTCAAATACAAGAAAATGCACACCTAGGCTGTGTTCGAAACCGCCTACTACATACTACATACTTGAAAACGGCATACTAATCGATCTGACAGTATGCAGAGCGTTTACACACAGTGCACTTCACTCCTGCCCGAGCCGAAATCAGCCGGCCTGAAAAGCTGATTTCGCTTAAGCTATAAACTCTGTAAATATATAACTTTAGCAACATTTGAAACATTTTCAGGCGAGAAAGTAGTCATTTAGACCCCCAAGGTGTTGAAAATCTGACAAAATACCGGCTATTTACAATTTTGTTCCCACAAATTCGGCGCTACTAAAGCTAGCCGCAGTGAGCAACGCACTTCCGGTTATGCCGTTTTGACTGCTCTCGTCCCGTTAACGGAATTTGACCGTTCAAATGGCGATGGGCGACGTCACGTTACGTTGCATCTTGGGTAGTTTGAGTGTGACAAGTAACCTCATGATGAATACTCAATATTACGGCGAATCTAGTATGCATCTAGTGTACATCCGGGAACTTAAAAAAGTATGACTAGTAGGAATAGTAGGAGAAGTAGGCGGTTTCGAACACAGCCCTAGCTACCAGACCACCATCTCATCAAGATGTGGACGCGGCAGCCAGGCTACTATGTGACACTATTTCTCATATGTTTCCCTTGCTGTGTGTGTCTTCATTGAAAACCAACCTCTCACGTCACTCTCTGCTGCTGCTGCTGCTCCTGATGCCTGGTCCTCACCTGCTGCTCCCTCATCCTCATCCTGCGTGTACTCTGCGGTCCTCTCTTCCTCGACCCCCCGCCCCATGTTGCCACAGAAAAGAGAGGACCGCAGAGTACCTCCACCTTTTCCCTGTCCCTGCTGCCGACCCACTCTTCCTTCCTGCCTCCTTCTTTCTCTCTTTCATGTACGTATCCCTGAGCCCCTTCCATCTCCTCCGGCATATCTCATCTGACAAGAACAATAATGTAAACAGATAAATATGCCGGCCGGCGAAGGCTGCTAGTGCTAACTAGTGCTGCTATCGCTAACTTTGTAGACAGAGAAGTATCTACAGCAGATAGCTGAAATCACAACATTTTCCCAACTTACCAGGTAGACCGGTCACCTCACTCACCCTCCTCCAGGCGAGCTCCTTCTTGTTCCTATTCCGGTAGGAGGGTGAGGTGGTGTCGTAGAAATCCGGGAGCCCACAGACAGCGACAATCAATTTTTCCTGGAATAGGCGGGATCCCGGGACGCGTGACGTCACAGACGTCCAGAATCTCAACGCTGATAGGCTGTCATGACGCGAATATTTCGCCAAAGTTGGACCGTAAGTTGTCAATTTCAACCTTCTAGTAAAGGCTTCTTTAGGTTATTAAATCCTTTTTGTGATTTTTTTGCAATTAATTCCATAATCAAATAGACATTAGGCCCAACAATACATGTTTTTGTCCCAGTTTTAGTCCAAGTTTTAAGGCCTCAGGAAGGCAAAAAAAAAAAAATTATTATTTATTGTGTTTACACCATCTTCTAAGGTTCTTGACTGTCACGGGATGGACACCATGCTACCTTTCTGACAAAGTGCAGCAATAATGTAGCCAAACCTTTCTTTTCAAGCACTTTAATATTACATACTCTTTCTCCTCCGCAGCTCTCTAATGGCATCATGCTCTCACTTCCACTTTTCAAATCATATTTTACGTGACTTGTCTCTGTCACCTCTTTATTGGCACCATGCAGCCTGGAGGAACACAAAGACAGACACAGATCATGTCACAAATACAGAAGCCCCAACACACAGGGACACATCACACACCCTGTGGGAGGTGAACAATATAGCAAGCCCCAGCAGGTTAATTGCAGGATGTATTATCTCTATAGAGTTGCACCCTCCTGCACCTTTGAGTGGCTGTTCGGACTCATATTGATTTTGTGCACACGGGGAGCTGGAGCAAATAGAAATGAGTAACAGAGATATGCAGTATGTGTGAGTCAGTGATCTGTCCTTGGTGTTATTTCATTATCATTGTGATGACAGATCACACACTGAATTGGCCTCCAAAGACCAATCAGTCTCAAAGGGCTATCACCAGCACCGTGGACCAGAAATTGTGAAACAGGAATGTTTGTCCATGTTGTGGCTAACTGGCGTATACACTGAAAGAACTAAATCCAAACAGCCATGTTGAAAAGGACGTGTATAAATGCAAGCATAAATACAATTGGGTCAATTTTACATCACAGTGTAGCAGAACTGGGCTTAACTTGATGTTATGACTTGGTTTATCTGTCCTCTTATCTCCTTGTTTTAATATAAATGTACTTCTAAGTACTTTGTTGTGTGCGTGTGTGTGTTGGGTGGGTGCGCACAGCATATCATGTTATTTCCAACAGAATTTTTTTATCCAGCCAGATAAACTCCTCTATTACCTGAGAGTGACAGACTGCCTCAGGCTAGTAATAATGGAGGAGAGGAGAGAAGAGAGAAGAGAACAGGGAGGAGGATTTTTTTTAGGGACCAGAACTTCTACCTCAGAACGAATCAGAAAAAACACTGTATATGGGACGAGATTTTTGACTATTCTAAAATCCATCTCAGATGCATAGGAGATCCAAAGTAAAGATGTGAAGCTCACAGTGCCATTGATTTCTGCTGTGCAAATGGTTGCCATTGCATTTAGTCTAACTTTAGGTGGACTTTCCAAAGGGTCATAATAGAAAAGGATGTTTAGACTGTCTGCACTAAGTCAGGGACAATACAAAGACAATGCAAATACCATTTATTTCCTGTTACATCTAACAAGATTCAAGCACAGTTTATGTGACACTAGAAAGAAAAGTAATTTTTGTTAGTCCAACCAACATCAGACGTTTAAAATGCAAGTAAATATATTAGTCAGGAAGAAATTGGACAAAATTGAATTAAATCTACTTCTCAAAACTTGGTTAAAACACCCTGATGAGACAGCAGGGTTTTGAATCCCTCCCGCATGCACAGTATATCTTCAACTAGAATCAATTTAGCACAGGTGCTCTGTACTTGCTCCAAGGTTCCATCTTTATGCATTTGTTTTGTATAAAAGTTAAAATATATCAACACGGTTGAAATCCCAAATAATCCAGCTCTCATCTTTCTGATTATTTTTTCTTGGTTATTGTCAGACAGCTAAACTAGAAATTATGACTGAAAGTCAGCTCAGTTTATCTGTCATCTCACACAGTTGCTTAAAGCTTTTCCAGAATATTGCTCTGCTCTAATAAAATTCAGATTTTATTACTGCGGCGTCATCTGACAAAATCCCCATTTAAGAAGCTTCAAGTCAACGCCTGTGCAGTGAATTCAGCTATAGTTACATGTACGATGATCTCCCACAGAGAAAGTTAAAAGCAGCAGAATGTCTTTAACGCTTTCTCACACAGTCCACAGCATCGCATTGTCAGTCGATAACTCGACTCAGCTCCTCTGCATTTATACGGAGACAATGACAGTGGTCCACTTTAGTAACTATGCTTATTGAAATCAGGCAGAACATGACACAGTACACACTTATTTAATACACCACATGTAAACTGTAATGTGTTAAAGAGAAATACTAGAGAAATATATTCATGAGTCCATTGAGATACTTTTCAGCAAACAAACATCTTGTTTTGACTGGTTTTACGTTTTGGTATTGGACCCCCAAGATGAATTAATCCACCCAAGGAAAGCCTTTGGATTTCCTGTTGATTATAACTCCAAACAATTAAAGATATCCCATATTAAGGGACTATCTAATAACATTATAGAATGAATATTTCCCCCAGTCCCCCCCCAGTTAAATGTGCTGCCTCTGAACTTTCTGTCATTAGTCTTACACACACACACATATAGTAACACATAGAGATACACATTGAACACACAGTGTTTTTATGGCCCACAGAGAAGCATTAGTATTGATGAAAGGTTCTATTAGAAAAAGAAGCAGATTGTAGTCTCGCGTTATTTCCCATGAGAAACTTATCTCTAAGATGACTCAATAGAACTTCAAATTTAGGAGACCAGGACTGAACTAAAAAAGAAAAATTACGCCGTTCTTTTAAATTCAGAGAAGCAGAAGAAAAGAAACATGACATTTAAAAAAAAAACTTTATTTACTTTATCAAGATTATGATCATCTTGCAGGAGACCAGTTAGATTTGCTGGTTTGTTTAAAAGTTTCAGTGCAAAGATTAAAAAATCAGAGGGGGCAGCAGAGTTCAGGAAGATTATTTCCTTTGAGAAAGGAGAGTCCCTAAACAACTCACTATAGTAGCAACATTTTATAATACCTCAGACCGTTGATTATGTTCATAACAGAAAGCACCTTGTTTTAGGACAGAGCTGACGTGGTAAATAACATATATGGGCTATTTTCTTTGCAACTTCTACATGATATGACGTTTATATTGAGACCAACGTGTGCTGGTACTTTCACAGCCTTCCTCTCGACAACTGTTGAGCTGCCTCAGTAAAAACATCTCAGAAACAGATGAAAAACGTCTCTCTGAACAACAGCACAACTTCAAATGAATTAATGATAAAAGCAAATGTAGACACACACTCTGATTTATATATACAAAATTACTGTTTGCTTTATGATGTTACTTAAACAAGTTTCCATAAATTTCCAGGTCATGTTTGGTACTATAAGAAAACACATTACAGTTATACACCAATCTATAAAATTTAATAGTGAAACTTTTTTCCACCCTCACAATTCCTAACCACAAATAAAGAGAATAACTTATAAGGGAGCTTAGTTACCAGTTTAAGCCAAGATAGCGAGGTGGCTCTCAGGATGACTCCTTCACATTTGTCCAGACAGGAAGAATTACTTCAGGTACTCCAGATTCTTTATGGGTTTACTTGATGCTGACTGCAAATATTCATGGTCTCCAGATGATGGTTATTAAGGTGCTTTGTTACGCCTTGACTTTTCCTCTTTCACTCAGAGTGAAATGTCTCTGTAATACTTAAGGTACAAACATGAAAGACCAGTTTAAAACACTGCCTTTGATTGCATTAATCCTGCAGATAAGGTACTTTTGTCTCCCCCTTGTAATTACAATCACAGCCGGGATATTAAGAGTAATCACATAAACACTGATGTTGCATGTTTATGAAGGTCGCCTTTAGGTGACCTTGTTCAAATATTTTACAAATACCAACCAAGAGAAGCGACTAAACAAATGTGTCCACCTCTCGTGTTTGTGAGAGATTATGTAAAAAATTATGGGAGCAAAAATGGAAAAATAATTAAATAAATATGTAATCCTTATACTAAGAACAAAAGCGAAGGATTTTAATTTTATTATACATGACAATTTCATTAAAGAATACGAGTTATTGTTCTTCTAAAAGGCTGGAAGTCCTTCAAAGTCTTAACACTTTTCATCATCCTCAAACATCAGGTGAACCCGACATCTTTTCCTGATATAGTTACTTACAAAGAGGATTTTAGTCACTTAAAGTCGAAGAAAAGCATGTAACTACTTCAGTATTATGAAAACGAAGCCAATACACCTGCATTGCATTTATGTGTTGCTTTGTAGTCATGGTAGTCATGGAAGTTTCGGCCTATGTCCCATCATCTATAAACCTTTCTTTCTTGTATGTAAATTAAACCCTCACTTCATCTTCTGGACTTTCCACTTTTACCTGTGACAGAGCAGCCTGCTGGACAATAATTGGTAACACGTTCTTTTTCTTTTTACAATCATCTTATTATTAATCTATCAACTGCCCCCCGCACTGTGTTCACTTTGCCACCAGCCTCTCCTGAATGTCTGACAGTGGAGAACATGCTGGTTGATAAGAGCAGGAAAAAAAGGATCCATCTCATAAAGAGGTTTCTGACCCACACAACACTACAATTAATTCAAGCACCATGACTCACCAATTGGAGAAGGAGAGACAGAGAGAATAAACTTGAATCTTTTCTTTGAAAAGCTGAGTGTTTTTTTTAACTGTTGAGTCGCTATGAGCCACAAACCTCTGCGTACTGCCTTGTTTGGGTATTCTGAGACAGACTGACACACTATTTTTTTTTTCTTATCTCAGCATAGGCTCAGCATCACGTTGTACGTCAATGTAAGATGTACCTATCCAACTTGGCACGGGGAAACATATCTGTGGACATCGACTTTTGTAAATAGGTTTAATAATTCAAAGTAGAAAATTTCTATTGAAGTCAACTGTTCACGTGGATATAACCAGCAGACCACAAAAGAGATCTACAAAAGTGCATTGTAATAAATTCAGAAATAAATAGTGTATCTTTGTATCAAAGATCTGATGGACCGGAACTGATAAGATTTTGAGCTCAACTTGTATTGAGTTTGTTAAACATGAAGTATTGACAGATCACATCATATAGAGGGGAAAAGAGATGAAAAGTACTGGCAGAAATAAAATCTCAAAACCATCTGGGATTTATCTTTTTTCTGAGACTGTCTTCCACCCAAAGACTTGCCCATGGGGCTTTTGTTCGTGTAAGCATGGATGGTCCATTTACATTTATAAAAAATACGTGACCTCAAGTGGCTGGGAAAGCAATTGCTTGGGAATTGTAAGAGTGGCATCAACATAGTAACAGTTGTGCCTTCATAGTAAAAAGAGTGTATTTCATTTCTCTTCTGGCCCTAACCAGCTAATGTTATTGCCTGTGACAAAAGTGTTTTAGTAAAGTGTTGTTGTCTTTCTGAATGAACGCTTCTCAGAAGTGAAAAACCTGCTGTCAAAAATTGGTGTTGAACTTATTTCATGAACCTAAGAATTATTGAAAGTACTGCGCATAATGGTAAAATACTCAAAGAAAGAAAAAGTTCCCATATAATATCATGAATAATATCATTACATTATCAATCTAACTCAACCATACTTAACAAGAAAATGTGAATCTGACTATGCGAGATAATATCTTATGTGAATTATGCAAAAAGTCATGGTTACATTACTGAGCCCAGCATACAATTTTCCCCTCAGCCGAGGATTTGCTTGGAACCATCAGGAAGCAAAAACAAATCAAGCAACAACCTCAAGGGAACCATTCGAGTTTGAAACTCAAATACAGGTCATATCTCACCACTGCATAAATCAGCATTATAAATAACCTGAACAAGCACCAAGAGAAAATTTACCTTCATTCACCTGACATCGTCAGACCGTTAGCAGCACGAACAACACAAGCCAACAGCAGCACAGGGAGCCTCACATACACAGCTCCTGAGAAGAGCCACAGCATCAAACTAAAGGCAACAAATACCTGTTGAAGTCAAGCTGCGGTCCTTTTCAGCAGCCAGTCCTTCAGGTTCGGTTCAAAGCAGAAAAACTCCAACTCCCTACCGGGTGAGACTGATGCCCAGCAGGTAAGCTGAGTGTCCTCTCAGCAGCAGCAGCAGCTGGCAATATATTAAATCTCAGTTATGTGCTCCACCTAAATAGATTTGATCTCTCTGCCGACAAGCCTTAAAGGTCCCAGCAAAGATTTCAGGCGCAGCAAGGAACAGAGCTTTCTTTTTTATCTATTTTATAGACCAACCAGAATGTATCCCAGTTGTCCTTTCGCCCCGAGCTTGTTTCAGGCTTTTTACAAAAAGTTATATTCAAAGGCTTGTGGTCAAAAACTCCAAAAGTCTTTTCCAATGCAAATATTTCAGCCTGCCTGAACAAAGTGGCAAAGCCCTTGTTGTGACAGTGGCAGTCTGTGAAATGCTCTCGAAAACCGTTGATAGTGGAGAGATGTGAATGACTTTTCTAATTTCGGAATTTTATCAAAACCAGAAAACAAGACAAAACCGGCTTTCTGCTCACACCATTTATGTATCAATATTGTATAAAATCTGTATAGTTTTATATATTTTTTTAATAATATGTTTTTTTAGTAGATCTCCAGATTGAAACTGAACTTAATACTCAAGGAATGCAGACATGTAGTATATGGTTTGTACAAATATGAATATGCACCTTCTAATAATCGCTCCAACTGTAGTGGGTGTACAAAACATACTCACTCAACTGCCAGCATGCACAAGAGGAAAAATGTATGTGGCTCTGAACATCTGCCAAACATCTGCCAAAGGGAATTTGTAAATAAACATGTAAAATAAAGAAGAAGTGACGATCATTCATAGGATCCTGTAGCCCTCATACAGATTCCGGTAAAAGCAGATTGAGCTTCATTGCACAGGGAGCATAACTTAGAGCAGAAGGCACTTTTTTACATTTACATAGCTGTTTGTGTTTCCCACTTTATAATTCACATCTTTTCAACCCCAAATAAAAGCCAGGACCGGTCTAATGAGGCTCACAGCTTTACTTCTTCTTCTACTTCTAAAATCCTGTGGGAGGAGAGTGGATTAGATGGCTTCAAGTCAGTTGTCTGTTTGCCCAAATGCAGACACAAGGAATTAGATTTAGAAAAATTAAGGCTTCAGGCTGTTGGAGGAAAAAGGTAAACTAGAAATGTGAAGATGTGTCTTTGAACAATCAATAGATAACAGTGTGTCCGTTCTTCCTAACTGTGTGCAGTAGGTAGGCCCTAAATCAAGTTATAGAGGTGGTTTGAAGGTATTCAAAAAGCTGGTTTTGTGTTTGTGCATGAGTTAGTATTAGACATTACAGAAGTGGAAGTGACAGTGTATGGATGCCTACCCCTTAAAAATTTAACAGCAGATGATAACAGTGTTCTGTCCATAGGAAGTCCAGAGGTGCAGCTCCACATGCCTTTGGCGTGACAAGTTTTTCATCTCATGACAATCTCACCTTTCACTACTTTATTCTCTCTCTTCAGAATCGCCCCAGGAAGTTAAACTTGTAGGCTATGAGCTACTGGGATTGAGGTGGGATGAAGGTTTGTCAGAAATTCTTCAAAACCTCCCTGTAACTGCCACAGTAGCTCAACAAATGAAGGACAGGAAACATTTTCAACAAACCCTGCAGGTAAATCAATGTGCGTCAGAGAAATAATGGAGACACACTGAGGGAGGACTGAATAATTGTGGGCTTAAACATTTTTTTTCTCTCACAGAGAAAATAAACGTTTGATGTATCCATTAATTTATTGGTCATATGTTTTTTATGGCTAAGCTATTACCATAAAAACATCATGCTAATTGATGAAGAAATCGATCATTTGTGAATTGATGCTTCAGCTTGAACAGTGTGTTCACAGCTACAATATTACAGCTTTAATGTACCTTTTACAAGCTAGTTGCTTTATGGCCACTTCTTGTTGAATTTCCAGTGTGCAGCTCAATAAAATGTGCCCATCAGCCTCTTTTCACTCCATTCATCCTCTCATTACAATATATATATATATATATATATATTTTAATAATGAGTTCAGCCTTTCTTTCCTCCCTATTAGACTTAAAAATATTTCGTATGTGAATCAGAACCTTACTACTTAATACTTTCTGGATCTGTGTTTCAAACCCAGTCTCACAGAATATGAAATAGTTATGAAAACTCAATCTATTGATTTATTTTCACAGGCAGGATTTTTGCTGCTTTCTCATGCTGAAAATCCCACATTTGGAGTTCAGAGGGTTTGGCTGGTGGAGCCAAATACCCCACCCTCAAGTTAAAAGCCGCTGTTTTGCACATCGCAAAACTGCCTGGTTAGAGTAAGTTGTTAAAACCTACATGGTTATGGTTAGAAAATCATTGTGGCTTATGTTACAGCTGTCACTGTAATAATGTACTGCAGTCCAGATGTGAAGGAAAACATTAAAATCGCTGCCAAAGAAAGAGAGGATAGAGATCCCTCATGTTACACACTCACAACCACCAGTGACAATTTGATTGATTTCTTTAGTGATTAAGTTGCAAATCCCTTCACAGACTTTCAAGACACAAATACAAATGAAATGCAAGTTGCACCCAGACTACACCAACGCATTGTACTTCACTTTAAAGAGACTTTCAGCTTCTCTGCATGGGATGCCACTTATTCAATCCATCACACTGTATGTGTGTGTGTGTGTTGTTTCTCACCCAGGTGTGTGAGATGCTGGCATCACAATTAAAGCTGTTTCCTCCTCTAGGTTGATGTGTGTGTGTGTGTGTGTGTGTGTGTGTGTGTGTGTGTGTGTGTGTGTGTGTGTGTGTGTGTGTGTGTGTGTGTGTGTGTGTGTCATCTGTGCATCCTTAGCATGTGAACACGCATGTTTGCGTCTTCAGTGGCGTCATTGCTTGCAGTTTCTGCGCCAACAGTAGGTGCCTCCCACCAATATAGGCCCCTCCCATTTCCTCTCTGGCGGTATTAAATATTGCTCCCCCCTCTCTCTCTCATTCTGTCACAGCCACTACGTTGACGCAAAGCTCAGCATCTTCAGAGCATCCTGTCCTGGTCTCTGCCAGTAACTGCAGGTAAGGACAGAAGAAATGCATTGCAGCTTGTGTACTTACTTATTGTTATGCATTTTTTGTTGTTGTTTTCTTCTATTTCTTTTTTTGTTGCAACTGTGTAATTACACACCGACCACAAACTCTTAAAACAAAAATGCTTCTCAGGTGGGAGTAGAGGGAATTCTTTCTTTTCACTTGATTTCAAATTTCTGTTGTTTGGCTGGCTTCATTCTTATTTATTTCCCCTGAATAATCTTTTTGATTTTTCATGAGATTTGTGAGAGCCTAAATCCAGCAGCTGTATGTTTGATGTGAAATTTTCAGTGGACAGGTGTCATTCCTAAAATGGGCTTGTTTCTCCAAATTGTTTAAAAATAAAACCAATAAATTATCATGACGCCTGTCAGAACATTGAAACAGGTTGATAAACAGAATATTTTTAATGAAAATAACAAGATAATAAAACATAGTCAAATCTACACCAGAAAGAGAATTTTGAGGATTGCCCAAGGGCAAAAACATCCTACTTTCTGAGTGTTTAAACAATGATATTTGCTCTTAACCTCCAACTGGAGCTAAAATTCTGTCTGTTTGTGCATTGCATTTACATTATGTGATATTGATATACATATCCATTACGAAGATAAAGACAAGGGCTCTACTGATAAAAGAGACAAAAATTCCCAATGAGTGTTGGGGAGTTGAGGAGAGGAGAGGCTTTCACACACAGTACCACATCATTACCAGCCCACTGAATAATGAGTGAGAGACAATGACCAGCTGCAATCAGGAATTATATTAGCATCAAAAGAATGACTATTTACACCACCACTGAGCTAGTTTAAACAAAAGTATTCAAATGGACTGATGTATTAAGTTACAGTGATAAAAATCAATTCTCAACTTCTCAACTTGGATCTCTATGGTTTGGTTTAAAACTAAAGAGGGGAACAGATTCATGTCAATGTGCTATAGTGTACCAAAGAGCTTTGGTAATGTTTGAAATAATCATGCCCAGTTAACACCAAGTAGAAAAAGCTTTGAGCTGTTAAACTGCACTGCAGAAATCTCTTTCAGCATATTAAGAGCTAAAATGATGATTAGGTGATCGAAGAAAGTGTTTCAAACTGAACGTAAAGGCTGATGCTGTGACACTTCTGCACCATATCATCAAAATTTTCCAGTTTATATGTTTTTCTCAAGTGTACCAGCTCAACAGTTAGTAAAAAAAGAGAAAAAAAAAAAGAAAAAAAAGGGGAACGAAAACCTTCCAGTGAGTAAATGCGTTCACTAACTGAGTGAATAAGAGAGCGCTGCTGTAATATAACCACTGAGATGGCCAAATGTTTCAGTTACTGGAGAATGAAAGCCTCTGAGCAACTGGTGTTGTTGGCTAAAATTGGACGTTTTGCGCTGAAAAAAAAGTTCTGGTATGAAGCATCATTCACAACTACTGAATGATACAGCATTGAACAATCAGTGAAACAGTCATACGGATGTCACATTCTATTATTTCAGAACACCGACCTACATTTCGTAGAGAAAATATATTATTATGTCAAAAACACATGATATTCTAATCATATTATGAGAGCTTAGAAAATATATCATCTCCCCGTTATTTGATTTTTTTTAATGTAATTTTGCTTTGAGCCCTTTACATGAGCGAGCTAATTGGGGGGGGGGGGGGGGGGGGGGGGGAGGAAAAACAAATATAATTTATTTACCCCGTGTGAGCATGTTAATACAATCTGAGCCCTGTTCAAATAGTAAGGCACGGAGCAAAATTAAGATTTTGAGATAATTAGTGTGTTTCCTTTGGGATTCTGCTGTGTTGCCAGCTATGTGTCCTCATCATATCCAAGCCACACAAAGCGAAACTGTTCCATCAGTCTGTGACAGAGCGAGGGAGCGTGTAAAAAGGATGAAATGATGTTTGCCGCAGGTTCCAGCAGAACCATCAAAGGTTAATCTCTTCCTCCACTGCTGTTCTTCAATGACTGTAAAAAGATTTATTGCCGCTTTCAGCTAAACCCATTTGAGCTGATTTATTTTTTTTTCTCCCGCTCAACAAGCTGAAGGGAGGCAACAAAAGAAGACAAATTGCAGTGGATTGGGTCAAACTTTGTTTTCTTTCTCTCTCTCTATCTGTCCAGTTATGAGTGTAGGTATCCGCCTGTGTGTTATCCTGGCGGCTTTGTCCAGCGGCTCCCTAAGTTCACCTTCACAGCCCATGGTAAGACACACAGATTTACAGCAAGACATTTTTTTTTTTAAATCTTTCAGCTCATTTGCAAAATTATTATTATTTTTTTAACATTAGTCAAGTGCTACATAAACACACTCTCTTTGCATTTAGGTGGAATCACATAGACTGAGGGATCCTGTATTAAAGTCAGGTATGATTCTATTAAAATGTCTTTCTTTACCATCCCAGAGAGCTGAGAGTATGGCTCATATGACAGAAAGTCTATCTGACCCCTCACCCAACCACATGCGCCAGGCCCGCTCAGCTCCAGCACCCCCCTCAGGACACTTCGTCCACTACAACCAGCCCCAAGAGGACACAGAGGCTCTGAACAGCCTGAGCAAGCTGCTGACCAGACTCATCTCCAGCAAAGGTGAGTGGTCAGAAATATGAATGCAGACTGAAGACAGGAGATGGACCAAGAGAGAAATTGGGGCCAACGTCTTTCCCTTTAGTCACCTCAATACACTCACATCATTCTGCTGGGCTTGTTTTTTTTCTCTCTTCCTTACACCTATCCTCCTGTCGACTGCCGTCATTCATGCTGTGTTTGCGTCCCACCATCTGGCATTTCCCACCTCCCTCTCGCTTCTTCCGCTCTCCGTCCATGCCTCCTCCCTGTCTCTTCCAGTTCTGCTTCCTCAGATTCCATCCACCAGCCTGCCCACTCCATCTTTCCCTCACTCGTCTCCCTACTTCCTGACCTCTCTCTACTTCCTCTGTCACCATGCATCTCTGCTTCTCTCTCAAGTCATCATTGTGTCAGTGGGAGACCTACTGAGCTCACTGGTCTTCCAGAGCACATAAAGTCAGAAATAAAAACAGAACAAGCCAGCAGGAGTTACTTCGACTATCTAATTCTGGAATTATAGACCAGTGTTAACTGAATACAGTCGGGTAGAAAATATTGCTCTGCCAAATTTTCCTCATCCCATGATCCCATGTCCACTTTTCTAGGGTTTCCCATTCAGACCAGAAGCTCTCTCACCAGCAGAGCCGTAGGCCCGAGCCACAGGATAAAGGACAGAGATTACCTCGGCTGGATGGACTTTGGACGACGTAGTGCGGAGGAGTATGAATACTCGCCATAATAAAGCCACAGCTTGCTTTCTTTGATCCCCTGAGTTACAACTCCCAACACCCTCAATCAAAGCTGGCAAAAACACAGAGCTCTTTTCACACTGCACTTCCTGTAACCCAGGTGACTAAACAAGATCCTACAATGAGCTCAGCATCAGATCCCTGTGGTCCGCAAACCCAAAAATCCATGCTGAACCTTTGTAAACCGTTTCTCACAGTATGTAACAAATACAAGATAAAGCAGAACTTAAGAAAACATCATCCAGTGGCGTTCACAGACAGGGCCGGAAAATAAGCTGGAAGGCTGTGGCTGCTGAGCAAATGTATGCCAGTGAGATCGAGTTATTGATGTTTTAGCTTTTCTTGTGGGATTTGTGACAGTGACAATAGTGATGATAATTTTAACTGGTGTGAACAGATTGACGGGTCTGAAATCATCAGTCTGTGAAAGGTGAAAGAACTGATCTATGGAAAAGTGTCTTCAGATTCAGATTAGATTAGTTCAAAGTAGTTCTAAAATGTTTCCTTTTACGGACATTTCATTATTTATCTTGGGTATCTCGGTCCACCAAGGTTTCTTTGGAAAAATGGGACCAAAGTAGGATTTAAGTCACTGTCTTCATCTGGTATCATAATGCACAAAGCAAACTAACTTCACTTCGCTGCAGCTTTAGATGAGTGCAGAAGAAATCTTTTCAGATTTCATCATCAGCAGATAAAGAAAAGAGATACAACATTTAACATCTTTTGATTTCAGTTGTTAAAAGTATCTGTATCCACATCCCTGAGCTGGATGTTCCCCTCTGGAGTTCTGCCTGCAGAGGGAAACCTTGGGATACAAACGTGCAGTGTGAAAAGCCCAAATCATGTTTTAGAAAGCACAGAGTGTTGTCCATTAGAGAGTCGCCAAGGAGTCTCCTCATCGTTGCAATACTGGAGTTCAGTGGCAGATAAATTCCAATTATGATTACGGTCTACAGATCAGATATCACAAGTATTATTGCTTTTTGGAAGACTATCATATATGTTTGCACTCTAAAAGAGTAAATTACTGTAATAAATGCTAACATGTTTCCAACTTTCAGATTGAGTATATGTCAAAATAAAACTCAGTTTTCCTCTGATATCAGTAAGAACTGCATTATTTGGGGGATAATCATTTATTAAAGGCCCAGATGGGGGTTTATCCAAAGCAATAGGAGTTGGTGCAGCTTAGGAGACTACTGTACTGGGGACTTCAGATTTCATGATGCAATTTTTACAAATTGTCTCCACGTTGACATGATGCCGAAGAGGAAGAAGAATGCTTCACAAAATCAAGCTCATAATAGGGAACTTTTTGCCTTTGATTATAATTGAATGAAACTCTCCGTCAAACATACCAATGACACCCCACTCACTGTAAAGCTTACAGAAGAAAGAAGTCTGTTCATGTCTGTCAAATACAACATCTGTTCTTACGGTCTTTACACAAGCTTTCATTTTCACTCCGATACAGAAGCCAAACAGAGAATAGTTGCAAATGCTCACAATGGACGACAGACGATTCTGACATTACACACAGAAACGGTGCAAAGCGCAAAAAAGTTTGGAACCCCTCTGTATTGATACTGGTAAGAGAACATGGTGATAAAACAAACTCCACTGTTGTTTGATAGAAGTAAGTGACATGCTTGAATTAGTTCTGTACCATTGGTTGAATCATTAGACCTTTGCACTGCCATTTAACCATTTCTGATCCATTGTGTTGACGCGGTAATGCTGATACACACCGAGGTGTGATGACATGAAACTATGACACAAAAAATAGGTTCTAAGAGGGTAATATTTATTTATTTTTTTAGCATATTTTATTGCTACATTTGGCTTTTTCCTGCACCTATATGGTCACAGCAAAAAGTGCACTTCCTTTGGACATCAAATGTTTCTTAAGAACAAATCTAAAGATGACATGCAGTACATGTGCTGTGCAAATATGGAAGCAAACGAAAAGAAATGTTAAAAAAAAAAAAAGCAAAGCTATGTAGATAGTTGTAGAGGTGGGATTTAAAAGTTCATCTCTGAGCAGTTCAAAAGAAAAAAAGCAGGAATTGATCCACAAGTTTTAACAAGGTAGTGTTCAACAGCTGTAAAAGCAACTTTCATTTCAAACAGAAAAGGAGAATAACTGCCACTGCAAGACTGTACATCGTTTTGTAAAAATTCAATTACAGAATACCAAAAAAAAAAAAAAAAAAAGGGGCAAAAAGACCAGTTAAACGTTAATAGATCGGTTTATTTGTTCATTTTTCAAACATTCTCTCCACACTCTTCTGGTGCTGCAGCACATAAAGTGACATGCAAACATTCACAACACATTTGTCCTTTAAAAATAACCATACAGCTGTACCATCGTGTTAGATACACACAAGACACATTTCACAACATTCAACGTGTTTAAAAAGAAGAAAAGAAAAAAAAAAAACACACAGGTAGGCATGAAAAATATCAATGTTTAGAACTCATTTTAAAGCAAAAAATATGACTAATAACTATTCATCATTCACCCTTGACCAGGCCATAGTGTTTAAAAGTACAAGAGGACATAAGTCCCCGATTGAAGAGCATGAATGATACATATAATAGAGATCCAAGACCAGCCCGCGAGAAACATTGTGCAGAAACATGTGCAGCTGGAATACTTAAAAAAAAATATATATATATATATATGTATAAATCAAAACTATGACTCCACCAACCACTCAAGTCAACTTCACCTTTGAAATTTGGAAATGAAATGTCATCATCTCATCCTTTCACATAATTAGATATTTGTGTGAAGCTTCGTCACACACACATATCTAGTTGCAAGAGAATTCTTGAGTTCTGGACAGAAATGCGTCTTGTGGAGCCACAGAGATTCGGTTGACCATCAAGACCTAATTAGTGCAATGTTAAAATCCCCCCCGAGGCGTTCCTGAGATTTCATGGGAATGGGATGAAGACATGGAGGGACGGCATGAAAACAGAATGCCTCCAGCAGCCAACTGTTCCATAAAAAAAAACAAAAAAAAAAACAACATAAAACCTGTGACTCACGTCTATTAAAGGATATTAGCTGAGGTTTGTCTGGAAGCTTTCAGATCAGGGGCAGCATGTCGAAACTTAAAAGTGCAAAAATTCACCTACTTACGGGGGAAAAAAAATTCAAATGAGGACAGACGATTATTTAGCGTCCATCTCTGATCGGCTTCAAAGTAAATCATTTGGAGAAATATTAAAGTCGAATGTACAGACCTTCTTAATACAACGCACCACACAGACTAATAATTACAGGATGGTAAGTGACAGTTTCTGATACACACAAACTTGAAGCATTCTACTGTCCAGTCAAAAAACACTGAATGGATTCAGCAAATGAGAAAAATACATTAAAAGCAAGCGCAAAGTGTTACTGTAAGTGGTAACAGACATTTGGCACTGGTTTGAGAGTGGTTACACTGTGCCACCTCATAACACTGGTATGTAATGGTTTGACTGGCTGGAACTGGCTTGTTTAGGACCGAGTTAAGTCTCATTACAGCAACCCCAACTCAAATAATTAAGACTAGATAATGTTTTCCTCTCAAATATGAGCTGGTGCGTTTATTAAAGCGAACACAGGTGACTCTTGTGGCATTCTAGATGTTTGCACAGTGCACGGCTGAAGACCTAAGTAATAAATAATAGGCTTTTTCCTGCTCTTTTCTGGTTCACCAGAATGTGCTCCGTGTGGCCACCGAGCTGTGATTTATAAAAAAAGATTTTCTATGGTTCAATAAGGTATGTGAAGTGCAGTGTATGGCACCAATATATCAGAAGTGTACAACTACTTTTTCTGTTCTGAACAAGCCAGTTCCCATGTCGGCCACTGTAGGACTATGAGTGGTAATGAATCCTGCTGGTTATAAAAGTAAAAGGAATTACTGACTAGTTATTGCTGGCTATTGTTTTGTTTAAATGATATGGAAGACTGGACACAGCTACTGTATAAGCACAACTATAAACCTTCAAGCTTATTTACTCTCAAGTCTGGTACCTGCTGTAAATTCTAATATTTCATAGTACCGATGTAAACGTATCACTGGATCTTCATTTAGGTGGAGGGATAAATTCCAAGCTGACTGACGGATGAGAGGGAGAATGTCCAGCACACTCAACACAAGCCAGCGACACAGGAGTAGTGTCTAACGGAGATTGTCTGAACCTAAACCTGACATCAACTGACATTATCACAAACACACACACACCTCAGCTACCAGCCATAGCCAATTGAGTTCATAAATCATGTACAACGCTCACATGTGCACATGGGATATTTAAAGTAAGTTCTAACGTTCTGATCCTCGAATGTGTTTTAACCTTTGGAATAATAATAATAAACTCCTACACAGACGATGAATCTCACTGATAGAAGACAGTAACTCTCTGGCATTGTCAGAGTCAATAGTGAATGCTCCAAACACAGTCTTTGGTCACTAAAATATAGTTAAGAATGAACATTTCAAGTAACACAGTTAAGAGTCAAAAGAAGCTAGATGAAGCTGCTAACTGCTAATCCCATGTTTACTTGTATGATAGAATAACATTAATCTATGTGATTGTTTGGCTTCCGACTCATTTTTTCCTGTCTGGTTCCATTTTGGCTTGAACGAATGTTGGAGTTGGTTTATTTTAATAGTTTACTGCACATTTTAACATTAAAACTATTCTGCAGTGCTCAGCAACCACTACCGTCTAAAAGAAACAAATCTGTTACGTGGGTGTGTGCATGTGTGTGTCAGTGAAAGTGTCCCATGGCCTCCGCAGCCTTCACTCTCACCACAGGATCTGGATCTTGGAGCAGCATCACCAAACCTGTAAACACACACATACAACGACACAATTAAAACCAAAAAACACTCACAATGACAACTAACAAGAACATGAAGGTTGTGCTTGACATTACCTTTAGTAATGGTGCCCATGTTGAGATGAGAAAGATGCTCCTGTTGAAGATTCCCCAGCAGGAACCCTGATGAGACGACATAATGAGACCAAAGAACATCGCGTGAGAGTGACGGACGTATTGTGATCAGGATGCATGTTTGCTACTAATTTGATACAATAATTGCAGTTAATTTGTTGATTTGGAAGCATGAGAACAAATCAAAACTATAACCAGTGCTTATCGTGTGACTTATGAGTGAAGTTAAGAAGCGCTTCGGTACCTATAAACATGGCAGCTGCTGCTCTGACCTCAGGCCAGTTGCTCTTGAAGAACTGAATGACTGAGATGTGGTAAAAGTTCAGCATACCGGGAAAGTCCTGAATCTACAAACAACAAAAGACACACTGAGCTGAAAACAACCATCAGCTGTTCAAACATACAATGCACTGAATCCGTGTGGGTGATCTTAAAAAAAAAAAAAGAAAAAGAAGAAACCCAAAAGCCGAGACATTTTACTACTAGTATTGTTTATTACACAGGGATGTAAAACTAGTAAGAGCTCAAATGAAGCAAACTGTAAAAACCTAAAAAAAAAAAAAAAATATCAATTCTTTTTTTCATAAGACGGTAGAATTCGGCTGCTTCTCACCAGGTACTTAGTGAGGTCATTGATGAACTCTCCGTAGTGCAAGCTCTTGTCATCGTGCAGGTGGTTCTGAAACATGGTTGTGATCTGCTCTGAGCCCACCACAGGAGCACACACTCGCATTGCATACTTGCAAGCCTGTAATAATGACATGAGCAAGAAAAAATAAATCAAAATCCATGTTTTTTTATTTTAAAGTAAGAAAGAAAAAAAAAGCTTGAGTGCCTTTACTATACCTTGACCACCTGCGGGTTTGGGTCAACCAGATGCAGCAACAGGCTGACCAGAACATTGTGGATCTGGTCTTTGAATACCGCTTCCCCCGAGCCAAACTTGGACAGGTTCCCCATCAGATGGATGGAAGCACAGCGGATATCATCATTCTCCTGGATGAGCAGTCAGATGGTATCATTGTTATTGCACGATTCTTTGTAGTCATTGAGGTCACGGTATTTTTCTAAATTTTTAAATACAAGTCGACTGTTCTTTGTTGGTTCTTGACGATTTTTTTACCCATCATCTGAAAAAGCTGCGCCAGTTTTGACTGACTGACAGGAAGCTTGAGGTTAAGCCTAAAACTCTTAGCTTCATGCACGTTTGATGCTTCATCCTTAGAATAACACACAAATGGATGCTTCGTCTGACAGCTATAAAATGTCTTAAATAACATCTCGACAGTCAACGTACACTTTCCAGAAATGGTTTAATCTTCATGAAGATATAGACCACAAGTAAATGGACATTCTTCTTGTCCAGGTGGAGGAGAACCTTAGACAGTCCAGACATGGCCTCGTGTGTAATCAGCTTACCTGCAGGAGAGCACAGAACTTTTCAAAGGAGCAGCATTTCTGCCAATGAAAATAAATCTAAAATGCCTACAATAAGTGTGAGTACTGAGGTGAAACCTAGAACAAAAAGGGGAATGTAAGCTGTCAAATCTTTGTAAAACCGGATGAGCTCGAGCACATATCACTGTGGCTTCACCTTTGCTGTTCCCTTACCTGGATCATCTTTCTCCTCCATTCCTGAACTCATGGCTGCCAGCAGCTCCTTGGCATATTTATTCACCTTGTACGAAAAGGAAGCGAAAGCTTTGAGTAACCTTACAGCAAGGGTGCATACAATTTCATGTGTGCGCTTTTGTATGTTTGTGGGTACCTTCTCAGGCGATCCCACTGCTATGTTGCCCAGTCCTCGTACAGCCAACATACGAACCGTGGAGCATGGATCTGATATCCTCTCCATCATGTTGTTCATTAAGACATCTATTAGCATCAGCTCAGTCACCACATGATGGTTCAACAGCTGGACTCAGGAAATGACAAAGAACGACTGGTCAGTGCCATACATAATGTATTGATCCATTGTAGTTTAATACTTTTTACAGCTCTATTTAACCTAGGTGACATTAGGGAAAGGCCTTAGTAGCTTAGATATGTTGGGTTGAGGGCGCATGAGATGAATTTGCCTTTTCTCAGTGGTATGCTGTGTTTATCACCTCAGAGAAGAAGGCTGTGACAGTGATCCTCTGACACTCGTAGATGTTGTTGAGGGACGGACACAGACACTCCACGATTGCAGGCAATCTGGGACCAGCATGCTTAGCCATCGCCCTATAGAAAAGACAAACAAATAAAGTTTTACAAGGACATATTTCCAATCGCTGAGCTGAATAAGACATTTAGGATGTGTTGGGATTTTCCAGTAGTTCCCTGTGAAGTGCAGTGCACAGTGTATTCAGTCACTGTAAAACGCCTTCAAAGTGCAGGGGGCAGAAATGCTCAGTTCAAACTGTGACCGTGTGTAAGGAGAAACTAAATAACTCTCGACCAATTCAAACTAAGCTGAATAGCAAGATGACCCATTAGTCATTGAGACTCATTTGAGTGTAAAGAGAGGTTGCTAAACGGTTAACACATGTATTATCATTGTAATCGCTGGTGTAATTATTGATGCGATTTAAGTGTAGGGGTGGGCGAAAAATAAATAAATAAATAGATTCATGTACATATTGCGATTTTTTTATGGGATGATTTTAAAAATTGATTTTTCTCCCGAATCGATTATATTCCGTCATATCTGTGTCCAGAAAAACTTCATAATTTCATTACATTATATTATGTTAAGACTAGCCCACATTTGTGCTTTGTGGACATTTCAATTAATTTTGTAACTGTAAACTTTAAAAAATGCTGTACATGTTAAGTACCTCTTTTTGTCTAAGTTGAAATAAATGTCAGCAGCTGGACTGACTGACACAGACTGATGTGCATTGTTTATGGGAACGACATTCATTCTAGAAGTGTATGGTTCAACTTGTTTGTTTTTTAAGGAGGAAGAAAATTGCAGTTACTGATTATATCGAATCTCAATACTTGTAGAATCGCAATTATCAAGAATCGTGACCGAAGCATATTGTCCCACCCCTATCTAAGGTAGGTAACCTACCTTAGAAAAATAATGAAATAATGACTGCAAAATGAAAACTCAAAAACAAATTCTCTAAAACCTTTAGGAAAATAAACTACAAGCTAAACTGAGTTTGGTTTGGCTAGCTTAGGTGTGGAACAAACAACATTGGCTTCGGATGCTCAACAGCAGCAGTTAACAGATATCTCAGGTGATGTGACCAGCATAATGCATGGAGGGAGTACGGTCTACGGTAGCGACGCTGCACTGTGTCTCAAATAAAGCGGTTTTGTGAAATTAAGTTCCTGTTGCAGACAATTTCTAAGCAGGAAGCAGGAGGTCAAGGGTCCTATCCATGCACACTGTTGAATGGAACACATCTACATTTTGCATCTATATCGTTAGTCAGACAAGGTTTGAGCAAGAGCCAAAAGATAAGCTGGTAGTACTTTAGCATTTTAAACAGTTTAACATCTAATTGGCTTAATGTGTGCGTGTGTCTTTACCTTGCTAATAATGTGATTCCAGTAACGTGTGTACTTTGCTCCTTCATTGCATCCCAAGCATTTTCTTCATCCAGTCTTTTCATCACTTCATCTAACTGAGCTCGTGCTAACAAAATTCTCAGTGCATCAGCTGCTACCCTGAAACAGAAAACATGGAATATGATGGAAACCTTGCTCATACACAAAACTGGTACTTTCTGAAAACCAACACACAGTTTACTGGACATAAAGCAAAGAGGTTTACCCTGCTACATGGATGGAGCCAGCCTGTTTAGCGTTGTTGTCCTTTGGTGCCAAGACTCCGACACTTGCTCCTAGTCTGACAGTGAGACATGAGAAGAGCTGAGGAAACCGACTGACTGCCGGCTCCTGACTCTGACCGTTTAATAACAGCTCTTTGAGACCACATGTCATCTGAAAACAAAAAACACACAGGCACACACATATGTTGACACATAAATCATCTATAATCCACTGAGTAAACCATTTTTTCACAACTGTTACAATAGCAAAACTGAACAAACTGTAGTAACTTCACCTTTGTGGAATTCTTTTAAAGTGGACCTGACTTGGTCATTTCCAATCAGTTCATTTTTAATCTAAATTAGCTTTGCACACTTTCACACAGGCTTTAATAATCCTAACAAATAGTTTGAAGTTAGCTCAGAACGAGTGAGCGCTTTCTCTCAGCGGAAGTCTCTTACTGAGACTGAGAGGATCTGGCTAAACTATCTTCTAATTGGTCGAATTCATGGAGGTTTACTGAGAGGGCGGAAGGGGAATGATGGTGACTTGTGAACGCGACTCATGAACGCGCACTACTACAGTCGTTTGATAAATATGCTCAGTTCCTGCCATTGCTTTTGTAAGAAATTCTGTGTTTCTGAGCAGTTGTAGAAGCAACAAATGGATGTGTTTAATTGTCATTAACACAAAGTACCATTAACCACTTAGCTGCCTTTTCACACAGAGAAGCCATTATGTTTGTGCTCCATTCATATGTCTAATGCTAACACAACATAGACATTTGAAACCATTTCATTCACTGCCTGCAGTTAAGACTTGCGCCCTTTTAGTGGTCAAACAACCTCGACTTTTAGCTTCAGTCTCCCCATAAAGCCAGAGTCAGACTGGTTCTTAGTAACAAAACGGTTCTTTGTGAAGTGTAGAGAACAAAACCGTTCTCAAATTGTGTTGCAGGCCAGGATACAGAAACAGCAGCCACTGATACCGACTCTTTGGGAAAGCTGAAAAGGTTCAACTTGCCCTCAACCAAAAACACAAAGTACCATGCACTGACAAGTACTAGCAGATTACACGTTCATGTGGGGTGATCATTTCAGCTTTTGAAATGCTAGCGGTGGATAATGTGCATGCTGTAGCTCCCACTAGGTGCGAGTAAAAACGGTCTAGAAAAAAAGTGTTGCTGCCAGAGTTTAACACTGCTAGACAAAACGAGTTCCTTTTGCACAAAAACCTGCATATACCTCTTTCTTTTTTTTTTTTTTAAGCTTTAGGTGACACTGCAGATAAACCAGAAAGCATAGTGTGCCATGGGACCTTTAAATTATATACCAAGTGTGAATATCATTGCAGTCAGTGACGAGTCTGTTTGACTTACAGCCAGTGGCTGACTGGTGGCCACCTTTGTTGCCCCTCCCCTCATCATTGACTCCTTCTTGTCTACATAGGGTGCCATGATGACAAGCTTCTCCATCACCATCTCTATGATCTGATTGGCTACAATCGGGTCTGCTCCCAAAGCCATCCACATCTCACTGGTCCAACTACACAAAGAAACAAACAATCTGTATGTTTACACAACGTCCACAAAAACTACTGGCAGCAATAAAAGTGAGACAAACTAAAGAATAGGGTGATTCAATTGATTTAAACATTTTGTGGCCATACTGATTTATACAAATTTCTTATATATACCTGTCATAAGGAAGTGGTTGATGAACAAGTGCATTGATAACAGTCTGTAGATGCTGAGAAGCCAGGATTAGTACCGTCTGGCCCACTGCCACCCTCACCTAAACAATAAAACATTTCTTTAACTTTATTAGTATTTGTGTACAGAAAATAGATAAAAAGACGTTTGTTGGGACCTGTAAAAACAAAGCAAATAAAGCTGGATAATATAGCTCAAACACTGCGAAAGAAGCATCTCAAGGGTTGTTCAAATATGAATGTCTCTACTATTCTATACATGACCAAAAAATTGAAAAACAACAACAACAAAAAACTGCTATTACATAATACATGTTGATAAAGAATAATATGAGAAATGTTACATTATTTATACCTGCTCCTCTGTGACGCTTTGCAGACGTACATGTAGCACCTCTAGCATCTCTGGGACCTACAACACATGATGCAAAGACATAAATTTGGACCTCAGATGCTCCAGCGAAAGTACCATGCAAGTGTGTGTGTGTGTGTGTGTGTGTGTGTGTGTGTATGTGTGTTACCAGGTCTTGCAGTCCGCCTCCTCTGTTTTTCAGCAGAGTATTTAGGATGACTGAAGAAGCTCGGCAGCAGTTTGTTTGACTGTCTGCCAGCCCTTCAAACAACATGAACACCAGCGTCGTCAGCTGTGGCTGAGGCAGACGTTTACTCATCACCTGAAACGAGGAAGGAAAGATTCATTTAAGCACCATTGTACTGGAATAGTTGTTTTTACACCTCTTATCATGAGCAGATTAAAGGCAAGCCGATAGAGAAATAAAGAATTGTTGTAAAGGTTTGTTGATGTGAGCAAAAAGAAACGTTAAACATCTACTTGGCAAAGACACAACGGTGTTTATCATGTTACAATTTAGAACAATTGTTATGCCCACATGTACCTTGGTGAGGTCTGAGCAGGTCTTGTAAAGAACTGTGGAATCAGGGTTTTCTAGTCGATCTTTTAAAGACAGCAGATCTTCAACAGCTTCGTCCTTATAACCCAACGAGAAGCCTAGAAAACAGGACAAATTTAAAACACAAATCAAATCAACTCAGCGTAAACAAAGGTTAAGCTGTGGGCTGTAAAGCTTTCAACAGAGATAATCAATATGACTCGATATATGCTGTGCAACATTTTTTATAGATTAAGATTATATAGTTGCCAACCCCTGCCGCTACCATTTTTAAAGCCCATTATCACAGACTAAAGACCAGGTTTCATCATTGACACGGCTTCACATCAACAAAGCAAGGCTTTCGTCAACAAAAAAGCATTTCCTCGATAGAAAACTTTAAATCCTGAGAGGTTGAGGCCCCATGAGTGTGTTTACCTTCATATTGTTGCTGTATACAAAGTAGTGTGTAGATGCAGTCGACGGCAGCAATGCGCACAGCAGGGTGAGGGTCAGAGCAGCGAGGAGACAGTCGACCCAGCAGAGCTCCAAGGTTGTGAAAACACACCATGTTCTGGACAAGATCCACAGAAAGAAAACACAAAGGTCAGTCAGTTACACCAAGCAAAGCTAAAATATGAGTGTTGTTATCAACACATTTTTTACTTCAGATTGTCAAATCACAGTTTGTTTGTTTTTTTTAACCAAAAACTGTATATTGTGCTGGTGAAGACAAATGATTCTTCAGTTGATAGTGAAGGATTTATTATAATTCATGGTCGAACGGCTATGTTTGATAATATTCACAATATCTGTGTTAGCGTCTCTGTGCACCTTGACGTTCAGGTTATCCAGATAATAAGCCAGTATATGAGCAGTGGCTGCGACAGCCCTCTCTCTCTCGTGGTCCTGTCCAGAACTCAGCCATGATTCAAGGTGCTGCAAATAATACACACCATAGCAGAAAATTCAGCTCACAAAATTCCATCATTACTTTTCAACAGACGTATGAACAATTACTTAAAACACAAGAGGGGGGGGGCAAAGAGAAAAGGGAACACGGTTGTGGAACTGGTGGAGCCTCCCTGACCTTTCTTCCAATCATGACTGAATATAAATGTAGTCCATCCATCTTTAAAGTTTACCATTTTCTAGAAAGATAACGCTTTTGAGGTTCCCTCAAAAGTAGACAGTAGGTTGTTTTGTTTTTCTCAGCACAGAGATGTCATCTAAACAGGCTGACAATAATAGATGCCATTTATAAAAATAATTACTCAAATAGTCAAGTTGACAACTGGGGAAAAATATTCCTATATATAAATGAATGGTATCAAGCTGAAAGATCAGGCCTCACCTTAAAGACACTCTGTAAGCCATCAGGTGTGGCGTCCCTGGCCAGCACACTCTTTAGTAGCTCCTGCAGCGCTGCCAAAGTGTCTTTGTACAATACCTGCAAAGATTAGCCAGATAAGATTAGTTAAAAAGTATTAAAGGTGATGACTTGAAGATGCCATTCACTACGCATTAGTGAAGCAGCACCGATTCTGTGCGCACAGCTCGGCCTGCTCTACATCACCTTTCTCTGCTTTGGGTCAAGTATTTCCTCTTCTTTAGATTTCTCTGGAGTGTGCATCTCGGATGGCAGAGAAAACACACTGTTCACACACACCTTTAGCAGGTCAAAGCTCTCATTCTCACTTAATGAGGGGTCCAGGGGCCTGAGGAACTTATGGTCAAAGAAAAAACAAAAAAAACAAAAAAAAAAAAAAACACTAGAAACCGATCCAGTACAACAGTGATGGCTAATCCAATTCTGCCAGATCCTGGCTTACATCAGTTATATCTGTCCTCTGCTGTGTGACTTTAAGATCCTATAATGTGGCTGCTGTGTTTTTTTTCAAAGGACAGTGTGAATTAGGCCTCTTGAACAAGGAGCTTCATGCCGAGCCTTTTGTACATATTACAAGAAAATGTTCTGTATTCTTTTCTGTAACATGGCACAACGAATGCCATTTGCCTTTGTTTTATCAAAGTGAAGGATACATAAGGTTGGCACAGGTGGTCATCACCAGATGTCGTACTGGGGTCCTCAATGAATCAGCTGGTTCTGATTTGATAAAATCCTGATCAGCAGAGACACAAATGCAGGAAGGGAGATCAGTAAAAATCATTGTCTGCGACTACGCCTTCATAAAGTGCTGTGAAATTACACGGTTGGCTGCTAAATGTTTGATCAAACGACTGACCAGCATCACAGTAATGAGCTCCTGCTTGCGGGAGAAGATGTAGCCTTGTTTCTTCACACACTCGCTGATGGCTTTGGCGATGAGCCCAACACTCTGGATCAAACTTAGCTTCATAGTGAGGTCCTGGATAAGGACAACAGAAAAGTGGTGGTGCACAAAATAAGAGGCAGAAGACAGACAAAGGCTGAGACGAAAAGACACACACACGCAATTCAGGCAAGAGGCACTTTCCAAAGAGTCGCCAATGCAAAGAACAAGGCACACTGCAGCCCCTGCGAGTCTACGCACTGCTACGCCAAAGCAAAGCAAATAATCAATCCCAAGTCACCCAGTTTATCAATCAATTAAAATCAATCCCAAAAATGATATTGTAGATTGATCCTCCATGCCTACGGATGGAAAGAAGATTGAAATCAAAGTTGTGGGATTAGAGATTGTTACTACAGCAAAAAACCATCCACAGGCTCAAAAGCTTCAGATGAGCCTAAAGCCTGGAGACACAAAATGTTAGAGATTAGCAAGAAATTACAAAAGCCCTTCCATACCGAGAGTGAGTCATTGGTAAGAAATTTAAAAACAATCCACCTCTAAGCAACTAAAGACAGAACCAGTGAGTAGAATGTATTGTGAAGGAAATACAGAGCAGGAGACAGATCTGAAAGTGGATTTTTTTTTTTCATTTTTAACACAGTCAGTGTGGAAATTTCCATCTTATAAGCTGCCGCCTTTCAAGCCTTTGTGGGGTAAGTATTTATCATATATTGTGGGTGATGTACCAACTTGAAAAATTATTTTTACTGAGCACAGCTGTGGTCAACTTGCAATACTGGTCCCAACTATTCCATTTCTGAGCAACAAAATGGTAGAAACTTCAATTATCTCCCCATCAGGGTTAGAAGATCAGCCGCTCTGAATCTTTATATAGATGCAGAGAAGCAGAAGCTTGAATACATAGTAGCTTCATTGTGCTTAGGCTCTGTTTTCTTGTCTTGAAGACTTTCAGGTGAGTCTTTGGTGACCCCACCAGAGAGGATCGAATTAAAACAGGAGAGTAAGATGAAAATGACCAAGAAAACGGGAAAGGATAAAAAATAAAACAAATCAAAGAGAATCTCAAAGCCCTTCATTCCAGTAACGATACCTTTGTCTCTACTTTAATCCCGAGAACCTGTATGAAAAAGAAGTGATAGGGTCGTGAGCTCATACAGAAATTATGTGCAATCCTGACTGCTGTAAGATTATGTTGTTAGAGCTAATGTGCTTCTGACTCAACAATGGGGTCTTTTAAATGAATCATCATTTCCTTTATGAATCTTTACTTTTAAATAAAAAAGGAAAAAAAAAAAGTCTACATTATTGTTTCAAGCCAAACTAAGAAATTGCTAATGGAAGCTCACAGTTGGATTATCAGTTGAACTGAGATACCCGTTATGCATCATGTGCTGTTAGGTTGGTACTGAACTAAATCAGTCACATGAGAAAAGTATGATAAGTGACAGCTCAAATTAAGCCCAATTTTAAATTGATATGCTGAATGGGATAAAAGAATTTGAAACAGCTTCACTCTGTAGTTGGGAAAACGAGCTGTAACTACATTACCTAAAAATGTCATGTGCTTGGAGTAGTTTCTACAAATAGTCGCTCACAAGTTGAACTCTAAAAAGTTACAAAGGAAAGTCTATCCAAACCATACTAGGAAACTGACTGGATATTGTGTATCAGCTACAGCAGCAAATAAATGTAAAGAAAGGGTAACATTCAGGTATACAGTAGTGACAGTCAGCAGTTCAAATGGTGGGGGGGTTTAGCCTGCTGCCCATGTTTTGCATTACTGTGAGATAGTGTGGAAATTCTCAGTCTAAGCTGCTGTTCTACATCAAGCGTCTACCATAAAATCCCTGCCTTGTTCTCTTAACCTTTACGTTACCTTGGTATTGAAGTGTTTGCTGATGCAGCGCAGGATGTCCTGATCAATGCGGTTCAGTATCTTTTCTGGAGGTGCGTTCAGAGCCACGTGACCATAGCACAAGATTAATGTGCTCTTTACCTTCTCCACCTCAACATCGTTACGCTCCTGGAAAAGAGCAATAAACAATTAAGCACAGACAAAGCTTTCCTTTGAGATGTTTAATAACAGTTTTGGTACCTTGAGCAGGTTGAAGATGCTCGGGGACTTTTTGAAGGCTTCTGATTTGCCAAACTCATCCAGCTTGGTGAGAGTTCCTTCTAAGTGACTGTTAGCACACAGACCGATGCCCATTGCAACTCCCTGATACACAAAGATAACAGAAATCAAAAGTGGGATCGGAGTATAAGAACAATTTCAAATCAATGACACAGTGATTTTTTTTGTAATGTAAGCTATGTGGGTCAGGTACCTCTCTTTCAACTGCATCATTGTGCCGTGCTGTGAGAAGGATTTCCTGCAGCTGTTTTTTCACAATCTCCTTATTGAAACACTGCTGGAGAGTCATTCCTATGCATCGATACAGGAAGCTCTATATATTGGGGGGGGAGCAAATCACATGACTTAGTGTTATTTGTTCAACAACAAAAATGATCCTAAGTGAATCAAGATGCGATTGAACCTCAAGCCTGACAATTTGATAAAAGGAACATTTTTTTTTTTCTTTCAAAAGAGGACAACACAAATTTGCACAATTACTCAGCAACCATTAGAGTGAAAAAGTCTTCTGCAACTCAACAATGAAGCTTTTTCCAAAATCATTTGTTAGCTGTTGTGTTTTGAGGACAAATAACCTTGGCTGTCCCTAATAGCTAACATTTAAAAATCTTAGTCATACGTACTGCCTTACTGGGGGTGAGGAAAGCTGATACTTTGCCAGGAAGTTATTACAATTACTTGTATTTTCATACATGTTTATTAGATTAGAAGAAATAGAATATCTCAATTCTTCTCTCTTTTACTCAAATCCATGTCCTTGTCTTTGGGCTCTTTGTTCATTAAATTAGCTGCAGCACCTGTCTGATATTTAGGTAATGCACTGATACCGAGTCTCCCTGTCTGTACTGAAATCAGGGGAACAGAGAGGGACTGTCATACACAAAAAGTGATAGTATTTTTCAAATTGTAGCTACATTTTTCAGTAGGGACCTTTTATTAAAAGCAGTAATACAGCCAGATTTTTTTTCGATCCATTCACGATGAACTTAATCCGACGACAGCAACTACAGCCTCCAAAATGTTGCTCAAAAGGTGTATGGTCTTCATTCATAAATCTGACATTTAGAAAGGGCCAGTGAGTTTTAGCTTTTTACATCTGACTGAAAAAAAATACACCTGTCACGTTTGAAAGAAAGACTTCTGTATTTTTGACATTTCAAAGCCAATTAAATCTCATTTGGGTCCAAGGTAATGAAGCTATTAAAAACTTATAAACACCTAATTATGAGGTATTAATAATTTTAGACAAGGCCCTCCGGAGTACATATCCCCTTAAATATATTAAAATAAAGTTTTATGGCTTGGAGTTGAACAATGAGCATAGAAATAATTCACAATCCTAATAATTGTGGGATGGTTAAATGAGAGCACAAGAACCACTGTGAGCAGTGTTTAGTTTAAACATGACTTGCATAAAGTCCTACAGGTATTCAGGCTCATTACGAGATCTTACAGAAGCACTTTTAAATTGGTGGATCAAATAATTCCAGCTGTTAACAAATGACTTACCTTCTCCTCTAATGCATTGTTATATGTGGAGAGGTATCTTGTTGCTTCAGCTGCCAACTGACACACCCACTTGTCATCGTCAACCATTGTCAGGGTTTTAGACAAGAGCTGTGAATGATTTCCATCGCATTCAGATTGACAATCCACAAATTCCAGACTCATGTAGGCATTTTCAAAGGAACAACTGAAGCATAATCTCTGGATAAAGATGCCTCTGTCATGTCTAAATCTACATAAACAGCCAAATCGTTTCGTCTCTGCACACATAAAATTAAATGCTATTTTGAACACATTACTTATTTATATATATATATATATTCACAGAATAGCACACCTTCAGCAGCTTTTCATCCCACTGGTTCTTATCCAGACTCTCTGCCGTCGACTCTGGTAAGAACAACAACAACAGGGTGTTCTACAAATGCCGATTTGGGTATAAACTCGGTTACAAAAGAAAAGCTACTCTTTTACTTAAGCCTTCACCTCGCAAGAATAAATATTTGAAAAGATAATTTCCTTACCCTCTAGAACAGAGAGCAGAGGAGGCATCTCTTTCTCCCAGAGTACCTCTGTATTGGGGTGGATGTTGTTGCTGAGGATTTGGAGAAGCGAGAGGGAGGGAGCTCCGTGACATCTGTTGCTGAAAGGGAATGCTGCATTGACCTTGAACAAATCAACACAAACCAAGACATATATACATTTAGTCAGATACCATACATGAATGATAGACATCATTTATACAGTATCCATTAAAGGAAAAAACAACAGCAGTAAAACAATACGACTTTAGCTGTATAATGGGTTGCTGTTTTCTTTGCTCTGTGCTGACCATTAAATCAGTTAAACGTATCAAAACTGTGACTGAAACAGAGGGAAAAGAGAAGAAAATCCGGCTTGAAAGCCGATTAACTACATAAATATTGCATGTGCAGTTGAAGATTATTTAACAAGATAAATAAACATTGCAAACAGTTTTTTTAAATTTGATTTTAATCCATTCCACCAGACAGTGATTACACAGGTGGTTTATGGAGCTTTTATTCTGCACAGTAGATGCAAAAGGAAAAGCTGTTCATCTGCTGCTACTAGCAGAGTGGCTGATATTTGGGTTTGGTTTTACATGAAGCCACCAAAGTTTATCTTTAAGTAATATGTGAATTCACTTACCAGCAGTCTGATCATTAGTGTTTGAGGAGATGGCAGATTGACTGATGGAGAGAGATGAGAAACTTAACATGAAATTAATCATTCAGAACAAGAGGAATGTTAATACATACATTTCAATGATGGAAAAATAGCATTACAAATTATTTTTTCTGTGAGCTGTGAAATCCACTCCAACGTAGACCTGCAGATTAGATTACTTTCACACTTCTAAATAATGAACTGGTCCAGCAAACGAGTGCACCAACCTTCCTGAGTAAAGTCTATGTGGAAGCTGGGCTCCTGGTTATTTTTCTTCTTGTTCCCCAGCACTATAAGACTTTTACAGAGAGGAGTAGTTGCATTGCTGTACTGTGAGGGTGTTACATAGTACAGCAGCTTGGGCCATAATACCTTCAAAACAGAAACAAAAAATATATGTCAAGTGTCTCAGCAATTAAAATCCATTTACAAATGAGACAGGCAGACAGCCTGGTAGACAAGCAAACATTTACGTCAGCAAGTCGCCCAACTGTGGTGGTCAGGAGATGAAGGGTGTTGTCACACATTGTCCTTAATGCCTCATTAGTCACCTCCTCTGGATCAATGGGCCTCTGGCCTCGCTAGAGACAAACAGTTAGGAGCAGAGATTGGAATATAAATGTTACTGTTCACATTGTCAGTAATGCAGAACACTAAAATCTGACGAAACTCCATCTTGATCAGGGAGATTTGCAGAGAAATGTCTGCAACTTCTTTAATTAGGGAAGTTTGGAGACTTCAGCAGAGATAAAACACCTGTATACTCAGCTACAGCCCTGAGTTATTTTTGCTTTACATTACCATGCTGTAGCATGTGTCTGCTTGCATATTTGTTTTCCATTTTTGCTTTGGTTGATTAGAAAATGACTCTTCCGTTTACCGTTACCTTTCTGTGTCCCACATATACATATTAACAAAACTTTATCTATCAAGCAATTCCACACAAATTGGAAAATGAAAAAGAGAAAAAAATAAGAAATAAACAAAAGACATTTTACCTGGTATGTGTTAGGTAAAGCACAGTTCTGTACTATGAATCTAACCAGTAACTCCCCTCCTTCTAATTCCAGGTAGCCATGATGAGCCATTGCACTGATTACTTGGATCACACGCTTCTTCACCTAGCAAACAGAAATATACTGAGTCAGATATTTTGATAAGTAAAAAAGTACACAATTATCTATACAACTCGCATATTGAGAAAAAAAATCTAAAACAAAAAACACTAAAAGAAAGACTTAAATAAAAGTGTGTTCACACTTGTGTTACCTTGTTACTGTGGTCAGCCATTGGCTGTCTGATGCTAGCCAGGATCAACAGCTTTTTGCTCTCCATTGTAGAAGCTGTAACACACAAACACAGATAAAAAGGTGAAAAAATGTAGGAACTAGATCATATAAAACAATATCATCCAATATGTGAGTACAGTCACAAATAAAGGTTTATGTGGTCGATCAGAAAAGGTATATACTGGGTCAGTTATTGTATTTGCTCACTGGAGGAGTTGATGAGGTGACGAAGTACAGCCAGGGAGCCCAACCTGCTCCGTTCATTACTGTTCTCCAACCTCTGAAGAACAAACATTACCAGCCTGTCTGGGAACGAGTTAGCTAGAGGGAGAAGAGTGGAAGTATTTAAAAAAAAGGATTCAAAATTAAACATTCACAAGTTGCCATAAAAATAGTCTGAAATTAATGAAAAGCCAAAATGTGAAAAACAAGTAGGACAAGGGGAGAGGGGGAGTGTCACAGTTAACGTAATTATCTTGAGTAGGAGATGAGTCCAAAATACTAATACATGACCTCATTACAGGACTTGTGACTCCATAGAACTGCAACAGATAGAGCAGCCTGGTGCTGTTGGACAAAGTGTTTGTACGCTTGGCTTGGTTTTCACATATCTTTTTTATACGACTGCAGACGGGTAGAATAAATAAATAAATTGGTACCAAGCAAACTGAAGCAGCGCAGGACCTCATTGTGATTCTTGACAGTAAAGGAGTCACTGTAATCTACATGGGCAGACACCTGGGGGAGCCAAGAGACAAGGGAAACATTACATAGTTTTCTGTAAGAGTATTAAAGATTTAATGCGCACATCGTTGGAAAAAGAATGCCATTCAAACAGTAGATTATGTTCAGTCACATATAGTCTCACTGTAACTTCCCGACTTAGTTTTATATATTAACAAACAGAAATATCGTAGCATAAATTGTGTCTTAGGACAAAACATCTTTTATGGACATTTTCAAAGTGTAATAACATGTTTTCAGGCAGTGCTTAAAATATTAAGCATGGCTGTTTATTGCAGCAGGAGGAATAAAAGTTAGAGCTGTAACGGGTTCAGGTGTCGCAACATTTTGGTGAGATACTCTTCCCCTGCAGGCAACCTGAGATCACACACACACACACACACAAGATGTTGTGGTAAAGTGTTGCAACCAGGCCTGGAATTTTGTCATTTTAGGGGCAAGGCCACTTGGCCTTTTGAGTTGTCAATTTTTTAAGGGCACAAAAGGCCAAAAGCCAGGGCACCAAGGCCATAAATTAAAACAATGATTTAACATATGATATGGAGTGACTACGATTGTATATGCATTTACAATACTTTCATATATACTTATTAAGCATTTAATCTACACCAAATTGCAATTAAACAATATTTTTATTAAAACTACACAGGATTCTTATAGCACAGACATGTTTGGCTCACTGTGAGACTGTGGTAGTGGGCCTACGTTGAAAGGACGTCACTTACAATGTAAGTGAATGGCAGTTGCTATGCTAAGCTAACTAAGCTAGTTCTGGCCAGTGGGTGTAATGTATTTTTTTGTGGACAGTTTAGGCATGCCACAAGACATGTGAATGGGTATTTTGATTGCGTTTTGAAAATGGGGCGATATCATTTATATCCACTAGCCACAGACAGATGAGACCCACTGAATTCATTTGATCAATTTATTAACTAAAGCTTTAAATTAATTTTACAGTGAAATTGGGAATGTACATCCAATTAAAATAATTACAATAATTACACTTATGTACATACAAAACTTATTCTAACATTTCATTACTCCTCAACCCTCACAGACTATTCAGGGTCACATTTTTTGTACATAAAAAAAATAACTTTGAAACTGACCTATATTAATGTGAACCCTGAATCTACAAAAATGGAAATATTTACAACTTTCTAACCATGTTTTAGTGCAGATAATGCACAAAATTAAACACAAAACTATGTGCAGAGACTAATTATGGAATTATGGATACTGTGAAATGCTTAAACATCGTCCGAGCTCTCTGAACTGTCTTCGGATCCATCTAAATCAGTTCCATTTTTCCCTTTTCTCACAAAGTGTGGCCGGCGTGTGCGCAAACTGTCACCATGCCAGATTCAATATATTCAAAATGCACCGCTGATTTTTATTTTTTTTTCTCCACCAGATGCTCATTGATCATTGAAGCCGTGTCAGAAAAGAGGCAGACTGCTAAACCGCAAAACTTAGTCAGAGAGGGCATCAAGGCCACTGTGGCCTTATGGCAGATATAATTTTCAAGGGCACAAGGCCAAAGTGGGAGGGCCATGGCCCTCGTGGCCCTCGTGAAATTCCTGCCTTGGTTGCAACACTCAAGCGTTGTGCAAAGTGTCAGCTTAGTCACAAGTTCATAAAAACATTTGACTACAGTGACTTTGTCATTTGACATAACAAACGGAACAGTCTAGTCCACTAACCCAGTCACAGACGAATGGTTTCAAACTCACCCAAAATAAAAGTAAAACATCCTTCTACAACACCCTGTAATACCTCTACACCAACATATGACCCAGATCCTTGACCATCACTTCACCGTGAAACACAGAATTCAGTTAGACTTTTACAGTATTCTACACCTTTATATCTTATTATGAGTGTCTGTATCATGTATTAGACATTTGGTTAACTTCAGTAAAGCGGCAGTATCCAAGTCATGATGTTCTTAAAGCGTACCTGCTGATGCAGTGCGACGAGAAGACCGTCCAGTTGTGTCTCCAGCACCCTGCTGCCCATGTTGACAGATGCATCAAGGACTTGGCATAAGCTCTGATCAGATCAAAGACATATACTGCTCAACCTCACGTATCAGCCAAATGTTTTTAAACCAAAAGCATTGTTCAGTTATGTGAGAACTGATAGAAATAACAGAAGCACAACACATAGTAGCTTAGAGATGAAAGGAGAGTGATGGTCTTCTCCATCTTTACACAAATTATCCACATAGCAAACCCAGACCAAACAGACCACTGCACTGATGAGCTATAGTGTACCCACCTTGCTAATTACATAGTGCTCGTTGTTTTTCTTGTACAGGGCCAAGATGGCTGGGATGATTCTTGGAATCTGCTCCTCCAGTTTTTCGCTGGCCATCAGATGACACATAGAACCCACTGCCTCAGCCACTGTCATCCTCAGCTGAAAGAAACAACAACATGCAAGATATGAGGTGCAAGACATGAAAGAGACTTGATGACGTGCTACAGAATAAGTGGCTTTAATATCTAGGTGTGTACAGACAGAACAAGTCTAAAGGGGAGCGCCGGGCATTGAAACAGCTTAAAATGGTAACTCCAGGAAAGATTCAAACCCCAACACGACGCATCGCCAGTTTTGAGAGGGTTCATTTCGGTCAGACTATCATGTTTTCATGCATTTCAAAAGTTTTGCAAATGTGCTTCGTGAAAGTTCTGCCACCATACAAGTATAGAGTCTGCAGAAACTTCTTAATGTGAATGTTGTTCGAGTGAACCAAAATGATCTGTAATGAGCACCACGGTGTCCTCTATTATGCAGCATTACATCACAGTGGTGTAACTGTTAGGCTCAGGGGACACAGTTTAATAGAGACTCAAAACAAACACTGCTTACAAGATACTAATGTTCATGAGGAATTAGAATTCTCTATAAGTTTCTCATTCTGAACATAGAAACTAATGATTTCAGTTTTGGAAACGAAAGCGATCTGCAGTGGGGAAACTCAAAATGTCAAACTTAAAAAAAAAAAAGGCCATCTACTTATTCAACTTGTTTGAATACTGGATGAACACGTGACTTCAGGCCAATTATATATCGCGTCTGGATGTTGGTGTTTCAAACCATCTTGCTCATCCAATTATCAGCCTGCTGTGACTTTACCTTGAGCTCCCTGCTTTGTAACCAGGTATTGAAGAGGACGTCAAAAGCAGCGTAGATTTCACTGGAAAAGGTGTCTTTTCTGACTGTGGGATCTGGAGCTTTGTCCAGGTTGGCCAAGTACTCCAAAATGCTGTCGCTGAAATGACACAGGGCTGACAGGAGAGAAGCAAAACAGGGAAAATGAGGAAAAACGGGAAATTATCATTCAAACAAAAGAGGAAGGAGAATTTGCAAATACTGAAGTTGCACTTTTGTTTTCTTTGTCGACTACCCTTACAAATGATATATTGCAATATTACTGAAATTCATTCAAGTAAATTCTTGTTATGGAAAAGAAAAAGAAAAAAAAAAAGACAAATATCCACAGGTAATGTTTTAGTTTTCATGGAAGCATGTTGGAAGGTTCTTACCAGAAGAAAATACCCACTTCATGTTGTCCTGTTTGGCCATGCCCAACATGGGCAGCATGGTGCCCAGAATAGCATTCAGGAATGGTACCATCCCATAAACTAGACACCAAGAGAGAGAACTTGATTAATTGCAATTAATTAATCTACTTACACAGTTACATCTTCTCTAAAGTAAGGTAGCTTACACGTTTGGTTTTTTTAACCGCCATTTTGTTTTATTTTTTCCTTTTGTTTTTACACACACACACACATTTACTGAAATAACCATATGAAAAAATGGCATCCTAAAATCATAGTACATCTCAAAAGAGTTTAAACAGACTTCAGAGCTGGTCATTCAGATGTAGCCACAAAAGACAGAAGCGGAAACCAAAGAGATGCCTGGGGTGGTTCTGACAGCATCATTTACTCTTTAACTCTTGGAATCTCTTCAGACTGTTTTTGTCTGTGGCTAAAAGGACGGGACAAACACTAAGAATCAACAACATTCAAACAATAACACGTGAAAGGCGAGATCTGGCAAGAAGTGGCTTGATATGATAATATGAGTGCATAAGGCAGTACTTTGGCATCGGTAGTGTCTTCTTCTTTGTTTTCTAAGTAAACGAAATGTTTTGCCTGCACATGCCACTTCTAAACAGGTTAAACAGGTTCAGGTTTTTCCCCAACAGTCACTCAATACTTACCTTGTGACCAAAAGGCCCAACTCTGGTATATGCTCGTTTTTTGGCTTTGTTTGCGTGCGGAACTACAGATTATATTTCCAGAGTTGGGAAATTTTCTTAAGTGTAACAAAAAAAAACAAATGAAAAAAAAAAAGAAGAAAAAAAAAGACAGAAGTCCAAAGAAATTAATTTCAGCGTCATCACTGACCAACTTCACTCTATTTATAAAATATAAGCATATCTGGAATTGGATATTAAAAACACACAAAAACAAATTGGTCTACAGAAATGTGTTACATCACCTTTTTAATCATTTGAAAACTGAGGAAACTAACGGTTGCCATTTCACAAGTGCAACGCGTGTTCATTCCCACGAATTACTAGATATCAGCTGCTCGGTGTCAATGAAACCACACAGTTTTAAAGTCATGCAGAATGTGGTCTGACTTTTACCTTCTGAAATAACCACTTAACCTCCCGTTAGAAAAGATGTCATATTGATAACAGCATACGTCTCCCCAAAACTCCAATGTATGTATGCCTCTGTATCAATAGCATCTTCCAACATATGCAAGTCATCCACACCACAGGCACTGATGCGCCCCATACCGTCACAAACACTTGGAACAGCCTGTACAGTCTTTTTAAACTTTGGCACATACTGTAGAACCTAACATCCATTTTTTGTAGAAACACCGGAAGCGTGTACTGATCTGACCACATAACACATGTCCACTGTGTTATTTCTGCGCAGAGTTGATACAGGATTTTGTTTAGCATGTGTCATACAGTTTCAGGTTACAATTACGGATGCAGTGTTGGTCTGTGTCGAGTTAAAGTTTTTTTTCCAAGATATTGCTGCGCACACGTGGCTACACCGATCGTGGTGGCATGATTTGTTTCTCGTGCAGTGCCACCTGAGGGCTTGAAGGTCACGCACTTCCAACAGTGGATTCAGTCCTTGGCCTTTTTCTTACTCACTACCTCCACTGATGCCCAATCCTGGCACCCCCACCTGTCAGCAGTTGATCTGCTAATTGCACAATCTTCCAGAACTATGTTCACACGCTGCCTCCCTTCCAACTTCTTTTGAATGTGTTGCTGGTATCAAAATTAGCCTTTTTTTTTTAACATGTTTTAAATACAATGAGGTTTATCAGTGAAGACACTAAAAAATGATTTCCTTTGTACTTGTGTCTTTTACATAAACGCTGCAAATTATAGGATAAAGTTTTTGCTCTACTTTAGAAAAAATAAAAACTTTCCTGGTTTGTACTTTCTTACCATTTGAGTCAGAGAGGTTGGCTAGAGTTTGGACCACAAAGAAGTGAGGTAGGATTCCTGGCTGAAACTTGCTTAGTATCTCCTCCATGATGTCATTGATATACTTGTTTCCCACAGCAACCAAGATATTACTGGCTGCCTGCTGCCAGTCAGGGATGACCTCCTGAGTCAACCAGGGGCAAAGAACAAAGGTCAAATATCAGGATGAGACTGTAAATTTGAAGATTCAAACAGAAGGAGCTGTGCCACCTTATCCAAAACTAAATGATCCAATGTGCGTTTTCTCTTCTAAATAAAAATTAAGAAGTAGGGTAACATCATTTTACCTTTGATCGGGTCATTTCATCTGAGGCCAAAGAGATAATACTCTTTATTCTGGGAGCACTGATCTCCTCTATCCTGGAGCTGACAATAAGCTCAATAGTCTGAAGTATCACAACTCTGTGGCTCACTACCAACTTCAGGAGGAAGAGAAAATTGAGAAAAGGAGGAAAATTATGAAAGGGATGAAATAGGAAAAGACAAAACAACATGCAGTTAAAAATAACACAGCAAAGTGGAACACATCTCAAAAATGGTACAGCCTTTATTCATCTGCAACATAACGTTGTGAACCTACTGCTTCCTGTTTAAATGTTAGAAACTGATTCTCAGACAGAAAAACACAGAAAAGGACTTCTCGAGTGTTATATTGCTGATATTTCAAGACATTTCCTCAGTGCCATATTGTAATCAAATGATCAATCAAATGAGTCAGTGGATGAGAGAATAAGAGGATAGTGCAGCATTATATACAGCATATACAGTCACAAGCAGTTACACAGCTTAACGATCTAAGCTTGCTTTTAGAATTCAAAACCAATTTGTGATCATTTTCACTTTATTTTCACTTTTAATTAGAGCAAACATAAAACAAAAGGAAAATACTTTTAGAACAATAATTGCTAAATCTTTTGCTCAAAAAGAAAGAAAAATATTAAAAATTGTAATTCATTTCACAAATCGAACTTTTCAACTTTGCAGCTGTCAGAGAAAGTAAGTTCTTGTTTGTTTGTTTTTTGACGGTTTGAAACCATGGTTACCGTGACATTGGGCAGCATAAATAACTGTTTCTCTGTCTCTCTTTAGTGTTTCCCCGAGGTATCTCTGTGACAGAAAAATCACATATATAAACTTATTTGCATGTTATTTAGTACAAATGTTGACCTCGTGAGGTGTATTCCAGGAAAGAGGTTTAGAGAAAATCAAATCTTTTGGTTTATCATTCAAGAAAACATACTATAATGTCTGATTAAATAACCATGGTGACATGGTGATTCTTGCCCTTTTAGTGTGAAGCAGCTGTCTGATACAGCTTCAGTTCCTCATTCATCCAACTCACATCAAAACCACACACAGAGTCCATTAACTTGCAGAAGTTAAGATCGAAGTCGTGGTTAGAAAGTCATTCCTAGGGAAGTTACCTTCAACATAACTGCTTTTGTGATCAAAGCACAGAGAAAGTAGATATCACTGGACACTCAACCTGAACTCTGAATAATATCTGTACATTGTCCTGAATTAGACTCTGACTCATGGACATTAAATTCACTTAAACATTTACTTTACATGGCTGGGGTACTCACAGTTGGAAAATAAAATACTTTAGACACACATGACAGGGATAAATAAACCATCATTAATTAACACTGCACTGATAAAACATTTTTGTCATACCACATTACATCTGAAATGAAGCGATCATTTGTGAGTGAGGATGATTATGGAGCAGCTGAATTAACTTTTAATATTCTACAACTGGACTAAATGTACTTTAAAAGAGTTTTTAAATGTTAGTAGACACAAGAGTTTAATGGCACTGCCAGTATTTGCATTGCTTATCAATCTATGAGAACTAAAGTATTTGCTCTCTGCTTGGTTCTGTGCTGCGGGACAACTGATAACAGCAGCAGCCACGGGTTACCACATTATGTTTCATAAGGAACCCTGGAGTTTCAAACACTAAATTTGAAATGATTCATTTGTAGTGTGAGGTTTTACCTTGGGATGTTTCAGGAGGTAATCCTGACATATAGCTAACACTCGGTCTGGCTGCTGTTTTCCAAGAGTCAACACGGACTTTCTGACTTGCTCCTGGACTTCTGCGTCTTTATCGTTGGCTGCATCCAGCAGAGCCAGAGTCACCTCTACAGGACCACACAGAATTAACATAAAGAACAGAGAACATAAAGTTAAAAAAAAACATAAGCTGGTCGGTTATTTAGACACCTGTGAGGCAAAGCGATTCAACACGCATGGTCAATCATTAAGAAGAGGAAAAGACTCACGTTCCACATCAGTGTCATCCATGTTGGACAGGAAGACGACTGGCTTCCCGGAGCCAGTGAGCAAGGATGGACACGGGCTTTATGGAGCAAAATATAACAGACATTATCAGAAAGTAGTGCTACTTCAAGTTGACATTTTCTAATTCAAATTAAGCCATTTATGTTGGCATTCCCTCATCATTTTACAAATTGAGTTGTGTTGTCTTGGGATATTTCAAACGTTCTGATCGAAAAAATGCCGCACACTCATAAACGCCATGTGACGTTTCCATTAACCTATAGTTTGCGTGGCAGCGTTGAGCAAAATCATTGAGACACCACTAACACTATTACTGAGTAGTGGCTGCAAGCTTTCGCAGTTGGTTTAAATTAACTGAGCTGACTGTCACACCAGTTTTCTACCACTAACTGGTTCACATCATCATCAACTAAAAATATAAATAGCAAACGCATTCAGACATTTCTAAGGTTTTGGTAAACGAAAAAAACATGACACTAAAGACACACACACTTTGCAGTGGTAACTAACTTAAACAGACGAGATAACGTCGTTGGGGTTCAGGTTTATCGTTTTACCAATTAGTTTTTGACTCGCTTCGGTGGTTATGCTGATGCAGCGAGCTAACCAATTTGAAAAACGCTAGCATGCTAAACTAGCAACCGCTGCTACGGAAGAACCGCTAGCCTCCTCAATAAGGAAAAACCACCTTGCTAATAAGGCTAATTCAGGTTTACTAACACACCAGCGTCTTGTGAGCGTCCAACAAGCAATAACTTCTTACCACAAGGCTACTTCTCGTCCTGGTTCGCGGGACAGGCAATGTCACAGTTACAGTTTGCAGTGTGAGTGAGTGGCTGCAGGTGTAAACACGCCTGGTCATGTGCTTCTTGTCAGCAGGAACGCATCAGGCTAAGAGGGGGCGTTCCCACCGCACAGCACTGAGTCACATAGAGCTGCTTCAACACGGCTGCGGTCAGGAATCACACCTGCTGCGGTTTATGGATCCAGGACTCAGGACTGGAATCACATCGATGATTCTCCTGGGGATTAAAAATCAGCCAATGTCAAATAATGTTTAAAACTGCGTTAAGTTCATGTTTGTGTTTGAATACATACAAAATATGTGTTTAGTTTCTGTGAGGGTTTAGTGCTCGCTCTTTATGCGTATTGTACCATAAACGGTTTATGGTGGAAACAGCAGCTGACAAATTTCCAAATGAGCAGCCAAAATCTTATTTACATAATTTGAAACATGTACATCGTCTAAATACAGAACTATTTAATTGTGCTTGTATATTTCTAAACTACTTGGGAAAACAATTGTAAGAACAAAGTAATTCTGTCACAAAATATAGTCCACTCTCAGAATAGCAACATGGGCGTAAAACTAAAAGGAATACCATGTTTGCATGAAACTCCTGTAATAAGTAGATACGGGTTTGTATTAAAAAGCTTTTGATATAATTAAATACGATTACGATTGAATATAGAAGAAATTATGATGAAGAAGGAACAGTTAAATAATGTGTCATGCATCCATCAGCATGCTGAGTATCTTGATTGCCACATTATTTGTCAGTGACCAAGACCTCAACTTCCTCCTGTTAATGATCTTAAAGTAAACACTGGCAAAAGAGCTTTAGCAATTTTATCATCCTCTTCATGTGTGCAACAACATTGTTTCCAGTGAAAGCTTTTCACAATGCAAAGGCCCTCTCTTGCTAAGTCAGGTGAAAGCCCACACTTTCTGTTCTGTGCTCAAATTGATTGTGAATTATTATAATTTTTTTCCTCAAAACAAATAACAAAATTTTAATTTTAACAGCAGTCCTCACAAGCATATATGTTAATTAAAAGTAAATTATCAGAATCAAAAAGGTAGAAAGAATGACATTCTTCCTCTATTCATGAGAAACATCCAGTAAATGATTCCAGCCTTTCAAGCACTACAAAACTAACTTTATTTTGTTATCTTAGTACTTAGCTTCATAAAGGTCTCCTTTGGTGAGCTGCATTCAGATGTCAGTGCGTCTATCTTCACACACTGAAAATTAGTTTATTTGCTGAATGTTTGAAGAGAGTCTCAGACAGAGCTCAGATCATTCCTTAAAGACGATAGCTTAAGGTAAATCTATTGTATATCATGTGTAAGTGATGCACAGTGATCCTAATTGTACTGCTCAGTTTGTACAGAAAGCTTTTTAGACTTTTTAAAATTGAGAGGCCAGACCAATGCCATTCAGCTCTGAAAGGCAGCTGACAGCACAATAGGATTTTGCCAAAACAAACCCAAATGAGTCTAAGACCAAGATCTTATTAAACAGAAAAGAAATATTTAAATATTTGGTCACAAGTATCACTCAAAAAAACCAGCATGTGTTTTAAGGAAACCAGGCACAGTGTCACCTCATTAAAACAATCCACACAGTCAAACATGGTGGTGGCAGCATCATCCGTTAACACCTTTCCTATAGTGCTTTGGACTTCAGATTCAGGAAGATATTACCAGTCAGCAAGACAATGATCTGAAGCATTCTGCAAATATAACACAGGAATAGACTTGAGCAGAAACTATGAAAGTCCTGGAATGACAGCTGAAATTTTGACTTGAAACCAGTTGAGCAACTCTGAAAATGGCTGCACTCTGACACTCCCGGTCCCACCTGGTTTAGCACTTTTGTCCAGAAGAATATGAAAAACTTCCACATTAGTAATCTTTGCAGACTAATGAAGACACATAGAATCAAATCCATTATAAGACGAACCAGAAATGTAACGAGTTGAGAAAAATCCGAAGCTTCCTGCATGCGCTATATGTAGTTAGGTTTGTTCACCCAAAAGATAAAGAAAAAAAAGTTATAAGCTTTTTTCCTTACTGTGCCTCTGCACCCTGTCAGGTCAACCTCAAATTCCTGCTTTGCTTTTTGTTTTCTTGCTAAATGCACCAAACGGTCTGAGCCCAGCCCGTTCTGCTCACTAGTTGGCTATAGTTTATAGAACCTTTCTTATCTATTTTGAACTTTTCAAACATAGAATAATCAACGGAATCCGCTGTTTATCCTCTTTGTAAACAGATGGAAAAAAAATGTAGTTTGAGGACAAAAAAAAGTTAGCTATCACTTATTTCCTGAGGAAATTCAGTGTTTTAAAAGACTAGCATAAGATCACTGAGCGAGCAATGAGCAGTTGGACCCTACGCCAGCTGTCTAGTTTATCTAAAAAAACAAACAAAGAAGACGATGTCTTTGCTGCTAAAATCAAAGTGATTAGATACGGGACTGGCAAACTTAACAGCTTACGAAGCCCATGAGCCTTTGTCGAACTACTCAACAATTTTCAGTGTGGGTGCACTGTTTTCCACTCAGTGCTGGTGGACTGAATTCTTATATTAAAGCAGGGCACTTGTGTTTTTGGAGGACCGGGTGGTATATGACTTTCAAAACAGCAAAAAAAAATGGAGAACTGGGAGTTGCAGTTTGAAGCTAGTTTAGACTGAATTGGTCCATGTGATACATCACACTGTGAGATCACTGTACCTGTGAGACTGAATTAAAGCAACACAGTGTGTCTGACTCATTTTGAATTACACTGACCTTTGTCTTTTATGCATGTTCCAGGGCCTGGAACTACCCTCAGGCGCCCCGGGGGGGTTGAGATGCCACAGTTTATGACTTTGGTTTCCAGCCCCACTTTACGGTTGCTTGACATATTTGTGAGATTTTAATGGCTTCTTTGTGGCCTTTTCAACATAACAACAAATTCATGTGTATGGCTGTACATTTGCAGCGCTCACGTGGAATTCTGTTTTAATGACAGTGGTGTTACATTCCACAATGTAGGGGAGCCAGAGAGCAAAAAAATTACAACTTACTCAAAAATGAAGGTGTTCAGTAATCCTGCTTTATATTTTGATTTCAAAACAAATCAAGTCTCTTTAAAAAGAGCACAAACTTATCTTTCTGAACTCCTCTGATTGTAATAATTAATGCATTTGCGCATAAATTCATGCATTTATAGCCATTGAAAAAAAGAAAAAAGATTTTCTGTTTTCATGGTTTTACTGTTTGTCAGAGAGATGCCGCTAAAAACATTCATGTGGTGAGCAGAAAAGACATAAAGCTGTTTTACAGGTTTCTCAACAACAAATATGAACGATGTAACATGTGTATACACAACAATGTACAGTGTTAAATAAAGTATTACAACAACGTCAGTAGTCAGTGAATCTGCAATCAAGCCTTTTGAAAATAGAATAGCTGCAGGAGAATTAAACATTGGCCTGTGAACATTCTAATCTACTGCAAATAATATTATGCGTATGAATGCAAAATAACTTACATGCTGGAATCATCCAAAATAGTCTCTGCTAAACAGCAGAGCATTAGATTTGTTAAGAAAACAAAGGAATCATCAACAACTCTCATTTGGTTATTGTATGGTTACATTAAAAAGCAATAAATATCAGCACATATTCCTTTATATTAAGATTCAATGTTCTACAGTAAAAAAAAAAATCAGGCACTAAATCACTGACATAAATGTAAGCTGCCACGATATGATGGTAATACAATGTTAGTAACAACAAAAAAGATAACTGAGTCGGAGTAACACTGAAATGCAAAAGGTAAACATTTGTTGCAATAACAATTCAATGCTGTAAGACACACATCAACATTACCCTGTAAAATGTCATTAAAGTCATGTAAATATGAGCAAAGACAAAAGAAAAAGAAGAACAGAGGCTACACGCAGGCTCACATAGTCCTCACTTTAACAGTACAGAGGGCTGGATCAGTCCAGTTTTAACACACTTTGACCAAATCAGTCACCTTCCTAGTGTGTTGGTATGTTTCAACTTTCCCATAGCAGCTGGGATTATTGGACTTCTTCTCTTGTTCACTGTACAAAACATCATCACTAGTTTATACTCCATCTCCTCAGTTTCTGGCTTCACGCATCATGAGTGGGAATTTGTGTTTTTCTGTGGGGGGAAAAAAAAATACAAGCGACGTGTTAAAGTAAAACCCAAAAAACTGAATACAAAAAATACAGTGCTATATTTTTTTCTCAACATTCTTGACTCTGTTGTACATCTCTGTGGATTCGAAGTATGTAAAAGAATGAACATACTCGTGTTTGGTGAGGGGAGCTTTGTCGCAGGTGACCTCTGTGAGCTTTCCACCCTCCTTGCCCACTGTCTGCTGAATGCTGTTTCTTGGAGTGGATAAACCTTTCAGATTTACCTCTCTGCAGCCAGAATGCACATTAGTGTTTGAATTATGACGCTGTTGAACAGGAATACACGATACCTATATATTTCTGGTTCTTTTATTTCTTTGTTAAACACCTGCTTACCCTTTAGTGGTTTCCTCTCCGTCTTCAACCATTTTGAGGCCTGGAACCTTCTTTCCAAACACTTTCACTGCAATGGACATGAGCAGGCCACAGCGATTTCTGTAGCAGCAGGTAGCGTCTACCACCAGGAATACCACAAGGAAGATCAACATGACGATGCCAACCACACTGCCTTTGGTCATGCTGGTGCTCACTTGAAGAGGAGAGGATAAAAAACACTAAATAACCAAAAATGGAGGTATCGCAAATGTCCTAATTCTATGGAAATTTTTTTTATTGCCAATTTTATCAGAGCTATGTATGGTGATGTTCTTCAGGTAATATCCTGAGCAACATTTTCACAAAGAAGGTGGTTGGAAGCAACGTACCAGGTTTTTCTGCAATTGTAAAGTTGAATGTGGCAGGCATAGAGGAACCATTTGTGTTGACTGCTGTGATTTCCAGTTGATATTCTGAGCCAAAAGCGAGGTCTTTTAGGGTGACAGAGTCGGCATCAGATTGCAGCTGCATTTCTTTCCACTCGGTCCCTTCTTTGTCCTGTTAAAAAGTACACAGGAAACGTAAGAATCAGCAGGGGGCATGTTGTGATGGAGGTAAACATGGAGATAAACTCATTCTGTCTCCCACCTGTCTGTATCGAACACTGAAGTGCAGGAGAGGGGATCCACCCTCATCCTTCAGTTTGAGAGGAACAGAGAAAGAGTTGCCCTCTATGTTCATCTCATCAGTGGACAAAACCGGGCTGTCTGGTTCACCTATAGCCAGGAGCAGGAAGGGATAAATTATAACCAAATTTAATAGCAGTTATCGTGTGTCAACACCTATTGCATTGAGCGGTATTTTCTTAGAATGCATCCAGATTTCAGTTATGTAAGTAGTGTGTGTGTACTGTGAGCACTTTACCTTCTGAGAATGGATGACAGTGGATTACACGATGTCATCGCCGGCATGAGTGAACAGCAGGCAGCAAAAAATGATGGTTTGAAAATGTTTAAATGTTGAACACATGAGGGATGAACAAGAGAAAATTACAAAGGCAGATTAAAATAAAAATAAAAAGCATATAAACATTTCTAAACTTACGTATTCCGTGAGTGCGGACGCTCTGCTCATCCGAGAACTGTCCTTGTCCCACCATGTTCAGGGCTGCCAAACGTACTGTGTACAACGTGTACGGCTTGAGTGCGGTGATAACTAAGGGATCTAAAAAAACATGCAAATCAAGGAACATAAGTTTATGGTGAAAACAGATTAAAATAGGAATGCTGAGTGATGCTTTCACAACAGCGATGCGTCTTTTAGGAGCAGCTGTTTCACCTGAATCTGGGACGATAGTACGCTCCCACTGTTCTGCTGTATTTTGCTTCCACTGCAGTACAAAACTTGTGATCGGTGTTCCCCCACTGATGGGGAGAGTTTTGAGCGAGAAGACGACAGAGGTCGGACCAGGGGAGACTGACAGGTAATGAGGGGGCCCGGGCACAGCTGTAGGTCAGGCAGCAGGGCGGAAAAAATAAAATAAAATGTATATCAGAGGTTTGTTGATCAATAATGAATGGATCTACTTTTACTTCATTTAATACAGACAGACATAAACTCTTACTGTATATTGCAACATCTCTCGATGCGTTTCCAGAAACGCTGACAGCCACGCAGGAGTATAATCCACCATCAGAGGGCACTACCTCATCAATCTCCAACATGCCTTCAACCACACGGACACGACCAGAAGTTGAATCCTGACAGAAAGAAGAAGGACAAGCTCAAAAACTAGAGGTACAGTATTTGCAGCTCATCATGCACATCATGAACAGAACAGTTGGGAAATAATTACTTAGAATGAATTTGATACAACAAGATCACTAGAACATCATATGACCTGTAAATGGATTGAAACTTTAAAATTTGTGTGTTGTTTCATGAAATAGTTTGCACAGTTTTGTGCTTAGGTATCAGTTCATGAATTCTTACCAATCCCTGCCAATTTTGCTTGTTGAGCCAGTGTAGCTCAGGCTGAGGATGGCCAGATATGTTGCAGGACACAGATACTCGCTCACCCACTGACGCATTGACCTTATCTACTGACACAAACACCTCTGGTGCCTCTGAAAAGAAAAACAACCATCATCAAGATCATGTTTCCTCTACAGTACAATACAACAGGAAGAAATACATATATTAAAATGATATAGAATGAAACCAACCAAAGACATGAAGCATAATGGTGGTACTGTTCTCGCCAATCTTATTGGTGGCTGTGCAGACGTACTCCCCAAAGTCAGCCCTGACGACAGACTGTATGGTCAGCTGGCTGCGGTCTGAGTTGAATTGGTGATGTGAGGGGTCAAATGTCACCGGCCTAACAGTAGAAGATAAAGAGTAAAATACAGTTTAGTTTTGTAATATTGACATGTGGAATTAAAACATATAAAATGGGTCACCGTGAAAAAACAAAGGCCAGGAGAGGGAAGCAGAGAAAAGACTGGAGGTAAAACAGATTGGGCCACAGAACATTAACAAAGCTGATACGGACATTTCCTTACCTCTGCTTTGCACACACACACACACACGCGCGTGCACACACACGCATTAACAGAGCTCTTAAGCACAGTCTGGCACAAATCTAAATAACAACACAAAATGACCCACTCATTGTTACTGATGGTAAATTGTGTCCAAACAAGGTTGCCATTGAAAAAGAAAAACTGAATTTATACACTTGATATACATCTAAAAAAAAAAGAATTGCAAGTTGAGGAAAAAAAAAGGCTTTTCAATATTTGAATATTTTCCAAAAAATTATTTTGATTTATAGAAAGAACTGATTCAGATCCCTTTATCATACATAAATCATACATAAAATCGGGGCTTACATGCTCCAGGTGATGTTGGGTTTTGGTAGACCATCCACCAAACAAATTAGGGAGACATTGGTTTCAGGCCCAGCAATCACTTTTTTTACCTCTTCTCTCAGGCGCACTGTAGGAGGAGCTGCAGGATGAGGCCATTTTAGGACATTTATTTATATGATTGGAATTGATATATATTATCATTAAGATTATGTATTTAAAAGAGCACTGAGTAGCTGGGTGATGAGTTCTCAAACCCTTGCAAACAATACAACAAGTAGTACGAACCATTGACAACAACAGAGACAAGGAGCTCCTTGGTGACAGATCTTCCTCTGATCTTGGCATGACACACGTATGTCCCGGCATCGTCTCTCCTCACTTTCTCAATAAGGAGTCTGTTATCAGATGTCGTATGAACACGCCTTCCGACTGAAGTGAGAGAGGGAAGCGCAGAAAGGGAAAGGAAGACACAAAATAAAAAGCTGTGTTGCTCGCTGAAGCCCATGTTTGAGTGATATTAGTGCAGCTCGAGAAACAAGACTAAGTAATGGCAGTTTCTACCGCAGCACAGCACTTCAGCAGATTCTGTTGCCCTGCTTTGAACTGGACAGTGTTTTTTCATTGAAGAAATATTTTGCCCACAAAGATTTTGGGGGGGGGTATATGTTTAACATTCATACTTGTACATTATTTATAAAAACATAAGCAAGTTAATAAAAGGTTTAAATCATAAAATGGCCCTTCAGGCAAGCTGAAGGACCTGGGGTTCTACTCTTACCATTAGAGGAGATTTCTTGCTTGTCTCTTAGCCAGTGAACATCCAGCTCTGGCTGCCCTGTCGCCAGGCATGGCACCATCCCATTCTTGCCCTCCAGAAATTCATGGTAGGTGTTGGTGCTACCAAATGATGGACCGTCTGACACAAGAGGACAAGGCAAGGATGGTTACTTCTAATGTTATGAAGCTACTAAGTCCCACTATGCTTAGCAATACCAGTTTGCACCAAAAAGCTTTCACAACAAGACTGATCATTGAGGTTTGTGTGTGCAGCCAGTTGTCACTCACCATAAACATACAGAGTTGTGTGAATGTCATCTTCGTGTCCAGTGTCATAGGCACACATGCAGGTATACCTGCCGGCGTCCTTCATTGTAGCCTTTTTAATAAGCAATTTGGAAGAGGTCTCATCCACCTTTAATACAATTTCTTCATCATCTATTTCCTCTCCATCCTTCTGCCACGTAATATCTCCCTCTCCTCCAGCTGAAGAAAGATGAAGGGGAGTAAAAATCAAGGTGTAACTTTATTCTAAAATATTTATGGATGGATGGATTCAATGTTTCAATCATATCGAAAAGTCCAATGAAATATAAATTGCTTACCTTTACATAACAGTAAGATCTCTTCTCCAACTTGAAAATCTTGCTTTTTTGCAATCATGTCCATTTTCCCATCTAAAAGGGAACACAGAAAGTATTAATTTAACCGAAACAAACAGGTCTTTGGACTAATACAGCAAAATTACTGATTAAAATGTTCTGATTTATTATTGAGGCTTTAGTCTGTATTAATCCACCACAATTTATCCCAGAAAATCCCACTGAAACACTCCTTTGAATACCAGACAAAAGTTGATTAGATAAAAGTTTTAACATCTGCGCAGTTCATGTCTTCCTCTGTTAATTTGTTCCAACCTCCTAACTTCCATTTATAAAAATGAACAGTCTTTGTATTTTTTCTGTGTAATGGGTAGAAAAGCTTTTTTTCCCCATTGTTTGAAAATCAGATTTTTCCTGAATAATTTCTCCTCATGCTTACCAGTAAATTTAGAAGAGTTCACATACAATCAATCTTTTAGAAATTTCGCATTTACCAACACGATCATTACAATATTGTAAGTCTTGCTAAATTTACTGGTAAAGTCAACAGGTCTTACCTGTGCTGTACACCGACAGCAGGAGCAGCAGGACTGTTCTCAAGATGACAGCTGATAGGTTCAACATGTTCACCTGGCAGCAGGTTGCCAGTCCTTTAGCACTTCTGTTCTGAGCTCTTCTCCCAGGATACTAGACAGAACACTACAATACAGGATTTTTTCTTCTTCTGAATTTAGTTATTTGGCATGCAACAAGTAAAAAAATCTCAGAACTAACTCAGAGGCGCATGGATCTGCTGACACCTGTTGTCTTCTGTCCTCCTGACACAATTATGACTGAGTTGTAGTCTGTGTCAGAGGTTATATAGGGGCACGCAAGCAGATGAAATGAGAGGAAATGACAAGGGGTGGGGGAAAACAGAGAGCAAGCTCTAGACTGTCATCCTTTCTTAAACCCCAACAAAGCTCCCATTGGTCCTTCATAGCGAAAAATGGGAAGTGATAATTGAACAATGTCCATCTCCTTCTGCTTTCCTTCTGAATGTCTCTTTCTTTATTCACACGCTATTGTCAAACTTATCTCTATTATATGTTACTTTTCAATATTGTTTCTCCTCCTTTTTTTGCATCCTCTGTTTTTTCTTCCATCCTCTCTCCACCCTCTTCTCCGTCTCTCTCTCTAGGCCACCGGATGAAAGCAGGAGAGGCAGCCCTCCAGGGAAAGAAGAGATGGGGGCAAGATATTTTTATCACCCCATCGTTTTTTTCTTCCCACATTTAAAAAGATCACGTTCCTCACAAGTACACACACCGAGCTGCACATAGAGTATGCAAAAACCACCATGATGCCACCACTCACATTTGTTGACAATGCACATCCTGTGGGATGCTGATATCAAGTAACCACAGTGATGCCCTCTTTACCACAAAGGAAACTGTTACTTTACTTTTCAAAACATTTCAAATAAGAATGTGTGCTAGTTACTGGCAAAGTATACGTTTAATCATCTTATTTACGCTGAAGACTTTGTGAAAGTCTGACTCTTTAATCAAACTTTTTCTTCGATTAAAGACTTGGAAGTTGAGAAAACAAAAAGCTGAAATTCGCAATTGCAACTTGCTGCAAAGCACAGTTGTTTTCATGCTTTTAATGCCCTTTTCACGGCATACTTTTTTATGTGTCAAAGCAGAAAGAGTACAGACATGAAAATCAACACTGATGATTGATTTACGCTTTTGTTTTTGAGGTAGTGCAGTAAACTAGATGCCATTCTCTATTTTATTTAATGTGTCTATATATATTAAATAAAATAGAGAATATATGTTTTTAGTTGCTGTGTGTTCAGGCTTAAGGTGACAAAAGTTTGTTTTCAAAAACGATCATGGTGTGGGCACCCAGTCACATCAGAAAAAAACCCAGTTATACTTCATTTGTGCCATCTTAGGTCTTGTCTGTTAAATCTGTGACCTATTCAGTAGGCTTTTACCACGGGTCCAATCCCCCTGGTAACCAAAGCAAAGGAGGAGAAACTTGTTCCCTAGTGCTGGTTTGTAATCTTCATGCATTACATGCCTCCACTGTGTAGACTGGGGTCATTCAATGTATTGCAATGGGGCAAAACTGGCATCAGTTGTATGCGTACAATATGCAGCATTATGTAAGTACATGAGTACATGACTCAAATCATATTCACTAGTGCCTGTTGATTTTGTAACATCTATGTTTTAGTGATATGTGAAAACATCTGCTGTAAGAAATAATCTCAATAAAATTAAAAAAGAGTGCAACCAAATGTGTCCCTTCTTCTTAAGAAGTTCTCTCTCACAGAAACAAAATGGATACACACACACACACACACACACACAAACACACACACAGTACAGTAGATAATCAGTCATCTCTCAACAAAGCCATGATCTGACTACAGCGAAGGGCTTTGATGAAGAGCAGCCCAGACCTACTTTGTTGTTCGCTGGTAGCTTCAAGGTTGACAGATAGACTTTGATGGTGCAGTCTAAGCCCAGTCAGACAGACTGAGCAGACAGGCTCACCCAACTAGAAAAGTTAACATGGTAAATATTTCTCAGCAAATTTAGAACATTGTCAGATCATCTGATAGACTTAAAGTGTAAGTTGGGCTGTATATTCTAACCTAACAGTGTCACAGTTTTTAACACAAGACTCTTTTGACCAATTTTGATCATAACCCAGACAAATGGTGATTGATGTTTCATGCTTGCCTCTGATAATAGGGTCAACCAAATGACCTTCCTTCACTGAAACAATCAAATACACACACACATGCACACATACTTGCACCGTTTACGTCACCATCCTTTCATCTATGTGACTTAAATGTCCACTGCCAGTCAAGTTTTGTTCCTTGGGGTCCTTTCACTTCCACTGGCCAACAGCCAGCCAGCCCTTCCCACTCTCCCCTTGATAGCCTATCAGTGCCTCCACACCAACGTCCAGCTATCCAGTCAAAGGTTGGCAAGTCCAAAGGGGCCACCTATCAGGTTGTTTATCAGGAGGTGTTATTATGGCTCATTAGATCGGAGTGTGCTCATAATGAGGACCATTAACAAGGGTGGGCACACACTGACAGCAGCTCTTCATCATGTTTGTGCTTTAGTTTTCACTTGTTAATCCACATTCTTTAAGAAAACTCAAATAGTGTTTTCAATTTATGCTGCTGTCAACGATGGGTTTGAGCAGCCTAGAATGGTAAACACTTTGGAAATGATCAAACAAATATAGAAATAGTGACACAGAAACTCTGAGACTTATGCTTTGAGACAGTGTGCAGCTTGTTAGCCATAAATACATATTTGATCAATATGTTCAGACTACGTTATGACAGTTTATTCAGTTTGGATATAAATGACATTACTCAAACAGATGTATTGGACCAAATTTACATTTTTTGAGGCAGAGATGTAGTGCAACTCATAATAAATGTAACGGCTGAAGTGTCGAGGTAAATCAGTTTGCATAGAATTTCATCATATTGTGTAAAGCCCATAAGGTTACAATACTAACACGTACCAATTTTGGATGTGTACTTTTGACTTATACTGCACATAAATAACATGACGAAAAAAATGTCTTCAATTATGATTCAAAACACCCGAGGGCGTTTGCTGTTCTTGCTGTTATGGAAGACTGCTCCAGGTCAGCGAAAGCAACGAGGTGCAACTCCGATGCCCTGCTCAGAAGACCTGGGGTCTTGTAGGAATATTAATATAAAAAGCTCACTGATTTACATAGAGATGTCTGTAGATTTTTAACTGATTCCCAAGTTTAATCAGAAAAATAAGAAATCCCAATGAATCTTCCCGGTTATGCCTACAGCTCAGTCGAGCTATGGTTACAGCCCGACTTGGCCATTTAATTGGACCACCGACCTCTTCCTAGTTTACATGGATTGGAGCAGATTTGAATTATTGACTAAAACGTTGTTCTAAAAATGTTTGACAAATTTTCAATATATCCTGCCACTTCTAGCTTTCTCTGTAGGAGATCATCATCTTCAAGTTACTTGAATGGTGAAATCATTGTCTGATGACACAGCAGTCATAAAATCAGGAGTTTATTAGAGCAGAGCGACAGTTTGAAGTTGACAAGTCGTCTTAAACGGCTGTTTTTAAGTCATAATTACTTAAACAGAAAAAAATGTGAATGAGAGCAAACAATGAATCGATTGACAAAAGAGTTGGTGACTCTAAGGACTGGTTTCCTTCTATCATATTGCAAGGTCTTAATCTCACTGGGTAAAATGCTTTGAGATGACTCATATTGTGATTTGGAGTCATGAAAAAAAAAGTAAAAGACCAATTTTTTTCACTTACGTTTAAGATAGTAAGAAAACTTAATTGTCTGGACTGAATATAGAATTTTGAAATAAGGAAAACTACATTCTTGTTTTACCTAATTTATTCTGCACACAAACACGTAGCCGACAGAAACAATATATCAGCTGAAGACATGAGGACGAGACAGGCAGGAAGGAGTGAGACACAGAAAGAGACTCTCGTGACTGGGGAAGACACACCCTCATTCTCTACTTTAAATGAACAAAGCAGACCTGCGCGTGTGTGTGTTTGTGTCTACGCTCAAATGTCCTACTACACAGACAAACTTGGCTCATGGTATGTTTAACTGGAACCAAATTAAGAAATGTTGCTTGAAACTATTTTTGTGAGTCAGGTAGTGAAAGGGAAGCAAAACATTAAACTTTTGCATTATTCTTTACATAATATCATTTCCGTGCTGTTTTCCTGTTTTATGTTCACGCTGTATTAGAGAGAAACAAGACGGTTGCCTGAAACAGAATAGCAATAATTGTTTATCAGCGCTTGTAAACTTCATCAGTCATCGAATCTCATGTGCAAATTCCTGAGAGGCATGACTGAAACACAAAGTAAAATGTGAAAGTTGTGAAGAAAAATTTGCTTTTTAAAAATGTTCTCATGGTTTGATGTGGCAGGTTGCTCAAATCCAATAGGATACTGAAATGTTCTTGTAATTAACACAGACACAGGTTAGTCAGTTAGTCAGTTAGGTCCTTAGGATGCTCTCCAGTTTAACTGTAAGCTTCTCCTACATATGAAAATAAATATGTCTGACATTTTACTGGAAATAAGTCATAATAGTCTCTAATACATGTTGGCATGTGGTCAGGGTACAGTTTATCTGTAACATCCAAATGCAGGGTTTACATAAGTTGGCACCCCATATGTTGAAAATATGAATAAAAGCATTTTGGTTCGTTTGTGCATCGTTTGTGCACGATTGTGCAGGCAAAATCAGCGTTTGTCCACAAACCGTTTTGAAGATATTTAACTTTTAAGAGGTTGGTGACCTTAGGTCACTCAGCACCCCATTAACATCCAAATGACTCGAAAATGGTTGGAATCGTTTGTGCATCGTTTGTGTACGTTTGTGCAGGCAAAATTAATGTTTGTGCACAAATAGTTTTTTTTATAATTTAACTTTTAATTTTTTGAAAGTAGGTCACTCAGCACCCCATCAACATGTCTTGGCAGTCATTATTTACCAGAGGTGTAAAAATGTTGAATATTGTAGCACACTGTTGTGATTATATACCCCTATTTTGCACTATTGTGGCCATCAACATAAGTTAGCATTGGTCAACTGATCAAACATTAGTATTTATGCAATCACAAGGGTTGTCTTCATATTTTCAGAGTGGTAAAGCATGATTAAGTTTAATTTTGGTAAATAGTACCACTCCCTATTTTAAATGTCTAGCTTTATATCACCATGCATATACACCAATGTTCATTCTCCTTGTCTGCAAAGTAATAGCGTAAACTACAACACAAATAAAATGCAACATGCATGCACTTCATACTTAAATGGCACAATGAAAGAAAAATGCAACATGCATGCATTTCATTCTTTACCGGCACAATGAAAGAAGTGCTTCATGTGTACTGTGCAAAAAATGATGGCCCGGGAATTTGCTACAGGGTGGGAGGGCCTTGGGCAATAAGACTCAGTTTACCTTAAATACAAAAAACATTTCTGCAGCACCAGCCACGCATACAGCCATCTGGCCAAGGTAACTAATTTATATCTATACACTGTTAGATACTGCTATCTTAAATGCCTTATATCTCTACATATTGATGATTGATTTAAAGACAACTACAAATCCAATTCCTAAATGTTCGGGACACTTAGGCCTAAGATGTAAATATAATTTTGTGCAAAGATTTGTGTGAAAGACACATATCAGTGTTAAAACCAAAATTACAGTTTTGAGGGAAATACAGGGATTACAAGGAGTTTTATTTTAGTATTGCCAAGGAAAATCACAGAAAGTCATCACTGGCTCTCTGAAAAGTCCCTAGATGATGTCATGACAGTCAAAGCAGTATGGGAATTCGCAGGTTACATGTTTTGTGTCCATTTCAAACCTCTGCATTATGTGCATATAGTATTAATCATAGTTTGGTCATACATGAACCAAGTGTTCATTGTTGTCACAGTACCACAGTATTATAAACATTTCTCTATGGACATGCTGCCATTTCATAAACCCATACAAAGATTTTCATCACAGAAAGAGGTCTTATATACCTGTGACATTATAAAGTCAATATTATTATGTAATAATTAAGTAATACACAATATTGCCAAAAGTATTCACTAACCTGCCTAGACTCACATATGAACTTACGTGCTATCCCATTCCTAAACCCAGGTGTCAAGTAACGAAGTACAAATACAAGTACAAATACTTCGTTACTGTACTTAAGTAGAAAGTCGTTACTTTGTACTTAAATGCAGTAATTATTTTTCATCATACTTTTTACTTCTTACTTTTTACATGGCCAATCATAATTTGAAAGGGTGGGATGTCCAGCACTGACAGGGATGCATGCATGTGTTTTGTGTCTAAGCTATTGTAAGCTTTTACTTACAAGCTATTGTATGCAAACTGCCAAAGGAATTGGACCAACAATCTATTTCAGCTCTTTCAGCAGTTTGATTAATGCTCAACTCCGTCAGAAGTTATAGTGTTCTTTCAGGAGTATTCATGTAAGCCTTTCTCACTCAGACGGAAGGCTCCCTGGTCTCAAGTCATAAACACACATAAAAAAACTGATGGCACATGTTATCAATACAGTACTACTGTACAATGTTGTTGAATTGACACCTCTCCCTAAACCATAGGGTTCAATATGATGTCGGTCCACCTTTTGCAGCTATTACAGCTTCAGGATACCAAAACATTTTTGACAATTCCATGCTCCCAACCTTGTGAGAACAGTTTGGAACGGGCCTCTACCTCTTAAAAACACGCTCCTCAACCTTGTGGATGGCCTTCCCAAAAGAGTTCAAGCTGTAATAGCTGCAAAAGGTGGACCGACATCATATTGAGAACAGTATAACTACAGAAACACAAGAGAACACTTACAGAACACAGTGAATGAAGGGTTTCACTAACTTAGTGAAAGATCAGAGTCCAAGACATGAAACACATGCAGTTTGTTGCATGTATCAAATGAAAATATACGTATTTTCCTCAAAACAATCAGAGGTGTCAAAAGTATTCACATTTACTACTTAAGTAGAAGTATAGATACTTGGGTTTGGAAATACTTATTTACAAGTAGAGGTATCTACTGAAGCTTTTTACTCAAGTAAAAGTAAAAAAGTATACAGTTTCCAAGCTACTTTTCAAGTAAAAAGTAAAAGTAATAAAACGGGAAAAAATGCCTTTGAGGACAATAGCGTGACTTATGGATCAGATATGTGACTCATAGAATGTAGGGTTTCGAAAGATGTTATTATTATTATTATTATTATTATTATTAGGCCTATTATTATTACATATTGTTATCATTATTATCATACTATTTTTCTCTGACTCAACAACATTGTACAGTGGTACTGTATTGCTAACATGTGTCAACAGTTTTTTTATGTGTGTTTATGACTTGAGACCAGTGAGCCTTCCGTCTGAGTGAGAAAGGCCTACATGTGTCCTCCTGTAAGAACACTATAACTTCTGACAGAGTTGAGCATAAATCAAACTGCTCAAAGAGCTGAAATGGATTGTTGGCCCAATTCCTTTGGAATTAAGAACTAGCAGTTTGCATACAATAGCTTGTAAGTAAAAGCTTACAATAGCTAGAACACACAACATATGCATGCATCCCTGTCAGCCTGACATCGCAACCTTTCAAATTCTGATTGGCCATTGACAAATTCAGCTTTGTTGATTAACTGTTTGATGATGTGGAGCATTTCTTACCTTTTTTGCCTCCTGAATGAAAGCGGCGGTGAAATGAGATGAAAGTAACGAGGCTATTTTATAAATGTAACTGTAAATGTAATAAATGTAAATGTTAATTTTGCCTGCACAAACGTGCACAAACAATTCCAACCATTTTCGAGTCATTCGGATGTTGATGGGGTGCTGAGTGACCTACTTTCAAAAACTTAAAAGTTAAATAACATAAAAATGGTTTGTGCACAAATGTTCATTTTGCCTGCACAAACGTGCACAAACGATGCACAAACGATTCCAACCATTTTCGAGTCATTTGGATGTTAATGGGGTGCTGAGTGACCTAAGGTCACCAACCTCTTAAAAGTTAAATATCTTCAAGACGGTTTGTTCACAAACGCTGATTTTGCCTGCACAATCGTGCACAAACGATGGACAGACGAACCAAAATGCTTTTATTCATATTTTCAACATATGGGGTGCCAACTTCACACAGGTAGCTCAAACACAAACAGCGCTCAGCTGGTGCCACCAGAATGGTTTGTGTGATTGTGCACATGAAATGTTCGTGTGCAACTGTGGACACATGTGTTGTTGTAAACTAGACAGCAGAGCCACCACCCTGGCTACACATACATGTTAGTCTATAATTGGATGACGCACTTGCATATTCTGTAACACCGAGATTATCATAGATTCAAAGAAAAGATGTTCAGTGTCCCAGGCAGTTGAAATATTACCTTTTTGATCAAATTTTGACTTTAGTTTAGCTATGTAAGATAAGGAGTAAAAATCAGATTCAGTTTAAAATAATAAATCCTATTCGTGTCTTATTGCATTTATTTGCAAGGCAACGTTACCATATGCACTAACAGTAACAGTCATTAAGTAATAAGTCATTCTGAAGACAAACCTTTGCAGGGGAGCTGGCTTTAAACTGTAAATAGAACAGAACAGAACAGAATGCAAACCTTTTCCTTTTATGACAGTCTGGTGCAAATTATCACTAATAAAACATGCCCTCCATCATGCTTCCATGTTAGTGCATTATGAATGTGACCACACTTCCAGCATTAGGATTTATTTTAAATTAAATGACATACCAATGCTGCAGTGATTATTACCAGTGCAGTGAGCAAAGATCTGCTTGTTCCTCACATGTGTAGCTTCTCTTTATGCGCATGTCTGCAGGATGATCACTGTTACAATAATAACAGCTGACTCTGCTCTAAACAAAGGGAGCATTTCCTTTCTTCTCTATTCTCTCAGAATGAAAGTATCAGCGATGCAGCTCATTGCTATATTTATCTGCCTGATATTTATTTAGAGAGAAGACGGTAAGAGAAATGCCCTGAGGTCATTGAAACCTGTTTACGCCAACCATTGTTGTCACATAAATAATCAATAAACAAACCCTGCAGTGTGCTGACCCTGTGTACACCAAATAGGGTGTATTGTGTGTGGCTATTGTGATCAACATTTTGTCTGACCCTTGCACCTCCACATATCTTCAGTAGATACAATGGGAGTCAACCAGGCGACTTCCTGATCGGTGCTCCTATCTTCCTAACTTCTACTACTTCGTACAGGAAACTCAGGTGATCGGCCATCCTATATCTGTTGTATTGGTTGTCCCTGAACATCTACATAAAACATTAAAGTAATTTAAACCAAATGTAAAGGGCACTGTACCCGACCATTGTGGTAATATTAATTGAAGCCATATCTATCAGGAACCCAACGGAGACATCTGGTGAGTCGGAAGAAGAAACTCTTAATTGCAGGAACTACTGACTGGATGAAGTGCAGATATTACTTAAACCGGAATCATGCTGCACATTGGTCAATCCACATGCAATTTGTAACGTCAACACAGTACTATAACCATTTATACCAGCTTGCACACTATTCCCTCAGGCTTGTCATGAACCTGAACCTCAAGGAATTCAGATCAGATAACAACAATCTGGAGGTTAATAACAAGCTGAAACAACTAAGATGCAACAAGGGACCTGGTTGCCAATTAGAGAGCACAAGGTTAAACCCGCAAGTATGTTCTTGACTTAAGGAGATTCACAGAGCTGACAACTATGTCAGGAGTTAGTGGTGTTTGACTTGACCACTTCAACACATGGTTTCTTTTCTTTTTCTTTTCATTCTGTTGTAGATTTGCTGCTATGCTCGGAATCATTGTGTTGTTGCATGAGCCAATTTCAGCCAAACTTTATCTGTCAGACAGTTGGCCTCACATTTTACTCTAAAATACTTTGGCATAAAGAGGACTAAATGGTCAACTCAATGACGGAGTCCAGGTCCTATGGCTGCAAAACAAGCCCAAAAACGTCAGCCATCCACCACAGTGCTGGACAGTTTGTATGAGGTGCTTGTGCTGATATGCTGTATTTGGTTTACATCAAACGTGATGCTGTGTACTGTGGCCAAACATCTCCACTTTGGTCTAGGCTGTCTAAAAGACATTGTTCCAGAAATCTTGTGGTTTGTTCAGATGCCTCTTTACAAACTTAAGTCATGCTGCCATGTTCTTTTTGGAGAGACGAGGCTTTCTCCTGCAACCCTTCCAAACAAGTCATATCAGTCTTTTTCCAAATACAGAAAAATACATTAACTTTAACATTTAACATGCTGTAGAGTCAAGATTTGGCTGCTTGTTTTTTTTTAAAGTTTCTATGCACGTCTGAGCTTGGGATACACATCTATCCATTTTCTTTACTCACTTTATCCAATTCATGGTCACACGAGGGCTGGAGCCTGGCTCAGCTGCCATTCATAAGTTGCAGGGCCTGCTCTGTACCAGAAAATGATCAAAACATCTGCTTTTATGGAGGTGGTCACACTCGCTAATTATCAATTAATAAAGGGCTCTTGATTAGCGACAGCTAACCCTCTTAATGTCGGTGGAAGCAGTGTAGGTGTAGTTCATTTTTCACACTAGTTTTTATTAAAAATTTAATAACACAATCATGTGTTTTTGTTTATCTGTGGTTGTAATGACCTCATTTTAAAGCCCTGTAAAACCAGAAGATTTTTCTTACTATTATCGGAGTCATTGGCAGGAGGATATATTGCAAAGCTTCCCTTAAACGGTTAAGGCTTTCACACAGTATGGTGTGACCAAAATAGCTTTTTTTTAGCCAAAGCCACGTCCGTCTTCAAATAGCTGCACAGTCTAAACAATCCTGATGCCGCCACAAAGTCTCTCACCACATCTTTCATCTAAACATCGAAACTCACTCTGGAAAATTCAGCTGCAGATGAGAAGTTAGCACTATGAAAAAAAAAAAAAATCCACACTGTTCCACACATCATTTGACAACAAGGCATGGGCAAACTGTAATTGGGCCGATCATCATGAATCTTGATGATTTGACTAAATGTAAACAGCTTAGAAATAGAGTTTTTTTTATGGATGTCTCTTACAAAATGTGCAGATGCTGATGAGTCAGGACTGCTTCCTCACTGAAAAGTGGAAAGTGATGTTGACTGTGAAGAAAGTCTTTCTGCTGGTCATGTTTCCCCCAGTGTTTAAAGTTGTCCTGTGATGAACTGGCGACCTGTCCAGAATGTACCCTGCCTCTCGCCCAATAGCAGCTGAGATAGTGGATGATAACATTAGTGAAATTTTCTTGCTTAATTGTTCAGTTTATTATCAGTCTGTCATCTGAAGCCACTCTGTGATTTAGAAAAACTACAACTGGAATTGTCAATGTTACTGTACGCCACTGAAATTCAAAATACAATCAGCAACAACAATAGGAGGAAGGCAGATGGTGGGCCATTGTGAAGTAAGCCCATCTAAATTTAAGCATCTTTACATATGTGTGTAGACAAGTCAGCATTTTTTTTAGACAAGATGAGAAACATACTAACTGCTTCTGCCTCACTGTGCTTCATCTGGGGGTGTTTAAAATATTAATTTACATGAATTCAGTTTAGGCCTTACTGAGCAAACCTTCCTTTCTCTTTTTTCATGTGACTTGAACCACTTTAGACCCATGTTTTCTCAGACATAGGTCAAATAAATCTAAATTTAAATCAATCTATATATTAATGAATTATGTAAGTTTGTGTATTTTTGTTACAATGGGGCACCTCTCTGGACCGAGGTGGAAGTCGTTGACCCCAACCCGGCCAGAAAATACAAATACAATACTCGACCAGAATGGAACCCTGTTTATTTAACTTGTGGTTTGTTTTGCATGCCATCACATGAGTGAATGAATTTATGTCCAAACACTGCAATGGGCTGCAAGCGCTTTGCCAGCAGTTGATTTTTCACTAGAATTTCCGTTAAGAATGTTTTCCTCCAAACACAAGCAACATGTCATTGAGCTCTGATGTAGAAAGAGTGACCAAAACAAAGTAAAATTTATGTTTGGTAAGATAACTAACTAGCATAGTAGGAATAACACACAATAAATTGATCAATTGAATAAAACATAAAAAAGCAAAGCAAACATTGCATCTCCGTGGATTAGATGTAGTTAGGATGGTGAGACTTGGTTGAATTGTTATGCTTAAGGTGGTAAACTGGCACGGAACTATGCAGTGTTACTGTAAGCTGTTAGTTTGACTTATCTCGGCTTCATCTGTTGACTGAGACATTTTCTGTTGTTTGGCTGCCGTCTCAGGGAGATGTTGAAGGGAAAAGTGAAGATCTCACACATAAACACATACAGTTCCCACTTTATTTATCAAACTCAAATGCACACAAACACAATAAATTTTCAGATCCTCTCAAATAACAAAATCCACCTCACACAACGGATATGCTGCTGCAGCTGCAAGCCAGTGTCTTTAGTCAGTTATCTGTGACACATGTTTAGTGTCCTATAGGAATAAAAATTCAGCATGTTCTTGATTATCTTTTTTCAGATTTGCAGAACTTTAAAACAACATTCACATGTCCATAAGTCAGTTCCTGTGAAAGTAATTCTAAAACAAAGGCTGAAAATGTATTTTCAGTCCTCAAACACACATTTATTTCATTAACTGGATTATGCATCATTTCAAGTCTTGCGGTTTTAATTGCATTTGAATTTTTGCTCTCAGTTGTATAAGCAATGAAAGGGAAATTTTGTGAGATTTCCCAGATCATAATAACCTAACTAAGTTTTGTCTGGATTTTAGAAGTAGATGCTGGAACCTGATGTCAGCCATTGTTTTGTGAGCTGTTGTTTTAAAGCTTGGCTACACAGTGGTGTGGTGGTTGGCAATGTAGCCTCACAGCAAGAAGGTTCCTGGTTTGAATCTCAACTGTGGCCTTTGTTTTTTGAGCAGTTTTTATTTTCCTTAGTGGTTTCCCTATGGGCACTCTGGCAACTTCCCACAGTCCAAAGACATGCATGTTAGATGATTCTAAATTGATGGGTGAATATGAGCATGCATTTTGGTGTGTCTCATGGACCTGTGATGGACTGGTGACCTGCAGGATGTATTCATCTGATGGGAGTTAGGATAGGGTCCAATCCCTCAAGAGTCATGGTGGAGAGACCCTCATTTAAATTGTGCTTTACTTCACTTTCACATGACCTTGACTATGTTCATCCTTTATTTGCAGAAGCGTCAAGCTATGTGACCAAGGCATAGCTGGACCAATCAGCCCTCATAATGGCAGCAGCAGGGAGGTTTTAGTTGTAAAGCTTAAGCAGTTCCACTGGATGCTGTCCCTTGCCTGAGACATTAAGAGGATAAGCCTTACCCGGAGCCAGCTTGAGGCAGCACCAAATCACAGGGGAAAGTGGAGGTCTCATGCTAAAGGTATAGTGCAGTGGCACAATAAAAAAAAAGTGAATTCACTCACACTTGTACAGCTATACAGCTACACATGACAGCAAGAGAACATTTCTTTAAGGTTTTTCTTAAACAAAACTATTTTCTTCTTTGATCTGATTGGTTCTTTTCACGTAGATGGTTATGACTTTTCTAATAACCAGTCAAGTATTGTTTTATAAACTTTGTGCCTGTTGTTTACCATTTCGATGGACAACTTTCCAGATTTCAAACTTTTTGGTTACAACTGGCTTACAAATGTTCCCTTCCACTGTAAATCAAAATAAATAGTTCATTTTTGCCTATATAGCGACAGTGGACTTCATATTTGAATCCGCTAAATATAACAAATCTATTCTGAGCTCCAGTACATTTCCCCTGTATCAGTAGGTTTTTTTTTTTTTCAGTTTTTGACCAGAAGCTATTTGACAACATCACTGCCGCATGTAAATACTAGAGAAATACAATTCCCCTGAGTTCTGCCAGCTTTGTGCGCCTGCCAGTCTGGCAATGTGACCTGAAGCTGGCAAAACCTACGTGACTTTTGTTGTGTCTGAACCTCTTTTGGGGCTCTCGCCTGTTTATTGTGTTTAGTCTTTTTTGGACTCCCTGACCACATCCTCTTACACTTTTCAGAGTTACTCCTACCGTCATCCCAGTAACCCCCCCCCAAAAAAACACACCCAGTCACTTCAAGGCATGTGCATAGTGTCATGCGTACAGGAAGAGAAACGTGCCGCTGAAACAATGGACACATATTTGAAATACAGCTTGGGGCAGCGCTCTCACGATGAGAAGTATTAGACAAAAAGAGATACCTTTAGGGCATTTTTATTATCCAAATTACGTTAAACAAAAATTTGAGGAATATTTGGTTTTAGTTTCATTGGTGATTATTACCTGATTTAATGTGTGAATCTTTAAAGTTTGTTCATTTAGACTCTTCAGCACTTCTTCATCTCCTCAAGTCTAATTTGTATACTAAGATGGTGCCCGGCAGATGTATGATATAGATGTCCTCTAAGGCCATTTGCCAGAGGGCTTTTTGACTGGCCCACTTCCTCCTCCCTTCCAGGCTCCGTGTCTGTGTCTCTACGTGACCGGTCCAGGGTCTGTCAGTGCCAGTGGAGGCCGCCGTGGCAGCAGATAACAGTAACTAGCTTCCTGCCATTACTGCTAATTGCCCCACGGTCCGGAACTGTGCAGACACCCTGGGTGGGGCGTGACTGAGGGGTATGAGTGCCTGTGTGCCTTTGACAAATTAAATTAAAGGATTCACATATCAACAAATTCTACCTACCTATGTGCATTTGTACTTAACACAGCATAGATTTGTCCAGAAGTTCTATTGGCAGAGCTTTGATTAAAAAAAAAAAAAAGAAAGGGAAGGATAAAGGCAATCTATAGACAGTAAGTCGTATGTCGCCAAACAGAATGTACATGTGGGTTGTGTCTATGACAGTAAAGGAGAGCAAAACTCCATTTTGAAAGCTGGCCTAAACAGCTGTGAGCTGGCTAAAGTAGATTAGAATATAGGAAAGCTGTGCCTTCTAGGAAAGACATAGGTGTGGTCAGTCTAAGAAAACAGACGCATCATATGGATATTCACAGGCATCGATAACAAGTAAAGTCCAGAAAAAGCACAATCCCTCAAACTCATTACCTTAAGTTTTTGCAGCAGTGTCTCTCAAAAAGATAAGCATTGTGACATAAGGTACTGAAGAAACACAGACTCATTGTGGTTCATGATGACGCCATAACAAGAAGCTATGCAGTGGTGATGGTTCATGGGCTTTCCTGTGTCATTCAGACAGGGAGGAGAGGATGTTTAGATGTTGCACTGTATGTTATCACTGGTCCATCTACAGATGTCTACAGCAGGCTATATGACCCTGGGGAAAGCATGCAGCAGGCTGAACGTGTCCAATAAAGACCCCAATGGGAATAATTAAGCCATGCAAATTATTCAGACACATGAAGTAAAGAAACTTGCATTAAGGAATGCAGCATTACCTCTCCATTAGTGTTACGTCCACTTGGTGACCCAGTCAGCAGACAATAACACGACAACCTTAAAGGGGAACTCCGGGGCATTTGAAGCGTGTTTCCATTGCTAGAGGTTGTCAAATAATGATAGTAGGACACAGAGAGGTGCACATCTGCGCTCCCTGAGTGAAGATCGCTCTGTCCGCACAGCATGTCATGCGAGGCTAATACGTGGTGGCTAAGGGGCAAGCGCTAACCCTTCCACGTAAAACAACAACTTGCACACTGCAGAAACGTCACACCACTTTATAACCCATCCGACAATAAAGTCACAAGCCTTACCATCAAAACCATATGCATGGTTCTCACATTACTGGCATGGGGACGTTACAAAACAACTTTATAAACAGCATGTCACTCACCGGCTGGTTGTAGGCTCGCGCATGTGAAAGCCCAAAAGAGTCGATGGAGAATAATCCCATATACAAAACAATTATATTCTCTAGAAAAACTGCGTTCAAGTATTTAAAACATTACAACAATACATGCCCAGTAATATTCTTGTAATGTTTTAAATACTTGAACGCAGTTTTTCTAGAGAAGATAATTGTTTTGTATATGGGATTATTCTCCATCGACTCTTCTGGGCTTTCACATGCGCGAGCCTACAACCAGCCGGTGAGTTACATGCTGTTTATAAAGTTGTTTTGTAACGTCCCCATGCCAGTAATGTGAGAACCATGCATATGGTTTTGATGGTAAGGCTTGTGACTTTTTTGTCGGATGGGTTATAAAGTGGTGTGACGTTTCTGCAGTGTGCAAGTTGTTGTTTTACGTGGAAGGGTTAGCGCTTGCCCCTTAGCCACCACGTATTAGCCTCGCATGACATGCTGTGCGGACAGAGCGATCTTCACACAGGGAGCGCAGATGTGCACCTCTCTGTGTCCTACTATCATTATTTGACAACCTCTAGCAATGGAAACACGCTTCAAATGCCCCGGAGTTCCCCTTTAAAATCAAATAAGTCTCAGTGAAAGTGAACAACGTGGTTTATTAAAACAAAAAGGCACACTGAAGTGGGGGAGGACGGGATAAAGTGATTGTGCCAAATTAAATGAAATTAATATAACAAAAGGAGGCCTACCTAAACTACCTCTGAAGAAAATAAGGTGCAAACAAAATGCCTAACTGGCTTCTCTAGCAAAAGAAACAGTAAAGGAGTGGCACAACCAATAAACCTAGTGAGGTAACAATTTTCACCTGCGTGTAGTGATGTGGCGTTTGAAGCGAGGCCTCGGAGCATGTGTCGAGCAAAAAGGGGCGAGCCAGATGAAGCGTTGGTTCGAGGCTTGTATCGTTTCCATAAAAATCACGTGACTGATGACAAACGAGGCCTCGGATTCAGTGTACACGTCACTGATTCATTTTGAGCGTCACTATCGCATAAAAAGGGTTTGAACCTTGCGGCACTTCGAGGGTTTTGAGTTGGCGTTTGGTATTGGTGAGAGGTAGAGTGTGCGTTGGTTGTATCAGAGTTAGTGGTTAAGTTCAGTTATTATATCAGTCATATCATCTATTATTATTATTATACTGCATTAGAATATATCGTAATTAGGTTAGAATAGTGTTAGAATAGTTATATAGATATGATATGGATATAGGATATGAACCCTCGTTTTTCGCGGGGGTTACGTTCCAAAAAGAACCCGTGATAGGCGAAATCCGTGAAGTAGTAACCTTTATTTTTTTTTACAAATAACTACTGTAGGCCTACTGTAAAATAATAATTTGAATCAATACGAACTGAAGGCTTCAAATTGCGGAGATCAGCACCGCGACCCGAGTCATTGGATTAGAACGGGAGATAATGAAAAATGATTATGAAAAAAAAATACAAAGTAGGCTACAGTAGGACAAATAGTGACTCGCGTGTATTTCATTGCTCTTCTGACTGAGCCGCTGCATCCTGACTCAGCGTTTTTTTTCTTCTAAAGCCCGCGGTGCAGTGTGTGTTTTTTCGAGAGAAGAACATAGTTATCGGTAGTTGCTGTCGCTCTTTTTTCTTCTGGGCATATTAAACCGCAACGTTATTGACACACATTTTTTAAAATAAAAACCAATAACTTATATTTGTCTTGTTGCCCATACTGCTCTGTTACAGTTTATTCCTGACTCCCGGTCCCATAAGCACTTTCATACTCCCAGTTCCATAAGCACTGTAGTCAGTGTACATCATTGATATATTTCATTTGAGTGATCAACACCATAGCACTCAATAATACTTCCATATATGCAGTTTTCACACATTTATTTTCATTGAGACACAGTGACAACAATTGTTTATTTTATGTTGCAAGATGCTCTAACTCAGGGTTAATTTAGTCTGTCATATATTCCTTTTGCACAGCAGGTGTCACTAGAGAGACCGTTTCAATGAGGCTTCGGGTAATGAACCTTTTGGCGAACCTTTGGGCTGGAAAGCCTCATTGGTTCACAAAGCCTCATTTTGCCATCACTACCTGCGTGTATGCAAAAATGTAAAGGGTACCCCAACTTACGTACACCCAAAACCACCCACCACATACAGTCCAAATTACAAGTCAGAGACACCACTAAGCCAGACGAGGACAGCAACAGCCCAAGCAAAAACCAAAAAGGGAGAAAAGGTCTGGGATGTCCTACATTTTAAGGCCTGTCCCTTGTCACCATAGGCCAGCTGGGGAGGTAGAGAGCCAATGAGCAACTGAGCCTCCTTGCACAGGTGAGCAGTGTTTCTGCTGCAAGAGACACACACAGGGGAGGGGCGTGGCATGTAACAATTAGTATTGAGCTTAATTCTTTCGTATATACAGAAACTGAAGTGGGATCTGAGCTTGGCTGAAGGACTGAACACAGCAAGAAATAGTTACTAGGGAAAAATCCTCTTTCCAGCATATTCAAAACTGATAAGCAGCACTTGCAAGCATGTTACTTCTTGTTTTTTTTTAACAATGCACAAAACTCAGTATGAAAACAACAACGTGGCATTTTAAAGCACAAGAAACATTTTTATGTCACTGTCCATCATACAGCAAACACTTTACAATTCTGTGCTTATAAAGATAAAAAAAACACACAAAAAAAAACATGCAAAAGTAAATGGTGAGAGGTGCTGGTATTTTGTTCTTTGTTTGCAGGAGACAAGAGAGTGGTCTTCTCATCTCAGTCTTGAACAAAAAACAAACAAGCCCATTTACCAAGGTATCAGGCTACTCTTTTAAACCAAGGGTAGGATAGAGAAATAATATTTTCTTACATCAACCCAGATATAAGGGAAGTATGATGCCATCGTGTGCTTCTGGTAAACTAAATATGCATACAATGTTTCAATACAGGTATAGGTACAAGCGCAGTGTATGAAGCTGTTTTACATTTAATCTTTTACTTTTAGGACATTGTTTAAGGGGTCATGAATGAGTCTGTATTTTCAAATGAGGGATTTATTGAGAGGAAGGCAGAGATAGTGGATGGCTCCAATATGTGATTTAAGATGACAGATATGTGTTGAACTCTCCACCAGAAAACGTTTTTCCTCTCATTTCACATTGGATACCATTGGTCTGTTAGTGAGTCCTGTTACAGCCGTTTTCCCCCCTATTCTGACGCTATATTTTCTTTGGTTTGACATTCAAACCAAAGCCAAAGTTTAGAAAATTAAATACCTGGTTACAGTTAGGACATGAGATACCTGAGTAGGATTGGGAAAAAATGACAAGGCTTTGCAATAAATACCAGCCCCGTTTCCAGGAAATGAAGGCATGTAGACACTGTGTGCATTTGTTAAAAATTGTAAAATACCTATAAGAATACACACTCCAGGTATTTCTGGTCTCCAGAAACACAAAATGGCAACATATTTTCCAGGACACTTGGCTGGTTACATACACAAAACTTTAGAACTTTAGAGCTCATACTCGTGTATCCCACTTGATGCAGTTTCTGGAAATAGCAACAGTTCGGGAACACATCAAAGCAACTTTCGGGATGAGTGAAATAGATGATTGGGTAAAATGAATTCAGGGACACCAGTAGAACAGGTGTGACAGAAACCTTGAGCATTTACTTAGAGCACTTAATCGCTCCTGCCCCAATCGCACCTGACCAAAACCCCTGAGCCTGCCTCGCCTGAAGCTACATTATGCAACCGTCAGCGTGGCCCTGGGCAGTGGAAGTCAAAAGACTTATTAAGACTCGGCTGACTGATTCTTAGAAAACTTTAAAAAGATTACAGGATCTTCTGAAGACTTACTGGCTATCTTGTGTGCTACATGTGTGTCTGCTGATGAGGGCATCAAAGCAGGCAAACATCCTGTGGGCAGCCCAGGGCAGGACCAGTGGGTACAAGGCGGCAGCAATGTGGGTGTCCTGAAGCACATCGTCTGGCCTCATAGATGCACACACACACACGTACACACACATGCACACACACGAACCGTCTCCCAGGCACAAAAGGCCACCATGTAATTGAAGTGGTGTCAGCACCCAGGGGACACACACAAACATACACAGGGGCTGCTATTGACCACTTTAACATAGTTTTTTGAGAAATATGTGAAGAATCTGAGACAAATATTAAGATAGAAAACAAGTAGTGGAGTAGTGGAGTGACTTATTCAGTAAATCTGAACTTTTTACGAATAATCAAAAAAGTGGTGGTTTGCCACCACAGGATGTTGGCATTATTCAAATGGTGGTAAATGCACATGAATTTACAAATCCACCTAAATTAGATAAAAATAAGATAAGTATACTATCAGAGCAGCAGATCAAAAACTACTTCAATTACTCAGGCAAAAAAAAGCATATATGAAATATATATATTTATATTATAATATATAAATATTAAAATATATATTATAATATTTTATATATGTTACAAGGTATATGCATGTCTGTTCTCACCGTCTTTTGAGTTTTACTCAGTCAAGGAAAGAGAGATTTTCATGAGGTGAAAATGCATGCATGTCTGCACACATTTAGAAATGACAACGTACAGCACGTTGACATGTGTGTTAAAGTTAGTGTTGTATTATGTTGGAGTAGTAGGAATAATCTCTTTGGTTATAATAATTTCTTCAACACACAGACTTACATTTTGTAACAAGATCGTATAAATATTGACTAAAAGTAATTTCTTGTGTTGAATCGAAAAAAAAAAAGAGCAACAGACCTTGAAGCCTATTTGTTATTCGTACATGTTCATTTAAATCTTTACGTGTCAAGACTGAAATTGTAAAGGTATCAAAAGTTTGCACGACTGTCCAAGTTGTTTTTTCTCTGTCATGTGAAAAAGAAAGTAAACCATCTGTCAGTTATGAAGTTCTACTGATCAAGATGTGATTTTGATAAATGTCAAAGATAAAATGATTACTCGGATCTGGTAAGTTGAAACTGTGAGGGAGCTTTTATTTGTGTTAACAAAAAGGGAGCATACACTTCAACAAAGATCAAAATGATGCTCAGAGGGCAGTCCTCTGAGACAGCTTCTTATAACATGAACATGGGTGTTGCCACAACAGTATTTCACTCAAGGGGGTCGCAGCAGGGATATTTCACCTCAGGGAGTTGAAGCTGCAGGAATTCCTCCTTATCTCAGAACTGATTTAGATTGTACCCACAGCTGCTCTTTATAACATCAATTGTCACATTCCTTACAGCTTGTAAGAGCTTGTGAGATTAATAGTAACCTGGCCGCATAATAACTAAATTGTATCTGGGACATGACATTCTATACTATGAAACCAATACATGTGATTTAATAAAATCACAATTTTTCCAATAATAAATAACCTTGTTCTTTCAGGTCTTGAAATGATGTGAATTCAACATCAGATGAAAACACTGTGTCAATATCTATTTTTAAAAATCTAAGTCTAAATTCAGGAGTTGTTTGTGAAAGTCAAGTACACCCCATGATTCAATAGCTTATAGAACTACAACAAAAACTTACTTATTTAGTTGTTTTCTGTATGAGGTTATTGGTCTGTCACACCATTGTGGAGGAATTCTGACTCAATCTTCTTTACAACTTTGAGGTCAATTGAGGTTGACAGCATTCGTTTATACCCAGCTTTAAACTACCGCGTGGTCTATTAGGAAGAACAGTATCACAGCTGGGAGGCATATTAACTGAAAATCTATTCAGCACTTTAAAAATAAATACTTTTTTTCAAAAGCAGTTTTAAATATGCCAATAATATAGAAGAACCACTTTGGTTGTAATTTGTGTGAATAAAGTCTGTATTAGCAGCTGAGGTAATTGACTGCCCTCTACTGGTCAATCATCATCAGATAATAGAACTTTGTGTTCCACAGCCACCTAAGATTGAGCTGCTTCCTATGCAGCTGCTTAGACTGATCCTGTCAACTTTCTAAACTGTGTACAGCCTATGGCAAAATGATGGAATCACCACACTAGGAGGATGTTCATTCAGTTGTTTTTTCAGTTGAATAGCTATAAATTCTTTCTTTGTAAAACATGGCAATTTTTAAAAATCACAGTTATTGTGTTGTTGCAGCTCCTCCGGTTTTTATGACAACTTGAATTATTTGAGGCATGGACATCATCACTCATTAAAAACAATATTCTTCATCAGTCATGTTCCAGTCGACAGATCAGCTTTGCAGGATGAGAACTAAATTGCTCTTTGCTCTATGGCAATAAGCGTTGAGATCCTTATGTGCATTTGCCATAGAAAAAATGACTGCCAGTGTCATCTCTCCTGGTCCTTTACCTGACATCAACCCCATTTCATCAAAGATTGTGGTTAAATTTGATTGTTTTCTACAGATAGCCATCTTTATATGCTTAATTGAACATTTACCAAACAAAAGTTCCAGCATCATCTCCTTGTCCAATGCAGGCTTGTGATTCATCATTAAATATTACTTCCATCCAATCTCCCACAGCCCATTACTGCTTCTTTTTACCCCACTGTCACCTTGTTTTCTTCTATTTATGTGTTTCCTTCAGACAGTTTCTTATAATTCGGTCGTAAACATTGTCTCGTTTCTGACCATTTGCTTTTCTTTTCTTTTTACAAGGTATAGTGCTTTGACTTTTCTGTCCTGACACTTTAACATGTTCCTTGATCAACCTATATGTTTCCCTTTTACAACCTTCCTAAGTTTTCTTTTTTCCCCTGCTTCAAATTTTAGACAAAGCTGACTGGAAACAGCCATCATATTTTGCCACTGTAGGGGTCAATTTTTGGACCTCTTCTGTTTAACTTGTATATGCTCCCTTTGGGTCAGATATTGCAGAATTTTAACATCAATTATCACAGTTATGCAGACGACACACAACTTTATGTGTCTCTGTCACCGGACGACTGCAGCCCAGCAGACGTACTGTGTCAGTGTCTGGAGGAAGTAAACACCTGGATGAGAGAGAATTTTCTACAATTAAATGAAGACAAAACTGAGATCATTCTGTTTGGTAGCAAAGAGAAGAGGGTCAGCGTTGGTAAATATCTTGAGACTCGGGACCTTACAATCACTGACCAAGTTCATTCCCTCGGAGTGTTGATAGACTCAGATCTGACTTTCAGCAGCCACATCTAAGCTGTCACCAAGGCAGCTTTTTAACAACTCAGAAACATCAACAGAATTAAAGGTTTCCTCTCCCAAAAAGACCTGGGGTCCGTTTCACGTAGCAGGTTCAACCAACTCTGAGTCTATTCCTGACCTCTGAGTTGATCTACTCTGAGATAGAAAACTCTGAGTTTTCGGTTCCACAAACGCTGATTTGAGTGAGTTCAATCAACTCTGAGTAAGTTCACCTTGAGTTTAGCGCGTGCACCACAACTTTAAAAAGCCAGCATCAATGGAGCCCCGATTCGACGAGTCACCTTGGCAACGGGGAAGAGGAGGGGCTACGTTTTTCACCAACCTCGAATTGGAAATCTTAATGCGCTCATACGGTGAGTTTCAATACGTTTTTAGAAATAAGTGCAACACCGTTGCAGCAGCAAAAGTGTAAGTTTAAATGTAGTCCTTTGCAATCACAATAATATTACAGGGAAACTGCTTGAATGGTAGCCCATTCATTTATTTCATTTAGGTGCAATCCCACAGGGGAGAAGCGCTCTTGGCAGCAGTTTAAGATGAAATATAAAAACATTGTTCAAACAGGTGAGACCTCGGCATGGAGGTACCTCATGTTGATCATGTTTTACACTGTAAAGTAAATATTAAGTGGCTATTTGACTGTGCAGTTATTTTATTCCCAACATAATGCTGTTTTCACACACATAAACTATGTCTTCTCATCTATACCATCCATCCATCCATCATCTATACACCGCTGAATCCGTCAGTCGGGTCGCGGGGGGGCTGGAGCCTATCCCAGCGGTCAATGGGCAAGAGGCGGGGTACACCCTGGACAGGCCCCCAGTCCATCACAGGGCCACATAGAGACAAACGAGACAAACAACCATGCACACTCACAGTCACTCAGAAGGACAATTTAGAGTCATCATCTATATCATGTTCTGTTAAATAATTAAGCCTATTTAAACTAACACAGACTTCTACTGAGCCAACAGAAAGAAGGCAGATGCCCGTAAAACCGGTGCTGCCCAGCACCGCCACCTCTAACGGGAGGGCAGTGGCTGAGGGAATCCACCCCCAAGACACGAGTGTCTTTATAAAACATAATAGGCCTATATATGTCTTTTTTAAGCATATTCATACAAATATTTATTTGTCTTTTATGTCTTTTTTTTCTTTTGTCCCAACACATTCTGATGGTGCCGCTCAAAAAGATAATTGTCTGTAAATGCAAAAATCTATGCGCGGTCTGATAACCATCTCCGACGAATATTTATTTCTCTGCGCAATAATGCTGCACCTTTATCCACGGGATCGTTGTCAAAAGGACATGTTCGTGAAAAAAGTTGCCTCCTACTGTGCCTAATGGACTTCTAGAAGTAGAAGAACTCGCTCTGCTGACTGAATGAATGAGGAAATCAACTGTCGTGTGTGGCTGAAAGAGGGCGGAGACAGAAAGAAACTCGAGGTTTCTTGAATAAAACCTGGTCCCGACCAGGTTAGGTTCAGAGAGTCTGTTACTCCGGTAACTGACCGTGAAGTTAAGTTACCTCTCTTTGTGAAACAGGCTAGAGTTACCCCTCTTCCTCGGGGTTAAGTTACCTCCCTTTGTGAAAAGGGTTTCCCTCATTTCAGGGTTAACCAACTCAGAGTTTTCACTAAACCTGCTACGTGAAACGGACCTCAGGAGAAACTCATCCATGCATTCATCTCCAGTAGACTCCATTACTGTAACGCTCTTCTAACTGGACTTCCCAAAGAGCATTAAACGTCTGCAGCTCCTCCAGAACGCTGCTGCTAGAGTTTTAACTGGGACTAAGAGATCTGAACACATCACACCAGTTTTAAAATCTTTACACTGGCTTCCAGTCAGTCACAGAATAGATTTTAAAAGCCTGCTGATGGTTTACAAATCCCAGAACGGTTTAGGCCCAAAATACATCTGTGATATGTTCAGAGAATATAAACCCAGCAGAGCTCTTAGATCCAAGGACTCAGGTCAGCTGGTCCAGTCCAGAGTCCAGACTAAACATGGAGAAGCAGCATTTAGCTGTTATGCTGCAAACAAGTGGAACAAACTGCCAGTGGAGATTAAACTTTCACCAAATGGAGACATTTTTAAATCCAGGTTAAAGACATTTCTTTTCTCATGTGTCTATGCATGAAATATCTTTTAACTTATCTAGACTGTTGCCTGTTTTTAAATTCATTTAAATGATTTTATTTGTTTCTCTTTATATTCTTTTATGTATTTTTAATGCTTCTTGCACTCCCTGCTGCAATGCTTTTATTTTATGTAAAGCACTTTGAACTGTTTGTACATGAAATGTGCTATACAAATAAATTTGATTTGATTTGATTTGATTTATTGGGGATGGTCGCCTTCAAACAGCTTATGTGTAGATGGTACAGGAAGAAATCTGCTGACACAGGCTTGGTCGAACACAGAAACCTTTTATCATCAACCAGGTCCGTATCAGAATTACTGAATGATGCATCAATCTGGAGAGATCTTCGAACCCCAAATGCAATCTCTGTCTCTCTGTGGGTGTTTCTTCCTTTAACTAAGGTAGAACTTTTCCCTATTTTGTGACCCTGAAGATGATGCGCGCCCCTGCACTAATGAGGAGTGTGTTGTTCTCAAAGTGTTTTATGTTCAACTATATGAATTCCCTATCTTGAGACGCCCTGTTTCCTGCATTCCTTCGCACAGCTGGTAAGTATGAGACACTGCACCACCTTGTGAATTTTGTAATCCTTACTACTGTTTCGACTGACGGCTCTCTTGTTGGGGCCTGCCAGTTTGCCAGGTCATGAAGCTCTGCTGCCAGCACCACCTTTTAACTGCAGACTCATTGCATATTTAGAGTTGGGCATGATGAGGCATGTTTAGATGTGTTTTCTTTTGGCCTCCAGGCTCTGAGTATTTCTGATTGCTTCGTAGTAACTATACCTAAAGCCCTGTATTAACAATAGGAAGCAGAACGCCCATTTCAAAAGGGATCAGTGAACTATGTAGGGACATTGAACAAAAGTTCATCGCTTCTCACTGAGTTGTCTGTGTTGAAAGTCCAAGCAAAAAAGAAAAACTAGAGAGATTTCTTAAGAGTTCATACATGTCTTGTCATTGTAATTAATGTTATCCTTGCTGATGTGTTTGAGAGGTTACCTCAAAATAAGAATGTTTAGAATTCTATAATATCTTTAGGAAAACAAGCTAGTGCTGGCATCAAATTGAGCCAATTAGCAAGGTAAGTTAATTTGGTTTTGGCTGGCTTAGCTGACGAGGAACTGTTAACGTTAGCTTTCAGTGTTCAAATTATGATCAACAACAGAAGATGTCCAGCATAATGCACGGAGAGAAACTCTTTGTTATTTTATATCAGGAATGTAGGATGACGCCCTTCCACTTGTCTGAACAGCTCTGTAGAAAAACAACTGTAGGGCCTGTGTTCCTAGGCAAGCAGTGAAAAGAGCACAGGCGGTCCTGGCTAGATTTACGCCCTGGGCGAACCATCCCTTGACCCCCCCCCCCCCCCCAAAAAAAAAAAGACTTACCCCGTCACCAACACAACATATTATATTATTTGTATTATTTTATCATATATAATCTTAAATACAAAAAGGTACAAAAAGAACTGAGAAAAAACATGATGAATAAATTAAATACAGTATATAAATATCAATCACAAATGCTTAAATTACCTCAAAATCCTAAAAAATAACCGAAGAAAGCTAAAAATAAAAATAAAGGCTACTCTATGGAACATAAAAAAAATATTCCTGCAGTTATGATAACAACAGTGCTCAGACTGTAGCACGCTGTTTTCACCCTGTTCACAACTGGCATTAACATTAACATTGTTGTGTTGCAAACACAAACTAGACTAGGTCGCCTATGGGTGAAATTAGTTGCATGACATGATGCCTCAATTAATTCTAGTTCAGCAAAACTAAAACTCAAAAACAGTCGTGGCTAATAGAAACATATTAGCAAGAGGCTAATAAATAGCCTACGTCACTCACGTCACTTATAGAAATCTGCATACCTTTATCTTTTGCCCGTTTCTCCTCTTCTTCTTTTCTTCTCTGTCTAAACTGGGCACCTGATGGCTTCTTTGGTCTTTTACCATGATGATGATCCATGATGTCTCGACATTATTACCTTTGCTTTTCCCACTGCACAGGTTTTTTTTTTTTTTTTACATTTTTCACATAACGCAGTTAATTACATGAAGGCATATGGTATGATATAGTGATCGGTATTTTATAATTGAATAATCACAATAACTGGTAATGATAATAATGTATATAGTATATGCAGGTTTATGCAAAAGTTTAAACATTACTCTACTGGTTATTTTGTTGAACTCTGAAGTGACATGAAGTACTGACAGACATGCTGCAAAAAGATAAACTTCTCTTTGATGTTATTCATCATGCAATTCATTTATTGGATAAAGAAACAAACAATGACATTGACAAATTTGCAAATCTCAGAACTTGATTAACATGTCAGGCCTTAAGTGGATCCTCTGTACTTCAGAGGCAGATTAATAACTATACTTGTGTGCCCATTTAAGCAGCTGACAGGATTTTAAGCATAACCGATACCTATATAACTGTGTATGATAACAAAAAAGATACATACTGAAACAGAGCATAGATTGAAGAATTTATAACATATTATCATGTCAGGCCATTAAATGACCCACAGCATGCAAATCCAACATATACTAGGAGAGGGAACAAAAATATTGCAAAACCCGTGCTGATCTGCAAAGATAAGCAGACTCTTAGCTACAGGAAGAACACTACATGCATATGCTGCAACTGTCATTTATTTATTTATCTTTAAATTAATTATAACAAGGTGGTGCGGTGGTTAGCACCATTGCCCCACCAGGTACACCATCCAAAGATTCTCCCAAGGAGTGAGTGTGAGCGTGCATGGTTGTTTGTCTATATGTGGCCTACCCTGTCTCTTACCAGCTGGGATAGGCTGATATATAGCCCCCCCCCCCCTGAATTGGAATAAGTGGGTATAGAAAATGAATGAATTATAACAAGCAGCTACCATTACGCTGGTAGGTGCTTGTTGTGTTTCCATACAGTTTGAAGGTGATTTTGAGTCAACCTCTAGAAAAGTCCCTTTATATATAAATTTATATACTGTTTCCATTGTCCAGTTTGGACTAAATAAACTATGCTGTGTGGTGTCATCAGCACGTCACAGTAGACGGTGTATTGTGCATGGCGTGTTGATGGCGTGTTGATATTATGTTTTTCTTTTTGTCAATCCAGGCTCCACGGCAGAGAGAAGCTCTCACCCTCCAGCTCTTTGTGAATGCCCTTTGTGAACCGGGCCAGTTGTTCTGGGCTGAAGTGGTTCTTCCAATCTCCAACAATTCCTGATGCAAAAACACACATCAAGAAACAGTTCTGTCAGTAAATATCACTACAAACAGCCCACTTTCAATACTACAACAATGCTGCACCGACCTGTCATAGTCGTGTCGTATCTATGTGGACTTTTGTAATAATGGACATAGAGAGGCTCACCTTTCCTCAAGAAAGGAGACTTGTCACTGTCCATGTAATCCTTAGGAACCAGGCTGAAGTTGGACATGCTGTTGGCCTTCATGGTTTTGAAAGAGCAATGTTCTGCAATCTTCTGAATGACTTCCTCACTCAGATTACGGCACAGGAAGTCTGACATACGCCTGATAGCTGCAGGAAGGTCCTGAAAGAGAAACACAGCCTTTTACAAATGTGCAACAGCTACTGTTTCCTCTAATCTAGAAATTCTAAGAGTGAGCTTTTTATGTTATCTGTAACATTCTGATGATAAACAAATCAATTGGACACTTGAAATTAATTTCTGTGTCGACTTCCCAAGTAAAGTTGGTAATAAAAGGTCACTGGTTTGGGGGGTTAAACAGAGTATACTGTAACAACTTTCAGTTTGGGGAATTCTGTGCATTTTAATACTTCAGTCAGGTATGTGTTAACTGTATAATTGAAAAAAAAAGAAAAGAAAAAAAAAAGAAAAACCGTGATCATCTGATACACAAGTAAAAGATTCACCTGCTGTTGATTTGCATTTAATGGTTAAAACGTAGGAGAAACTCTGGGAGAACTTTCTTTAAGGGAGAACAATAAACTGCTACGGTGACAAAAACTCTTCTAAGTGTTTCACCTGAACCATGTCTTCATATGTGATGAACAGAATTCTGTCTCCCAGCTCTGCTCTTCTCCAACTCTTCACATGGTCCGTCCATTTTCCAAACAGAACTGTGGAGAACACAGATACTGGATGACTTCATATTTCTAAAAAGACAACTGCTCTACTCTGACAGAGACTTTGTTCCCCTGTATGCCTTCTACTTCAGAAGTTTCATAAACTTCACTTCAAATGTCATTCATACAATTCTCTGAGTAAAGTCTAGATGTGGGATCATGTGACCTCTGACCTCTGCCCTCCAGGAACTTGTCCAAGAACTCATCAAAGGCTCCTGGATCCTCGAGGAAGGTGGCCATCTGGTGGAAGTAGTAAGAAGACACCAAGATGTCCTTTGGGTTCCTCATGACATAGATCACCTACAAGTGACAAAGTGCAGAAATATGTACGGACATTTTAAGAGTTTACATGTGGAAATTTCAGAAAAAAATCTCCATTCATTTACCATTATTCACAGGTGTGGAAGGAACGAGGCATGAGGTTGTAAGGAAAATGTGTTACCAGAGCACGTGGAGACTTTAGCTGATCCATAATCAAAGTTGCATAGTGATTAGCATTTAGCCATGGGACCCGGTCCCAGTTTGCAATGGTATGGGGTCAGATCTCCCCCATTGAGCACAAGTGGCAGGATCTCCTGCATCCAGACTGTACCTACAGAAATGAACAAGAAAACAAATAACACTAATGAGGTGTAGAAAGTTACTACAAGGGTATATTTGCAAAAAAGCAGCTTCTTTAAACAAAAACTTGTCAGACAGCTGATTTTGCAGAGCTGCGTTTATTCAAGAATTTGTTCCTTCAGTTCCTTAGAACAGTGTTTTTCAATCCTGGTCCTCAGGGACCACTGCCCTGCATGGATTAGATGTTTATTATGTCAATACACCTGATTCAAATGGTCAGCTCATCATCAAGCTCTGCAGTGGCCTGAAAGCGAGCCACTCATTTGAATCAGGTGTGTTGGAGCAGGAAACATCTAAAACATGCAGGGCAGTGGTCCCTGAGGACTAGGATTGAAAAACATTGCCTTAGAACACACAAACCTTTACAAGAGAGAACAAAAATCTATGTTTGACAGCAGTGTTTATTCTTCCCAATCAAAGAGGGCCGTAATGGCAAAGGTCATTGGAATAACACAGTACATGCAGTGCCTTACTTAACACAACAGATGAGACAGTGAATGAACAAGTAGATCCAGTGCCTTCTCTGGATTAATCACAGCTTTTAATTAGTATCTAAGCAAAGTGATGAACTACTTGTTTTACTCGTGGCTGCAAGGGTAAGACTAATGACTGATCCATTTAAAACCTTCTATATTTGTAGATAACTAAATATATGAACTTGTTTTTTCACATGTGCATCATGATCTGTCCTATATATACACACAATTTACCTCCAATAAATGCACACACCCGTTCTGTTGTGATTACTCTATGTGGAAGCACTGCTGATTTAGATGTGCACTGTGAGGTCTTCCTCGTGCCTGAGACGATTTCAAGTGGCTGTTGAATTAGAACTTTAGTTCCTTGGTTTCACAAAGAAATAATCATGGTTTTGGAGAATCACCACTTTCTAAATTTGTGAAATGCTACATCTGAATTGTAGCCATTGATGTCATAACACCAAAGTGAATTGGACAGTATTAGACAGGACCCATCAATTAAACAATGTGTGTTCCTTTGAAATTCCTTGTCCTAATGTCTGCTGCTGAGTACCACAAACACGACACTTAGGCTGATTTTATTACTTACAAAAAGTTTACAGTGCACACAATGGTATTTCTTTGCATGAAAAGTGTTGTGTACTTAGCTGTTTGTTGGACTGCACCTCTTCACTGATGTTGTACCCAGAATCTGTTAAAGCCACTCTCGCAGTCACAGCTCTTGATGCACCTATTACCTGGGACCACTTTCGTTTCACCTTCTGCATCTGCTCCAGCTGCTCTTTCAGCCTCTGGCACTTCCAAATCATCTCCCGTTCATTCATCACTAAGTTTTAACCACGTATCTGCTCTGAGGAAAGTGTATGGAATGATCAACAATAAAACTCACCTGACTTCGGGTATGTGACAACCACAACGTCATCCTCTTTAAACTTGAACTCCTGTTCAATCTTCAAACCCTCCGATGAATAACCTTTTTTGGGAATCAAAATTCCGCAGTACTGCAGATACTTCTCTTCAGAAGACGACATTATGCTGCAAGGATTGAATACCAAGTACCACGAAAACACTAAAAGATGTAGCTTCACTGACACTGGGACAGACAGCAGACTAATAGTTTTCCAATAGCAACTCATAAACATCCAGTTCCTGTTCTGCATTAAACTACAAAAGAGTAACCATTTTCTAATTTTAACAGAGTCTTGTCAAATAGTATCCAAGCAGCATGACATACTCAGTAAGATTATTGATTCACTCATAAAATGCAACTTTTTGGGATTGCAGCTACCAAATTCCTTGTATTTCTGTCAGAACATGTAGTTCACTGGTATTTTCTTTTTTTATCACTCTGAATATCCTGCCAGGCAGTGAAGAAGGTAACTGGTATCTATTCATACAGATTTAAAATGAACTGGATGCACACATGTATAGCACAGGCAAACAGTGGGTCCATTTAAAGTCTTAAATATTTTGTTGATTATATGAATGTACATGTTTTAAAATGTGAATATTTTTTTAGCATACATAAAGTCCAACAAATACACAGACAAAGTAACTCATAGCTGTAATACCACAAAAGTAAATAGCACAGGAAAGTCTTTTACCTCAGTAAACAATCAATTATCATGGTATTTAGTGGGATCAAGTATACAGGTCTTCAAGCGATATAGTTTTCCATTTGAGGGTTTCCATATTAAATCTGTATTACTGTATCTGCTGCACACAGGCTGTGCGGCCTTGAATACCCTAGTTAATAAAGCTCCTCAAGCCTTCTTAATTTCTGCATAAACTTAATAGAAGTTGCGCTGTAACGGTGCAAATTTACCCTTGTTGTGCTGCCATTGCTCGACTTTGCTCGTTCATACCAACTTAAAAAAATAACGTGACGTAGCATAAGCTTCGAATCTAGCCTCGGTAGCTACCGTGCAAGCATTTTGGTTTCATGTTGTTAAAAAAAAAAAAAAGCAGATTCAATGAGTTACACGAAAAGACAAAGATTTAGACTCAAATGCTTCTTTTATTGGATTTCATGTTTTCAGTTTATCCAGAATCTGACGAATAAAAAGTAGCAAAGGTGAACAGTTCTATCTAGTCCCCCATTTTTTTTTTTGGGGGGGGGGGGGGGGGGGGGGGGGGCGGACGGGGCGGACGGGACTCAGTAGCACAGTTTTTTTTTCTAACTTGTTCACATGACATCAGGATTGTTCTTTACCCCCTTTGTTTGGCCTAAGTTCAATGAAATTCATTTGATTTGTGAGAGGGCAATAGACTTCAAACATGAACAGTCAGCGATATGCATTTTATTATTCTATAAATCACATTTTTGTCGAATTCTAACGTGAGGTTCTGACAAACACGCTGAAAAAAAAAATGAAAAAAATCCTTAACAATGGGGAATTTGCAAAAGCTTGTGCTCTGTATGTGTCGTCTCAGAACTGATCATTTAGTTTTTACGATCCTCGGGCAAACATTGTAGGTTACAAAAAGTTATAACATAAACTTTACTTGTATAAACATGGACTATTAAACTAAATAAAGTGGCATCCCAAATGCTAAGCCTTCAGTAAATTAAGAAGCTTATTCTTATAAAAGGAGAATGACCATCATCTTCAAATGTAACATAAACTAAGAGGAGTGAAAAGTAACACAATCTACAAAGACTGCAAGACTTGTACCAATCTGCAAAAATGAGTTGACTCTACAAAAGGCACACCATCTGCCAAATGAAGGGTTATTAAATAAAAACTAAGTATGGTGCCAATACTCTGGCACATGCTGCAAAATAATGTTTCATTTCCTTTTGAACTTTTCTTATCCTTTATTCAGTCTTAGTTTAAAAAACAGAGCATAACATGGCACAAAGATTTGAAGGGAGACTTATTTTGCAAGGTCAGCTTAATTTCTTTTCAGAAAAAGATAAATTTATACCTTTGTAATCCTGAAGTTACTTGAAATTTTCAAGTTAAAAAGGCATACGTTATATATACATTATGTCATACTTGTAACACATTACACATTCACTAAACATGACACCAGAAAAATAAAACAAATTATTGTGTGTTAGACTAAAATCACTGAACTGAACTGACTGAAAAATCAGTCCATAAAGACCATGTGTCAATTTTCAGCTGCTTAAATAATTTCCAGACTGTTTCTATGCTCTCATAAAATCCTGATTTTATTACATTATTTGACAAATTCACCCTTCAAGTATGCTAAAGACAACATTTGTTCTGTGAATTTGGCTAAACTTACATGAACGATGATCTCCCACAGAGAAGGTTTGAGGCGACAGAATGTCAGCGGCAGAGTTACTTCAGTCAATAACTCCATTCCACCGATTTATAAGTATGCATATGTACACTGGGAAAAGGACGGTGGCCTAGAGAAATGGCCAAATCGAGCTCAACTGCTCAACTGTTAAAAGACAGCAAGTAAATAAATTTAAAAAGTACTTACAGATCAGTCATGTAAATATTAGCACAAAAAGATGTTTTACTGATACAGCAGCATAAAGCTGTAATAAGCTCACAGTGGGGGGACATGTGAATTATAAGCATTGTAGCAGCATTAATGCTCAGGACAGACCCTGGACAGACCAAATATTGCCTCCTTTCAATATCTGTAAATGTTTGGTGTTCCATTCATTAGCTTTAATTAAGTTTTTGTCTATCCTGAGAACTTTACTAGGATCTGCAGCTCTCCTGAATCCTGTTGGAGGTGGATGATACTACTTTAAATTACTGTTATGTACAGGCCTTGATTTTATCCCCACACTGCCCTTGTCATTCTCTGCTGGTAGTTTCCAGGCTCCACGGCAGAGAGAAGCTCTCACCCTCCAGCTCTTTGTGAATGCCCTTTGTGAACCGGGCCAGTTGTTCTGGGCTGAAGTGGTTCTTCCAATCTCCAACAATTCCTGATGCATAAACACACATCAAGAAACAGTTCTGTCAGTAAATATCACTACAAACAGCCCACTTTCAATACTACAACAATGCTGCACCGACCTGTCATAGTCGTGTCGTATCTATGTGGACTTTTGTAATAATGGACATAGAGAGGCTCACCTTTCCTCAAGAAAGGAGACTTGTCACTGTCCATGTAATCCTTAGGAACCAGGCTGAAGTTGGACATGCTGTTGGCCTTCATGGTTTTGAAAGAGCAATGTTCTGCAATCTTCTGAATGACTTCCTCACTCAGATTACGGCACAGGAAGTCTGACATACGCCTGATAGCTGCAGGAAGGTCCTGAAAGAGAAACACAGCCTTTTACAAATGTGCAACAGCTACTGTTTCCTCTAATCTAGAAATTCTAAGATTTAGTTTTTTATGTTATCTGTAACATTCTGATGATAAACAAATCAATTGGACACTGAAATTCATTTCTGTGTCGACTTTCCTCTCATGTTTCTAACCTGAGCAAAGTTGGTAATAAAAGGTCACTGGTTTGGGGGGTTAAACAGAGTATACTGTAACAACTTTCAGTTTGGGGAATTCTGTGCATTTTAATACATCAGTCAGGTATGTGTTAACTGTATTATTGAAAAAAAAAGAAAAGAAAAAAAAAAAAGAAAAACCGTGATCATCTGATACACAAGTAAAAGATTCACCTGCTGTTGATTTGCATTTAATGGTTAAAACGTAGGAGAAACTCTGGGAGAACTTTCTTTAAGGGAGAACAATAAACTGCTACGGTGACAAAAACTCTTCTAAGTGTTTCACCTGAACCATGTCTTCATATGTGATGAACAGAATTCTGTCTCCCAGCTCAGCTCTTCTCCAACTCTTCACATGGTCCGTCCATTTTCCAAACAGAACTGTGGAGAACACAGATACTGGATGACTTCATATTTCTAAAAAGACAACTGCTCTACTCTGACAGAGACTTTGTTCCCCTGTATGCCTTCTACTTCAGAAGTTTCATAAACTTCACTTCAAATGTCATTCATACAATTCTCTGAGTAAAGTCTAGATGTGGGATCATGTGACCTCTGACCTCTGCCCTCCAGGAACTTGTCCAAGAACTCATCAAAGGTTCCTGGATCCTCGAGGAAGGTGGCCATCTGGTGGAAGTAGTAAGAAGACACCAAGATGTCCTTTGGGTTCCTCATGACATAGATCACCTACAAGTGACAAAGTGCAGAAATATGTAAGGACATTTTAAGAGTTTACATGTGGAAATTTCAGAAAAAAATCTCCATTCATTTACCTTGGCTTTGGAGGTGTGGAAGGAACGAGGCATGAGGTTGTAAGGAAAATGTGTTACCAGAGCACGTGGAGACTTTAGCTGATCTACAACCTTAGCCAGTCTTGTCTCTTCCAGCCACGGGACCCGGTCCCAGTTTGCAATGGTATGTACTGGGGTCAGATCTCCCCCATTCAGCACCAGCGGGAGGATCTCCTGCATCCAGATTGTACCTGCAGAAACGAACAAGAAAGCAAATAACACTATAGCACTGCTGAAAACACTAACTGCTCCTATCTGAAAAAGACACCAATGGAGTGAAGGCTTTAAGGGAAGGCTCAGTGACTGCAGGCAAGTTAATATTACATTAATTAGAAAAAGAATTCAGGACAGACCGTTTATGTAGTTAGTGTTGTTTGGATATTGGATATATATCACTAATATGTGGATGTTTTGGCTCACTCTGTAAGTAAGTGTGGGATTAAGAACACAACCATGATCCTTTATGCATCTAGTTATTTATCTGTGGGCTGGCTTATTGTCTCGGACTTTGAAAGCCATGGCATGGGGGGGGGGGGGGGTCAAGGTCTAACACTTAAACAGACCTCATTCGGACACAAATTGCATAACTGCATACATTAGAAAACGTGCATGTGCCTTTAGAAGCTTTTTTGAAAGTATTGACGTATATGCATTTTAACATATCTATCATATGTAGTATACCATGCAACATACACAGTTTCAGATGTATTGGAAGAGCCTCAGTTCCAAAAGGATTTTTGAAAAACACCAAAAGGAAAGTAGATATCGATAATGCTGGTCTTGCTGTCCTCCTTGGCAAATTCAATTTTTACCCATTAAAGTTACAAATTAAGTTTTGGATTTAATTCTGTAACGGCAGATATCTGATGTTTATCATCAGACTGTCTCAGTGACACAATTTATCGTGCAGCTCCTGCTCTGAACCAACAGTGCTGTCGAGAATCTCTTATCGAACTGGAAACTGCTTTCACTGTTTGACACGTTTGGCCCCGTGTTTCTCACAAATTGTATCAGGGTATTCACGGGATGTGTAAATGAGAGGACATTAAGCATAATTAAATCCCTCCTGTCGTTCTAGCAGTCCAGCCATAGGGAAATTGAAAACCTTTTTATTTTACGGTTTGTGGTTTCATGTCATGAAGGCCCCAGAGGAAAATCTGACTTAGGCCTCCCGGTTGTCTCGAGTCAGATCTGGATTGGAGGACAAAATGCACCATACTTGACCTGGGACGAGTACCAGTCACCTCTCTGAAAGTTTGTCTAGTCAATCACACTTCTCATGAGACACTCCTTATGAGGGAGCATTTCCAACAACATCAAGGCCTGTCAATGAAGAAAAGCTACAGAAACAGTAGAGAGATAGAGACAGTGATTTACTCTGCCCTCAGAGACACTCCCAGTTAATGTTAAGGCTACCACGGTTTCAGACAAAATCGGAGCCTAAACAAGACAGATAACAACGAGCTAAGAAAACAATCTAACTGTGACAGAGGTTATAGGAGGCATTCCATTCCATTCCTGTCATGGCGACAAAGAGTTGCCACGACACTGCCAATGCACAGATCTGGAGCCTACAGTTCAGATAATGTAATAAGAGCAAATTCTATGTTTTACTACAAAATGTACAATCTATTGTAAAGTTGATGCAGGTCTCCATCTTCCCCAGGAGGCTCAGTTATTTGCAAAATAGAATAAGTAGCCTGTAGATACAAAGAGCACTGTATGACCCCCCCTCTTACGGAAAGTAGGAAATTTCACATATTGTGAGTCAGAACTTCATGCTGTTCTCAAGTACCAGCATGACATGTGCTGGTATGTACTGATTTTGGTCAGTGTTGTATAGTAACGAAGTAAAAATACTTCACTACTGTACTTAAGTATATTTTGGAATACTTTCTACTTTCCTCGAGTTTAAAATTTTTTGACAACTTTCACTTTTACTTCACTATATTTCCGAACTTAATTGCATACTTTTACTCCAATACATTTTCATTGTTCGGTTTAGTTACTCGTTACAAAAAAAAGAGAGAAAGAGAGAGAGAAAAACCGCAACAGTGTTTTGACCCCATACATGTTATGCCTGCCTAAAGACGTGAAAATTCTATCTTACAGAAACTCCCCCTTTTTTAGGTTTTAGGGTAGTTTTACAAAAAAGGTCTTCCTCTTCAGATGCTGCAGTTCCCTCCCAATTCTTTTTTTTCTGTTGTATAATGACCGGTTGTGTGTGCACCTCCTACAGCTTTTTTTCTTGGTGATGTTGGCCGCATTTTCTGTACTGAGTTATTTTATTTATTTTTTTAGAAAGGTTTACAAAAGGGGTTTCAAACTGGACTCCCTCTTCAGATGCCAGATAAGCTTCAGTTTTCTCCTATTTTTTTCTTTAAATTTTGTTTATAATGATGGCTATAACAGTAGCAGCCTCTTATGTTTAATTTTTTCCTTAATGGTGTAATGTAGGCCTCATTTTCAGCACTGACCTTACTTGAAGAAGAAAAACTTAAAGGTTCACAAAGTTTGTATTTTCTGTCTAAACCTGGTCTAAATTTTGCCTGCACTTGGTTGTGTGTAGATTTTAAGTGTATTTGACCTTCAAAGTTGACCAAAATATAAAAAATGTCATTCAAACTGCATTTGCCTTGTTTACTTTTTACTTATACTTTTCATTACATTACTGAAGTACATCTATTTTTACAGTAATTCTCATACTTAAGTACAAGACGTTTCGGATACTTTAAGACTTTAACTCAAGTAACATTTCAGTCAGTGACTTGGACTTTTACCAAAGTCATATTTTGGAGGGGTACCTATACTTTTACTTGAGTGTGAGATTTCAGTACTTTATACAACACTGATTTTGGTAAACCTGAGTACGTAAGTGGTATAACTACACTGTACATTGCCGATTTCATGCAGTTGCAACCCAGCAAAGTATTTTATTCTGTGTACATTGGAGAGCTATGCTTTCAAGGAGCACATCTCGTGCTCGACTCCACAGAGCATTCCTTTTTATATATAATATACATATAATACAATACATGTATTTGCACTAATCATCAAGATTTCTCCGTGAATCCTCTGTCATGAAAAATGCAATGAGCCTCTGACCAGAGTGGTGCCTCTGACCAAAACACTGACCTGACTTCGGGTATGTGACAGCCACAACGTCATCGTCTTCAAACTTTAATCCACGCGCAAACTTTAAACTCTCGGAGGAGTGAGTCTCTCTGGGGAGCAGAATCCCGTGGTATTGCAGATACATTTCTTCAGAAGATGACATTTTCTTACGAGGACCAAATTCAAAGTGAGCCGGTACAACGAGAGTACAACACGAAAGGGGGTAGCTCTAATGCCGCGTTCATATACACGGAAAAAAAGACGTTACAAAACACGAAGCCGACATTGTAGAATCGAAATATTGAACCGGGATGAATTTCAACATTGAGTTTCCAAAGTCACACCAGGTATCCCTTTTGACACAGAAATTAGTGTATTTACTCGACACAAACTGACTGCACATGAACTCTAATGTACTCAATGCACTAAACTCTTCTAATGGAACAATAACTTCCGAAGGGGTTGTGAAGGCAGCGCATTACTTCCGAAACTGTGGATCCGCACTGTTAAGAGCCCCCCCACCTGCATTATGAATGGGAATGTAAAAAGAAAAGATGGAAATAAATGGGCTTGGAGAAATAAAAAGGGGTAGGAAATGTAAAGGAGAAAGTAAATACATCTATGAATAAAATTAAAATAAACTTAAAAATGTATAGCGACCAAAATATATGAAATATAGAAATAAATGATTTTGAGGGAATAAATAGATCAATGTAATGTTAGGAGAATAAATACAGGAATCAACAAAGAGACCCTCAGTCGGCACTCAGTTTCCAATTTTTATTTGTTACTTTAATTGAAAAAACAACAACAAATGAAAGCAGTTTAAAATTGAAGCAGAACAATTTATTTATTTCATATCCTATTCAGTTATGTTTATTTAATTTATTTTGTTATTTAATTTCAGTAGCATTTATTATCATATAAATTTAATTATTGAGCTATTTGTATATTTTTGTATCTATTTCAGATTATGGCAGTTTCAGTCCTTCCTACAATCTGCACTAACATCGATGTTACTTTTGATAGATGTCAGATATTTTTTTTATGACTGGTCAGAGCTCTTTTGGCTGCATAAGGAGGAGCTGCACGTTACTGGATGGATGGTGATGCTGTTATGACTCGTGGGTGTTTATAATCAAGGCCCTGATCTACCTAACCCAAATTTTCCTCTTTTTCATATTTCCCAACTTGCTCACACCTTCCTTTCCTTGTATCCTCTCTCCTCCTCACTTGTTAGAAAGTGAAACAAAGTAAAACAGTATGAGATATCTTTGCTTTGGAGGTGTCATTTTAAACCAACATCAATGTGACACAGCTGCATCATCTATCCATTGCTGTGTCACAGCCTTTTTCTGGATTTTTTCCTCTTTAAAATGGTTAATTTTAGATTAATTTAATTTAATTAATAATTTAAACTTAATTTAAATTCAAACTTTAAATTCAATTCAAATTGTGAGATATGGTGTCACACACCATTTAGAAGGCTCAAAGTCTCTCAGAAACATCTTGAATGAGCAGAAATATTATTTTGTTCCCCAAAAAATGGAATTAACTTTGGTATCTTATGTAGATGAAACTAAACAGATGGGGAAAACTTATAACTATTTGCAACAGGCTGCTAGTAACAAAGTGCCTCAGGATACAATTTAAAATAGTTCATTTATAAGTTTTCTGCTATGTGTTGACATAACACAGTTCATCCCTTGAGGAAGACTACTTTAACCTTTAATGATTAACAGGTAAGATGTCAAGTGTATTGACTCCAGTCCTTGTACCTTGTGGTCTGGTACAAGGACTGGACTGAAAATAATTTAAAAGAAAAAAAAAACCTTGAGTAAGCTTTAAGATTTATTACCCAAAACCATCCCAAAAGTTCTGGTTTGCTTGGAAACTTAATATAAAGAAATGAGTGGTGGCTTAAGACTTTTGTATATTATTCTATCTATGCTGAAGCCTTTTTTCCCTATTCAGACAAGATCCACTTCAATAATTTAGACTTCCTTCCAAATGCGCACAAAAAGGGAATTTGGAGCCCAGGCAAGAGTAAGGTGTACAGATATGGCAGAAAACAGAGAGATTATAATAGCCATCGCTATAGAACCGACCATATTTTTAAGGAAGGACAAAAAAAATTGTGGTACTGGACCAATACAAGGCACAAAAAAGCATTTTGATGGTTTAGTTTATAAACTTGTATTTCATAGAAACATGGACTAACTGGCCTTGGCTGAAGAGTTGCCTCTCTAGTTGTGCATGCAGCCGGTGCTCTAAAATACTAAACAAAGACTGCTGAATCTGATATAATAGATCGCATAACCCATACACAGGATTTTCAATTACCTTGTGGTCACTTTAACCCTACTCTGTAGGTTCTGTTTGATGTGTACAAAATAAAAAGGAGGAAAAAAAGAAAGTCACCACACTCACCAGAGACAGAGTGGCTCAGCTGAAAAGAGACAGCAGATATAAAAACAAATACACTGTACCTGACTTGGGATAAGTCACAGCAAACACATCAGTGTCTTCCACAGGGAAATTTTGGGCATACTCCAAGCTTTCCGTGCAGTGGGCCACAGGGGGCAAGAGAAGGCCACGGTACTGAATGTACTTGGAGTACGACATGACAAGAGTTCCCAGAAAACTGCCTGGACGTTGCTCCTATCTCACGCTGTCACAGGGTCTTATTCCTGCCAGTCCCCTTAGCCTGAACTCCTATAAACTTGCTGCACAAGCTGGCAGGGCTGAGCCACTGCAAATCATCAGCAGTTTTCTAATTCAGGGGTTGGAACAAGACCTGATAATGGGGTTTTGAGAGCTCTTTTGAACAAAATCCATCTTTGCTACAACACCCTGCACAAATATTACTTAGAGTGTGTCCTTCAACCTCATCTTAGTCTTGATATAAGGTTGCAGTGACTCAATGTCAATGATTGACCACAGCATTTTTAATCTTTTAAAGTGTGATCCAACCTTCATGAGGCAGGGTTGGTACCAGGCTGATCCCAGAATCTCACAGGAATTCTCACTGAAATCCACCACATCAAACTTATGCAACTGTGTCACTGCAGTCTTGTAGGTGAACACATACAAGTAGTAACAGTGTACAGACAAAGTAGTGTGTGTGCGCATGTGAGTATGTATATGAGGAAACAGAAATCCATTGTGGCATTTCAATAATGACACCTTTGTTTAAGTCCCGAGGCCCCATTTGAGAGGGGGAAAATGCAGGCAGAGTAAGCTACAACAATAGAAAAGGGGATGGCACTACTTATTTGTTACGGTGGAGAAAGAATGTTGTGTCAGGAGACAGTAGAATAAATCAGGAGAGGAAACACCAGGAACATACAAAAGATGTTGTATCTATATTTCCTAAAATTTGCTGCACCCCACCTTTTAGGTGTTGCTTTCATGCGGTTTTCACTGACACAAAGATTATCTTTTACATTAATATTATCTCTTTCTGTCTAAATCTGTGATTAACCATTAGTCTCCATCTGATATTCACATTGCAATAATTTATTATAACAGTAATGAAAGATGTACAGGCCTAATCTCATACCTGCAGTTCTTTTAACTAAAAATGCTAAAATTCATTGCCCTCCGTAAAGTCCTGTTTCAAGCTAGACCTCAGGAATTTACCCAGTTTTATTCACTCCACATGACTCCTCTGTGACTTGTATTTTTTTCCTTCTTCCAGAATTGACTTTTGCGACATTCCAGCCTGTTGAGAACTGAATTTCTCCTAATCTAATAATTATAATTAAACCTCTCGTGGAGACTTTGTGGTAAGTGAAACCAAAAAAATAAAAAAGAAGTTTGATGCATTAAGTTGTGGTTAGAGGATGAAAAATGTCCAATTACATTGGTCTTAATCAATGAAAAGTAAAGAATAAAGTTTCATTTCGGATTCCAGATATTGAGGAAGAAACTTGTGCTGAGAACGAATGTCAAAAGTTGAGACAGATTAAAAAGACATAAGGATATGTAACCCTTGCTTAAAAAAATGGTTTATGTTCCCCTCTGCTATCATCTCTTTAACCTTATCAACTTGTCTACATGAGGTTTGTATTTATATATATATTGCCAATCCTATCATTAGCAGAATAAATCATTTTATAGCTGAGGATTTCTGCTTAAAATCTCTGGAGCGCCACCTACAATCTGAAAAAGGCGAGATCACATAGTCCGGACTATTTTGAGGAACTGGTCCTGACTGCGAGTGGGGTCAGGTTGTACATTTGCATGCATCATGAGAAACCAATCAAACAAGATGCTATGAAATTTTTAAGGATTGATTTTTTTTTTTAAGATGGTAAAAAATTAGCGTTTCCGGTGGCCCTGTTCTGAGCATATGTTAGCTTGGCTAATAATCTGATCGTTTTAAAATAAAAATAAAAACATTCCTACTGTCATACTATTCTACAGTAATAATAATTTCTTCTTCTTCTAAAAAAAAAGAGAATTTTACTCACTGAAGCTTTAATGTTTATCCCAATTGTTTATACAGTGTATATTTATTGTAGCAAATCATTTTGTAGTACCGAGCTGCCGGTTGCTTTTAAATAGTGTTAAAATAGTAGGCAGCATATGCCAGCAACCATAATGTTGTTTTTTCCAATTCACACCAAACTGGTACTATAACCAACTTAATCCGATTCAGCATCACGGGCGGGCGGCTGCAGCCTATCCCAGCTGCCATTGGGCGAGAGGCAGGGTACACTCTAGACATACGACCACACACACTCACACTTACTTTGGTAAGTGGAAGGAAGAGACTCCACACAGCGAGCCGGGGTTCAAACCAGGAACCCTCTGGCGACGGTGCCAAGCAACACACCACCCATTATCTTCAATTCTTAAATCAGTTTTTATTCCATGCTCAGTCGAGGAAACCTTTTCAGTGATTTATGTAGCAGGATGTCAATCAATCAAGACATTTTTGTAGAAACATGGTCTTATATTGTATTTTCATGTGTAGCTATTTTTTGAATCAGTGAAAGCAGCACGCTCTTCAGGAAAGTCATACCCACCATAAGGGACAACAGTGGAATTTAAGCCATCGGTCATCGGTTTAAACTTAAACAAAATAAAAAATAATCATGTTTCAGCTCATTGTCATCCCCAATTCAATGTAGTAACTGGTTGTAAAACATCAGGCTTTGTCCTCTGTACTTTTTTTTTTTTTATACATTATCCATCCCTCTCCTACTCCCACCAACAGTCAAGAGTTCACTGGATTGTCTCTTTTGCTGAATTCCAAAGGTGTTTTAAAACCCTTTTTGTCCCCTCTTTTTTCATGGGCATTATCCATACTCACTTTTTTCTCCCACTTTCCCTCACCTGCTTTTAGTCCCTCCCAGTAGACCCGTCTGTCTGGGTGTGTTTGGACAGACTGATTTTTCTTAGTTTAAACAGTAACAGTAGAACTGTGGGAAGGAGAGCTCATTCTGTATGAGCTGAAATGTGACCCTGGGTTTGTGAGAACAGCATGAAATAAGTTGGTATGCACGTCAAATCATTCACAGCAAAATTCAGTAAACCACAATCTGAATAATAAGGAGGCTGGTACATAGATAAGACAATACAAAGACATTTAATCATGTAGAAACCACATACTTAAAAGTTTAGATTTGACTCAAGACTTCAAATCCTTTACAGTAGTTAGAAAAAAATTGTCCAACAACTATGTGCAACTACCAGTTATAATCATATGTATATAAATAAATTGATAAATTTGTGGCCACATAATGAAGTGTCAAGGAATTGGGACTGTCAATATTTTTTTTATAAACTTTACTACTTGATCTTAATATTTATGCTGGCTTATTAGAAAACACATAGAAAAGAAATGTTCCTTCTGGTCAACTCATTTGTAATTGCTCTGATGCAAAATTCACATTTTCACAAAACCAACACAGCTTAGGTAAGCCAATCATACTACAGAAGCCTCGTGATGTTGCTGCTGATCCTTCCCCTTCAACCGATGGACTGAAAGTAGACCAAACTTAACAATACCGTTATTTTGTTTGTTTGTTTGTTTTTAAAACACAGGCCAATACACACTGACCAAAACAAACAGAGAACTGGTAAGCATACCAGCTGGGGGTTTGTGTCAGTCATTCCAACAACAATTTTTCAGCCATCTTTAAAGTCATATGGTGATACAAAGACCATACAAACAGCACCTGTCCACTTTGAACCGAGGCCGTCGAGGGCTTATCCCAGGTGCTGAGTGTTACTTAGTTGCTGTGAACCAGAGTGACAAACAGAAAGAGTGAGCAGAGAGAAATGGCACCAGTCAGCACAGCTTTCACCAGCAGCACCGTCCAACTGCCCAACAGGAAGACATGGACAAACAACCTGAGGACACAACAGAGAGAAACATCATGCAGGTAAGTGACAGGGTAATCCATTAAAGTTGCATGCTACCCAGATGGCGACTTTGTACAAGTCAGATATTTGGCAAAAAATTATTATAAAACAGACTTAAGGCTTACTATACCGGCTCACACCGACCAAAGTATAGAGTAAATAGAGAATAATGAATATTGAATTTATGCAGTTATATGTATTTTTTTTTTTTTTTTTTTAAACAGACAAAAAAAAAAATTAACAGTACCAGATACATTCTGGGCCCACACACCAAAGTCACAGAGCTAACTAGGCTTCAACAAACTCCAAAATTAAACAAAAGTCTTTAAATAACCAATTATTAATTGATATTAGACCTCAGTGGTATATACACTATGAGTAAAAAGTTTGGACACATCCACTCATTGAAAATATATGGAAATGTTTCCAAACCTTGACTGTTATTGTATATTTTTTTTTAACTAATCGCATTCCAAGTATCATTTTTCATAATATGAAAGTAAAAGTCTGGTGCAATAAATGAATGAGTCCACTCATCTATACACTCATGTTTACTGCATTCCACAGATGCTTCAACAGAGGGAAAATTCCATAAAACTGTCTGTCGTCTCTTTGCGCTCCGATTCTAGACATATATTCTTTATACCATCAAACTGTAATGGCTCTTAAGCTAATTTCCTCAGTAAAGCAAAAGTACCAGCTAAGGATATACTTAGGCTGCTATAGTACTGTTGTGGTGCCATCATGTGGTTTATAAAGTCAAGTTGAGTGTTGTCACTGCAGCTATGCATCATGGACTGAACTGCAGCTTCCCTTACACACACAGTTCAACATTTAGGAAACATTCCTATTTTTTAGATGAGAGGCGTCTCATCTAAGTGACTCAGAATTCAGAGCCAAAGCCAGGCTGCAGTCATGAGGACTAGAAATGCGGGAAACTGCTGGTAAATTTCTGTTACACAGCACAAAAATACTAAAGCCATGTTGTATTTTGTTTGTTTGCCATCCGTAATTACATTAATCAAAACTGTAGACCTAACTGAAGTTTTATGACATTTATTTACCACATTGCCTGTTTTAGAGAATTGTACACTCCATGTTTCGTTTTGAACAAAATGGTACTTCAGCTTTTTTTCTACTGTATGAGCTGACGTGTATATGTGCGTTCAGAGCGTGCCAGCATGCGAGACTTACTCCATTAGAAAGGCCTTGTAGACACACAGCGCCAGCAGCACAGTAACAGGCAGCCTGAAGCTCTTAGGGAGGTCGTACCGTGTGAACATCCACACCACTGCTGCCATAGCAATGTAATGAACCTGTGCAAACACAAACAGTTATCTTTCCTTTGCCATCAAATAACTACTTGTATTTCAGCAAAAATGTCGATAATAAAATGAAGGAGGAGCATTTGAAACTTTGTTCTTAACTCAAACATCCAGACGAGACAGAGTTGTTGCTATGAGAAGTTTCTTATTTTAAAGTCGCTTTGAGTAAGTAAGTGTCCACTAAACAACTACATGTGAATGTAAGATGGATAAACACTGAAATTCAAAAGCCGTGAGAAGTAAGGCTGAGTGAATATAAGTCACTGACGAAAGAAACTTACAGAGTGGTCAATGATAGAGGACATAAGAAATAAGAAGAGTGAAAAAGAAGTACAGCTACTCACCAAGCTGATGTTAGAGTCGAAGCTCATCTGGATGTACTTCCAGTCAAACTCAATCCCTCTGGCTCCAACCCACAGAGGAAGACACCTGAAGAACCACAATGAGATACAATCAGCATGATTTGGTGTTCACGTATGCGGCGGTATAATGTCTTTTTTTTAACGTGTCCTCTATAGGAAGACGGTAATGACCAACCTTGACATCACAAGTTCTGCTGTTGCCCAGCCCATGGCAGCCACCATGATCTTGTACTCTCCTTTACCAGCATTACGGGACATCACAAGATGGAGACCCAACAGATCTGCAAGGTCCACTGTGGCCTTCATAAATTCCTGGAATACAAAACAGCACACAGACAGACACATTAAATCCTTTTTCTCGCAGTGACCAGACAGAAAGGTTCTCTGTCATGGTGATGTTGTTGCTGTTGATAAAGTTTCAACACTCACCCCAACAAAGTCATAAACACCTGCTCCTCCTTCCCAGGTGGGAAAAAATGTAGCAAGAAACAGCATCTGAAACACAGAAAGATAAGCAAACGATGCTCAGACATGCCCCTGCTCACAGACAACAAATGCATTGCATGTTCATACTTGCTCAGCAGGGATGTCTATTGAAATCTATATGAGAGTCAAGCAGATATAAAAGTATAACAGAAAAAACGCATTCACCTTGCAGAGCTGGACAAACAGGTAGGTTGCTCCTGCCTGGACACATCTCCAGAAGGCATTGTACTCCGAGCTAAACATTTGACACAAAAACAGACTTCACTGGTAAGACTGAAGCGCAGAATGCTGGACATGTCAACTTCATATGTGACAAAGGAAACTTCCTTTTCGAGATGCAGTGTCTTCAGGTATGAGTGCAGTAACAGAGAGAGAGAAAATTGAAGAGTGCACTGCCTAGATTTAAGGGGATTATGAGGACCCTCTCCCAAAACCTCTGACATTACTAAGAGGATTATTGTCAGAGAACTTACAGTCCCTGACCATATGCTGCCGCTACTGTAACAGAAACATTATATATAGTTGCCATAATAACTCAAATGTATATGTTCCTTTTAATAATTTCCTCAAACTATTCTTTGACTGGCAACACACAGCATCGACGATCGAACAAGCATCATCCAATCAACACATATGTTGCATGTTCACAGTTTAAACAGACACTCACAGCCCACTGCACTTGTACGTTATAAAGTAGGGAAAATAGGCCAGGGCGAAGCAGTTTCCAAAGTGAAACAGTGTCATGATGTCTGGTCCCACACCTCAGCTCCCTCTGAGGATGAAGAGACACAAGAAAAGGCCAGTTTAAAAAACAACCATGCAATGCTGCAACTGATTATTCAATTATTTTTAGTGATAAACGCCCATCTCAAGTTCCCACAGGCAACCTTTAGATGCAAAACTCAACATTTTATATTCACGAGGACAATAGAAAACAGCAAATACGTATACATTACGGAATAAAAACACGTGTTTTATGGCTAATGCGTATAATCTGTACATCAGCTGGCTAAACTATAATGTCGGCGTGGGCATGCCACCACATTACACTAAAAAAAGCTTTTCTCACAGACGAGAAGATAAAACTCAGCTCCACTACGTTTACGGTCATTCCCCAATACAGAACCTGAATACAAAGATAAAAACGTACTATATTGAAAGAGCAGGGAAAAGGTTGACCGTCGGGCAAGTTTTACGTTGAATGACAAACGGAAATGAGTCAAGCGCCACATAGAAATGCATCCGGCAACATTTCCTTCCTCTTACTTTTGGTTCCGGGAGTCGGGGCAAGGCTGCCTCCCACTGTCGAATAAAAGTCACTGCTGCGTTTCTTTGTTATAACTAAAATTGGATCCCTTCATCACTCTCTTGGTGAGAAGCAACCCCATCACTCAGCAGTATTTATGCGTAATCCATTGTAAACAAGTTGCATAGATTTCATGGCTCCACGGTTTTCCCTGTTGCTGTTTCTGTACTTCCCAACTTGCTCTCATTTTGGGAAGGCCTGATCACACCATTGAGCCTTGTGTAACTAATGGCTTGATGCCCTCCCTCTGCTGTCTCACATTTCAGTCTCTGTTGTTAATCCCTTAGTTTTGTTTGCATAAAGAAAGTACAGGGAAATTAACGTGAACAAAGGTGGATGATGATTTATTAATTAGCTAAAGAGTGTACTTTGAACTGATATTCATGACTGTGCATTATGATTTATGACATCGTTCATTTTGTCAAAGACAGTCCATGCAACGGTTTTTCACTTACCAAAATGTGACTGTTTCTCCTGGGACATGACTGTTTGTGCCTCAAAATGGTTGATTTCATTCAAGAGAGTTGCTTAGTGTAGATTATAGCCCAACAAGTTCTTTCCACCCACTACAATACCCCTAAAGAAGATCTATGAGCCGCTGAAGCAGTTTTTTTCTCTTTTTTTTTCTCTTTTCCATCCAAAAAGTGAAAATAGCTCTCATCACTGAAATGTTGACTCTGCCATAATTTGGCTTGATTTAATTAAAAATAATTATATTGTACAGGTTACAGGCCAACTAGGTCTCTATACCCTCAAAGTTTCCTCTTTGCCACATCTCACAACAACAGTCTTGATATTCTGCCTGAATATTTCAAAATGTCCTCTGTGTGTTGCATTCTGAACACTCATATCAACAATATGCATGTTGTCAGAATTTAAACTCCTGAGACAAAAAAAGGTAAACAGGGACATTTTGTACATTTTGTACTTTAATCCAAAAATGGCTCCCAACTTAGAATGCAATTATATAATAAGTATGGAATATACACCAAAAAACAAGCCAAAACAGAAAACTAGAGATAAAATTAAAACAGGAAATCGCATGTTGATCTGTATCTCTTTTTTCTTTCAAATTTTGATCCCAATAAATAAGTATTATAGCATATAGCTACAAGGAAATTTCAATGAATCTATTGGCTGCTTTGGGGAGTCACAGTTACATTATGATCAGTTGTAAAATGCCTTAATGGAGAAAAACAAATATACATGCAACTCTTCCTCTCTCAGTCTCTACCAAAGTATTTGCAGTGAGGTCAATTTGAATGTTATTTGAATAACCAAAATTATTTTCATGTTTTCGACATGATAATTAGCATTAACAAAGGATTTCAATGTCAAAGGTCAACATTTTCACACCATAAATCTGGCAGCCATTAAGACAAGCGATTATGCAGCTGTTGGTTTTCCCTAATGATAACATAGAGTGGAAAAAACCTATGGAAAACTAAGGCAAATCAATATATTAGGCAAAGTGGACTTAGTAGTATCCTTTTAGCAGGCATTAGAATAATGTTAATGATGAGTTTAAATGCAAAGCAGGCTGAACTTACGGAGTTTGTGTGTCAATTATGCCTCATTCACTTGTCAAAAGAACATAGCACACAAGAATGGAAAGATAACATGATGAAGTGTTACTACATATATACAGAGCAAAACATCTATTTTGCTAAGTCAATAAAGAGTCAAATGACGCCCTAACCCTCTCAATGTTGTAATATTCTCTATCTTTCCTGATGTCAGCAGTGACATGTACACTTCTTATGTGTAACTTCAGATTTCTTGAGTGATTAGATAACTACTATGACAAAAAGAATTATAAATGTAGAACATAAGCCAAGAACGCAGCACTATAGTGAGGAGACCTCACTCTACACATCATCTTGCCATTTGCTACACTGGCTGTTTCATTAAACGGTGTCTTTATAGTAACAGATGAAGTTTTTTCTCTCTGAGCAGTCCCTGTTGATCCAGTTGATTGTGTCATTTTGTGACACGGCCCCACAGTATTTCCACATGGTCGGGCAGGCCGGCAGCATCTCTCCGTTGTTCAGCGCTTCTCCATCTAACCACCACCACTCCTCTCCCAGGAAGCGCAGGCCAATCCAAACCTGGCAAACACAAAGCAAGCTCTGAGTGTCACCTCCTGTGGAAGAGAGTTGATGCTTTCCTTCACCCTCTGCGTGGTTCATTGATAAAGCTGCATCTGAGGAGTTTCTGGTTTTCTCAACAGCATTAAGTTAAAGAAAAAGAAACCCCTAATAAATTTCTTTAAAAAGAAGGTTAGAATTAAGTTTTAATTTTTCCAGTTCCAAAACAAGAATAAGTCTCTTGAAATAAATCAAACCACCCTCAAACCTCATCAGTGGTGGCTCTGTAGATCCTTTCACTGACATAGCTGTTCAGTGGGCTGGTCAGGCTCAGCAGGTCATACTGTTTTGATGGTGTTGTCATTTCCCTGCAGTGGCTCAAGGCGTCCTCCCATGTCTTGTTCTCATTCACCACCACTAGGTTGTCATCATAACATAAAAACTGATATTCTCTGTCGCATTTGCTCTGGTACCATTTCTTAGTCACAGGTTTAAAAAGGCCACAGTCACCAATAAGATCTATATCACTCCAGATTTCGTCCTGTGCGACGTCATCCCCTGAGAGCCCTTCCCCCGTTCTGAAACAAATACATATATGATGAAAGTTTTTTTTTTATTGTGTTTAAGCTTAAATTTATAGTTAATGTCATCATAAAGATGGCCTCAGATAGAATACTCACTTTACATTTATCCACTTCCAGATTAACCCTTGGTCTCTGTGTAGGCCTATCCAGAAATAATCCCCTTTTTCTCTAAAGTTCTCAGCCAGCCAATCTGAGTCCACCACGTCCCAAGTAACCAAGTCAACGTGATTTCTTTGGCAGTAAAGCCTCGCAGCATTCCAGTCCAGTGTCTGACCAGGATTAAAAATTGTTAATTCTATATTTGCTTCTAAGCAAAGTGCAGTCATGAGTAGGAGTGGTAGCATGAACTCAGGGCGGCTGTTTTTCCCCATGTCTAGTCAAGTTGTCACATCAAGTCAAAAATAGTGACAGAGAAAGAGCTGCTGCTTTGCTTTTATACCATCAGCTGGTCAGTGCCAGCTGGACACACCTCACCAGATCAAGCTGACCAGTAACAGCCCTCAACACCTGCTGTGAAGATGGAGATAGTCACACTGATTAACTCCTGCCTTAAAACGTAATCATCTTCAAATTTCTGCTCTAACATGCCTTTTTAGATCCGACGTCTCTACATCTAATGTTTTAGTGCCAATCTGCCAGAAAAAACATCATTACCCTGTTGCGTTTCATGAACGTCTGCACATATCAGAGATGTAAATGCAGAGGTCATTCAACATTTGGGAAAGTTAATATATATTTAATCAAATGGATCCTAGTTTTCATATTTAAGCAGAAAATTTGAATTTAAATTAAAACAATTCGTATTCAAACTTCAGAAAATTTGAATTTGTAACTAAAATGGCAACTATAAGTGATCAACTAGGGAACTTTTGTAGTGGACTTTATAAGTAGAATTTTTCATAGCACGAAATCTCAAACTTGGTGGTACAAACATGTAATAAACATTCCAATTTTGGTTGGGTTTGTTGCTCATGTTTCATTATTTTGTAGACTATTTTCTGTATGAAAGCAAGGACTTTTTTTCCCGTCCGTTTAAAATACTTTAGGATTTATGAAGTGAACTCAGCGCTATGTGGGCTGTGTATATGAGATGCTTGATCCAGTCAGTGATTATGGATTGAATTTTTAAACTGTGAGCAAACATTTTTGTGCCTCTTTGGATTAGCCCGATGATGGAATAGCATCCTGTCCTGGGTGAACCCTGCGTGATGACAGCTAAGGATAATGCATGAGATCGATGTCAATAAAATGTGACAATATTTCATCTATTACTAAGATTTCTGTTTTCTTGAAATATATGCAAAGTCAGCAGATATTTATATAGTTCACACAAATTAGCACTTTTATCATGTCTGTGTACTTCTCCCCTTTTCAGTGTTGTTTCTGTTCCTGCCTGAAGTGGAATCTGCTTGGAATCATGATATTTAATCTGTATTTAGTGATCAGAAATGCTGGAGGAGCAATTGAAAATCAACAGCATTAATAGTTACGGTGGGTAATAGCTTTTGAGTTGAGTACATGATCATTTGAAAAACAAATGTTGAGGAAGAACGAAGACGATCCATGCACACTCTAGTGTGTCTAATAGGTTCTCTGCATTTCATTCAAATTCTCTTCATTCAAAACAGTCCTTGTGTGGAAAATGGAAAAATCAGGCTCCAGGTAAATTAATGAATTTGAATCTTTGCCAAGACATGCTCATGGTCACATCCTTGCATGGGACAATTAACAGGAAGACAAAAACAATGAGATGAACATGCAAAGTCTCTGATGGCTCTTAGGTCATTTATAAACACTTCTCATTCTTGCTTGCTTGGGACTGATTAGATCTATTTCCAGTAAATTGATTATATCACAATAAGTAACCAGTGTCAATTTCTTAACCTATGAAGAAACCAAATTCCGCATCTTTCCAAATACAATGCAGTCCTTTTAGTTTACAGGGGTATCTCAACCACACAGTGTGATCACGATGCAGACAGTGCCTACATTATCTGTGCTCTTTGTGGAAAGCAGGTGGAAGCAAATTTTCAGTCATGCAAGTCAAAGAAATTCTCAAAGCTGTAACAGAACACATTTTGAACTGATTCCCTTCCATGTCTCTTTCATGTTTGCTCTCCAGCAGAGGATGGATGAAGTATTTTCAGGAAACCTGGGGAGTCACCTGCTGTTTTTTTTGTGCCACTACAGGAAGACTCAGTCAGAATCCAGACCACATGCAATCAGAGGGCGTCTTAAGAAATCAGCTGGACTTGTTTTTGGTTCTTGAAGGAGTTTAATATCTCTTCTGAGCCGACTCCTCACTTCTGACTGGTATGGAGTCCCAGGTGTTTCACCACTCAGGTAACTACTCAGGACTCGAGAATTTAACATTCTTTTATTTTGTCACATGTATGTTTATGTGTTTAGTTAAACTTGCTGCTGATTTACCTGTAAGACTAAGCTGTGATTACCGTCAAACAAATTCATGGGCTGATCAAGGAAGCAATAGATGTTTTCAATGAGATCCTCCCTTTTTAACTTGGTGCTGTTGTCCACAGAGCTGACATGATCTGTGAAGACTTCTAACTTTCTGGATTTTGAATCTTATCCAAATCTGAACTAATACCAAGATGTTTTTCTCTTCTACAGCAGAAGTTGGGTGCTATCTTTTTCCACTTCATCAATGCAGAGACTGGCCACAAAGATCTGGGTAACATTGGATAACCCACAACACAGCTGTGCTTTTGTCAGATTTCAGTTGACGTGAAAGAGGCGTAGTGAGGCCGAGACCGATCAGGACACATACTGTATCTGGGAGTGAAGATGTTGTTTAAAGATCCATCTTGCTGCTGACATTTTCTGACAATCTACACAGATGCACTGAAAATGTTTCCATGGTCACAAGACAAGTCTTTTTTTTTTTTCCTTTATATGTTTGGTATGCTGTCTCTATGTGGCCCTGCGATGGACTGGCGGCCTGTCCAGGGTGTACCCCGCCTCTCGCCCATTGACTGCTGGGATAGGCTCCAGCCCGCCCGCGACCCGATCGACGGATTCAGCGGTATAGATAATGGATGGATGGATGTTTGGTATGCAGTGTGTAGGATGTGTGGTGTTAACAGTGATAGAGGTAAATGAGCTGCTGCTGATGTCTCTGAGTTGGGCTCTTTCTTTATGTGTCCTCACAAGTACACATATGAATGGTGTGGCTTCTTCTGGGTAAAGCCAATAATTAGATGGACTCTAATCTCTTGTAGTACTTGGTATTATAACTGAGCTGTGAAATTATTTTTTTTGCTGTGGTAATCAGCTGTATAAAGGGTATCTCCTCTTCTCCTCCCCACAGGATGGTGATACTCTGCTGATATTTTTTTCTCTGAAAAAAACTACTGGATTTCTTCCAGTAGTGTGCTCTGCAACCTCCATTCTGAGTCATGCTGTAGTACCACAAAAGGACAGCAGGTGGCTTCAAAGTTTCTCTGCCATGGCTCCATCCATACTCTGAAGAGGGGTCAACATGGCGGAGATGTGGAAGGAAGGGCTTCAGTAGACTGATTCTGTTTGTCCCACCACCAGGAGATTCAACTTCAAGTTGGTCATACAAGCAGCTTTTCAAGCAGTTAACCGATAAAATCACTGAATCACTGAATGAGGATTTTAGAAATTTCAGACAATAAATCTTTTTAATTTTCAGCCACATTCAGTTGTGCAGAATCGGTTTCTACTGACTCGAGCTTCCTGTGTCCTGTGTTCCATGGTCCACTAACTTTTTCATCTCAAGCTAAATCACCTACTGCTACACCTACAATCACCTACACCTACATGTCAACATACAGTACACAAGAGGAAAGAGAGCACACCAGTGTAGCCATGCATTGATGTAGCCTGATTAGAAATTACATCATCATTAAAGGTGGGGTAGGGGATCTTTTTCTGGAACATTTTTTGCTTGAAATACTCTTCACACCCTCATTGCAACCAATTAATTAAAAGTTTTGACACAAATATGAAAAGTTTTAGTGGCCTCTAGAACGTACAATCTAGGAAAAACAGTATCCAATCATTGTGAACGGACCGTTCACAATGATTGGATACTGATGCCGTCTATCAAACTGCAATCTGCTCCTCCCTCCCCCTCCCCCTCCCCCTCCTTCCCCCTGTGCGCGTACCCTGCTCCGTGAACGAAGCTTGGCAGGAAGCTAAACAAGAGCCAGCTTGGCTAGCACCTAGCATTATTAAACGTATAGTTAGCATAAACTAAATACTAAATACTAAATACGGCAACGATCGATGCTTGCTGTCAGAACAGCGCTCGTGCACCTTCATGCTCGTGCGCGTTCATGTACTCTAGAGGCGTGCCTTCGGGGGGAAAGTGAAGAAAAGGGTTGGGACTTTTTACCTGTGTATTTTCAAAATGCAGCTTCGCTGGACTCAAAATCCAGGATCTCCTACCCTACCTTTAAGTGTTTGCATTTTTTTCTTAGCTGCCATGTGGAATATTTCCTCTTGTGATGATCTATCCATCATATACACATAATCTGTTCTGTTTGGGTTTGTTTTCAACTACAGCCAGTTCAGACTCAGTAATGAACTAACATATATGTCTTTGGACTGTGGAGAAAATCTACACAGGCAAAGGGGAGAAACATGGACAGGCCCCAGACCCAGGTTCAAACTAGGAACCACTATGCTGCAAGTCAACAGTGCTAACTACTGTCGCTTATTAACAAAAGAAACAAAAATTCAAAAGAAAAACTACTTCAAAGTAGATATTTGACTTGGCTAAACTCAATTCGCATGTGACCAATATCAGAAAATGTGATTAATTGTGATTACTGAATTATAACTGGCCACTCTTGTGATTTCTACCTCTCCCAATGAATGAGAATGACCAAAAATACTTTGTGATCAACAAACCTCTCCGTTTTGGAACTTGTGCATGATGAGTGCATGTCTGCATCAAGGCTCCACACATAAAAGAGCTGCTGTGAGTCAATGCAGGTGGAAGGGAAAAAGACCAGCTAAAAATCAATGAGCTACAGTTGCATCACCAACAGGAGGGAAAGAAAAAGACACAATGTCACTGCCACAGTCCACTACTTGCACAAGAGGAGCTGTAAAAAGGGCCGGGCGTCCCTCTGTAAACGTATTCACTGTTGGTAGACTCCATGCAGAAAGGGATAACATCTGTCCGAAAATATTGCGTTGGACTCGCAAGTAGTGACACATTGTATTGGAAGTCTATATTTCAAACAGCTAAGCAGGTGTCAGTGAAACAGGCATTTAGTTGAAATACACTGCCCGAAACAAAAAGTCACTAATATTTTGTTGGACCACCATTAGCTCTGATTACAGCATACATTTACTGTGGTGTTGTTTAATATGCTAATGCAATGTCACAACAATTATTTCTATCCAGAGTTCCATACATTTTTTCCAAGGATCTTTTGTTGATGAGTGGAGTCGGGCCGCTGCATTGCCTTATCCAGAACATCCAAAGCTTCTCAATGAGGTCTGGGGTAGATAAGAGTCTTGTGATTAATCTAAGCACGAAGAAGATTAATACTGGCATTATCATCGTGCCCGTGACCTGAAGGAAGATTTATTTTTTAATAACTTGATATATTAACATATATATCACTTTTGGTTCATTAAGAAAATGAAAAAGGACAACCGGAGCTTGAGGTTTTTTCAAGTTTTATTTCTTTGTCTCATTATTCTTAAGCAGAGTTACAATAGGTCTTTCTCTCAGCTTCCTCCTTTCACTGCTGATTAAGCTTTCAAGACACACCAACAGTGAGATGGATACAGTAGTTACCATAGTAATCAGCCATAACGACACATCTAAAGTGGCAGTGGGAGGTGGAGAGGGGACACACGGACACAAATACTTTCACCGACTGGTCGCCTTGTCATTAAAGGAAAAGACGGATCAACTCAGAACACTCAAACACACTGCTGCTGCCTACAAATACTGTAGTAGAGTTAAGGGCCATGATGCTATGACTTGGCTATGGTTGGGGCTTGTGTGTAAAAGAGAAGGGAGGGGTAGAGGGTGGTTGGGGGTGGTCCCTTTCCAGACTTCCTCTCTGGGCAGGAAGTGTCTACTCCTTGGAGTGCATGTACAGCAGCAGGTCAGCAACACGGTTGCTGTAGCCATACTCATTATCATACCTGAGAGAGGCAAAGAAAGAAAAATTAGGAATCAAGTCCGTTTGGAAAATTTGTTTCTTTTACTTTCCCTGCTTGGATAAATAAAACTTATAAAGGTCGTGGCTGGAAAAGACATTTGAGAACTCACCAGGAAATGAGCTTGACAAAGTTGTCGTTGAGGGAGATGCCAGCGCCGGCGTCGAAGATGGAGGAGTGACTGTCACCAATGAAGTCAGATGACACCACCTTCAGAATACCAAGCAGAATGCAAGTCAAATATCAAAAACGTAGGCAGCACATTGCAGATCGCAAAATACACATTTGTGCTGTCAAAGCAGTCATACTTTCCAGTAAAATCATGATGTTACAATACAGATAAAATACCTGGTCCTCAGTGTAACCCAGCACTCCCTTCATGGGTCCATGCGCAGCCTTCTTGACGGCCTCCTTAATCTCACCATAGGATGCAGGCTTGGACAGACGGCATGTCAGGTCCACCACTGACACATCAGCCACTGGCACCCTGAACGCCATTCCTGTCAGCTTACTAAAAGAGAAGAGAGAGAAGACAAAACAGAGTGGTTGAAATTTTTGTCTTTACAAGCTCCTGTACAATAACTCTCTTTTCTGCTATAATTAGCAACAGTGCAGATAAATATGTACCCATTGAGTTCAGGGATGACTTTGCCCACTGCCTTGGCAGCACCAGTGGAAGCTGGAATGATGTTCTGGTGGGCACCGCGGCCATCGCGCCAGGCCTTAGCGCTGGGGCCGTCCACTGTCTTCTGGGTGGCTGTGTATGCGTGGACTGTAGTCTACAGAGTGGAGGTTCATACGGTGTTAAACATCATTACCTTTATCATCTTTAAGTAATTCTAGTATTTTGGATACTGTACAGATTAACTGCGACTTACCATGAGAGCCTCTTCGATGCCGAAGTTATCGTGGATGACTTTGGCCAGAGGGGCCAGGCAGTTGGTGGTACAGGAGGCATTACTGGAAAAATAAAGAGAAGCATGCTGCTATCAAACTCTAATAGACTTTTATTTATGAAAGAAACTGTGTGCCAAAATCAAAGAATCGTTACCTGACGATGGTCATGGAGGAGGGGTCGTATTTGTCTTCGTTAACTCCCATGACAAACATTGGAGCGTCAGGTGAGGGGGCAGACACAACCACTCGCTGTGCACCGCCCTGGATGTGAGACTGTGTTTGGAACAGAGCACGAGCACAGGTCAGAAACAGGACTATCTGGCAAGCTGAATTTACTTGTGTGTACATGTCTGTATACATACAGAGGCCTTTTCCACACTGAGGAACACTCCGGTGGACTCAACAACGTATTTGGCCCCAACGCTGCCCCAGGGGATCTCAGCTGGCTTCATACTAACAAAAACAAGAAAGAATGCATGCAACACGGAAAGTGAGTTAACCACACATAGCTCAAGAAAAGGGATCGTGTTGTTGCTACTATTGTGAGAAAGGTACATCCTGCACTTTCTAAATGAGAGTGCAGAGCCTTGGTATGTAAATTGACATGCAGTGCTCAGTGCTGGAATGTCTCTTCTATAACCATCTTTTTTGCTGAAATTGCCATTTCCAGAGCTGAGACCGTATTACACAATGGACTAAAACAACATCTGGGGCAGAGGGGGGTGGGGTTAGTTATATGAGTGAAGCCCTGGGAAGCACTAAGTCCCAATCCACTGCCAGGAATTCACTCTGATCATTGAAGACCAGCCGGTCAAACTGGCACGCTTATGAATGTAACAAATAGAATGTCACACATAACTTCTCTAGTGTTCTCTCTTTTTTATCTTCTTCTAAGAACGTGGTACTGCACTTGATAAAAACATTGATTGTGAAACACCGGCCATTTTTTGGGGGCGTTTGTTTCAAAGTTTGTAAAGCTTCACTCTGATAACTGCTCAAAGCCACTGACAATTATCACTTACCACTGGAAGACAGAGATGGGGTTGCCATCGACGACTAGCTTGTCATTGTCTTTTGAGACCTCACCATGGTAACGGCCGTGAGTAGAGTCATACTTGAACATGTAGACCTAGGGGAGGAAGAGAACTAATGGGTTACTGTGGAGAGGTATATTCATGTATTGGTAAAAATCCCCTTAAAGTGTGTGTAAGGGTTAGCTTATAAGCTATGATGGGATATTCTCACCATGTACTGCAAGTCAATGAAGGGGTCATTGATGGCCACAACTTTGATGCCTTTCTCGAGGCATGCCCTCAGAACGAGACGGCCAATACGACCGAATCTGTATATACAAAGAAAGAGATAAAGATTCATTATAGCTGCTTTGGGAACAGCTGAGAAATTTCCTCAGGATGTCGAACCTCCTCTGGGACCTTGCATGAATCTTCTAATGGAATTTTTTTTACTTTAAACTGTAGTTTGCCTATGATAGGAGATGCTTTTTTTTTTTTTTTTTAATTCTCATGTTCTGCTGCTTGTTTCACCAGCTATGTTTCCATCATACTGTCAAGGGAAATTGAAGAGAATTTTAAAATGTTTCAGAAAAGAAAATGTATGCTGGATATGTTTCCATTAACTGCTTGGGCGTGACTAAACAGGGCAGCATTCTGTCGTTTCTTCATTTGGCTATACTCTAATTATTCTTTCATGTCAGCTAACGTCGACCGTCTTTATCCTCTGTGGATGTGGATGTAGTCCATCATTTATGTGCTCACTCATGTGAGTTAAAAGTTGACCCAACTTGACTTATGGACAGAACTTAGCAGCAAAGTAGTTACATCTCCCATCAAAGGAATCACATCCTTGTTTAAAAAAGTTGATCACATAAACCAAATTAAAAATTGCTATTTCAGGTAATCTCTTCTCATTTGATATATCAAAATTTGCACAACAGAACTAGAAACATGACTGGTGATGGCTTCTCGAAGGTCAGTGTCTTGTAGATGATATACAGGAAGTGTTGCCTCTGTCATTGGTCACAATTTATCTCATAAAATATATTACAAGATAGGGAATGAAAATGAACAAATCACTATGCTGAACTTGTGTGATACAGAGCTGGATATTACTGAATGCGCTTAAAACACCAACAAGTAATGAATAACATTAGCTATTATGTCATAATTAGACTTTGTGTTCAGTTTCTCCTGCTTTACTGAAGAGTAGCACAGAGCTCCGCACATCCCTGAACACACAGACACATCAATCCTGTTTATAAAACACAAGTGTGGCTCACACTCACCCATTGATTCCAACACAGAGGTCTGACATGGCTGCTGTTGCTTAAGGGAAGTGGAGTTACCTGCAGATGAAAAGATACCAGTGTTATTAGAAAGACAGCAACTACACTATGTAAACTACTTGACTTTGACCCGTGGATGATTTATACAATGTTAATTCTGTATGAAACTTTAGACTCAAGGAACCACTTAAGATGTAGTAATATCTGTTTATCAGGGAGAAATGGATCAAAATGTAATATCATTTTAAAGAAATCTAAGAAGAAATCATACATTCCTGGCTAAAATTTTGCTTGAAAATGTACAATAAACAGAGATACAGTGTCTGTTAACATCTGAAAAGCATTGCATCATGCATCTAAATATTTGCCTGTTATGTATAATGATGTTACTTCCACAACAGAGGACACTCGATATTCATACTCACATACTGCCAAAAATAAATTTCAAAACTCACTATTGTGCTAATAATATACTGATTATTCGACTTTCTATCATAAAGCCTGTCAATAGGCTTCACTCCTCTGCTCCTCTATATCCTTTATTCATGTATGTTTCATCATCAACCTGTTCAACAACAGTGTGCAGAGAAAAGTGAAGTAACGTAAAAAGGAATGCATGTGAAAATGCTCTGTGGTATAAATTTAAACGCCGGCCGTTTCCATGGTGTCAGCTAGTTTAAATAACTTGAGGACAGGCTGGTAGCAGTACATCCAGTGCAATGCATTAGCACTAAGCGGAGAAAAATACTGAATATTGTCAGGGAAAATTACAGGCAGTCATATTGTGTATCTTAGAGATGTGCTGCAGAGATAGGGAGGTGCTACACCATGCAAGGACATGTTTAGAAAACAAAGGCATAAAGGTTGGGAGAAAGGAGTTGGTATGCAACTGTCTGCCAGCTGAGTTGAGGGGAGGCCTGGCTATGATCCAAATATGTGGCCTGATTTCCCCCTCTTCTTTCCTCTCCTTTTCATATCAGATCCATGGCTGCTGGTTCCAAAAGAAATACCTCCTCCTTTCCTTCCTGTCTTTTCGGCTCTGTCCTGGCTCAAAATTGGCCTTTAGGTGTGACTATGTGACAATAAGCATGGTCTGCTTTGTATGGAAAGACAACAAGTTTTTGCTACCAAACTTTATAGAGAATCTATGTATTTTCTTGTCATTTCTGATCATTTGATAAAACAGAAATAAAAAACAGATCCGTCTCCTCTTGTTAATATTTTTCTGTTTTACTTCTGTCTGTAAGTTAGAAGGTTAACCTCAGTCTGAGTTCCCGTTTAGCATGCTAAATCTATACTAGCCCATGTGACCGTTTGTAACCCATCTTTGAACTGATAACAAAATACATTTGCAGCTTGGTTAGCAACTCATAAAACTTTGTAAGGCTCTGTAACATGTGTCCAAGATGCTTACAAGTGACCAGAGATGATACCTTGCTGATAGCGTTTGTGTATCTGTGTGTGGCAGCCGCGGGTGCAGCAGGTAAGGACAGCCTGGATTGTCCTTGGAACTTGCTGGTTGTCATTTTAAACTACTTTAATCTCCTAATCTGTTGAGAGTGTGTATCTCGATGGGAGTATGTAGGACAGACTGTCAATCTGGTTTAATGCTTCGTGGGAGCACTTTAAATAGAATAACGGAGCAGCTAGATTAGGAAACATCATCTCTACCTCACACTTTTACCTGAACAATGATAAATTAGTTTTACACGGCATGTTCAAAACGGATCTATTGAACAGTCTGCCAGCTGTGAGCTATCCCAGCCTCGATGATTTGAATCTGATGATTTCTCATAGGGACTTTATGTGTTGTAGACTTGTTTCTCTGATGTATTGTGCTCTCATTTCAAGTTAGTTCAGCCATTTTGTGTTCTGCTGCAAGTATTCATGACACAAGGTCACCAAAGGAGATGGAGGAAGAGTGCATTTGGTATGACGGCTGTTTCTCACATTTCTCTTTAAACTATTATTTGTGTTCACAATAGTCAGCGTTGACCCTCTGTTTTGAACTCTCCTCCTCCTCCTGTCACCTATTCTATAATTCATCTCCTTCACTCTTCCTCTATGCTGCCTTCTCAGTTTTCTCTACACAGAGCAGTTGCCCTGGGTTTCCAAACAAAATGGCTGCTTCCCTGACAAATGATACTGCAAAGTGGTCTGTTCTGCTTTTCTAAAGGAGGCAGAAATAAATGTCTGCTGGACAGAGAAGTGGAGGCACTTAAGACAAATATGACTGAAAGCCAGACATGTAAATCCAGACTCTCAGTGTTACATGTTTGGGTAACGTGCCAAGGCAAGTACTAGAGACGGGAGAATGTATGCATGCCTAAGTCTCCTTCAACCTACTCGATGAAACATCCCCCTTCATATCTGTTACTGCTGCCTTGGAGCTGTTCGATGATTGTTCAATCAAGGGCAGAAAAAAAAACAGGATGGTAGCTGCAATGGTTACTCAATGGTCAGGAAGCTATTTCTCAACTAACTGTGAGTAAACTAGGTTCAGACTGAAAGTCCACATTAGATTTGACTTCTTTTGCTCCTCCAGATTATTTGTACTGTAGCCTAATAAATTAAACTATTTAATTTTTTTCATAATAACTAAATAAAACCTATATTCAATTTAAGCTTTGTATTGAATCAAGAATCATTTAGAATTATGAGTTGATTTAACAGAATCATGACAACATCAGTCATCTATCCATTTTTTTTTAAATACCCAGTTAATCCAATTCAGAGTCATGGGGACAATCAGTCATGTAACTGCTATTACCTAAGATAATCGTGACCAGGGTTGCATAATTGTCTTTCACCTGTCCATAAAGCAGCTTGGTGAACCTGACAGAAATGCCAGATGTCAGCATTGAGTATGGGACACTGATGTGATAGAATTGGCAGATAACAAGTTTATGCTTTTTTTTAATGACTTCATCTTGTTGCATATTTGTGGCCTTGACATCCAGTGTGTACATTTTTTTAAAGCCAAAGAGGTAAGCAAAATAATTCCCATTACAAAAAAAAATGTTCAACTGGAATTTTAAACAAAGCTGTACAGATGTAGACTTGATTAGTTTATTCAAGCCAGTACAATTAAAGGCAATAGATGTCTGGTTTCATGCAGTTTTTGTACCTGTATGGAAATTAAAAACTACACAATTATTTTGTGTTTAGATTGCTTTATATAAAGTAATCCTGACCATAACTCTATTTTATACGTTTGAAAGAAAAACAAACCAGCTCTATAGCCATCAGCTCTACTTTCTCTGCACCACAAAGCTTTGCCTCATCTTACAACAGAAGACTCAATCAGCCCTGGTCTGTATTCAGCACACACTCTCTGAAAGCACTCGCGCAGACATGCCATGGCTCACAGAGGCAGTCCTGGGCAGAAGAGAGTGGAGAGGTAACACGTTGTTAACGGCAGCCTGCAATCTGCTGACACTCGTTAAAATGTTAGAAGAAGAGGCGGTCAGTGAGCCAGACGTAGTGGCCCTGGCAAGGTTCCTTTTTCTGGACCAATACTGCCGTTTAGGGCTTTACTTCAGTGTGTATTCAGTCATTTCAAAAGTGGGGATAAAGATGAGGAGTAAATACACGACTCCTTACGTGGTTCTGGTTATTGGTGAGTTCAGATCTAATATTACACGGGGGTGTAGACAACACATATGAAGGTTTTAGTACTATTTGCTCCAAGGAAAAAGCAAAAACAGAAGCCACTACAGACACACAGCTACTGACATACACACAAGCATAGTCAAAGTAATAGCTTATGAAAAAGGAGAAGTTAAGCCTAGATCAGACTGAAGTGGGGGATGTGTGGTGCAACCACGTCCTCCCCTGAAAGCTTTGATTAGGGACCCAGTGAGTGCACACTCAGCTTCTCATTAGTCAGCTTTATAAGTTTTTTCTTTTTCATTCATCTGTTTCATTCATCTTCCTGATTCCCTTAGCATCTATTTATGTCACTCTTTTCTGGTTCCATGAGTTTCACACACTTACTATCCCATTATCCCCAAACTAATCATTAAAATTCAGCTACCTCCAGCTCTTTTCATTGCTACTCTTTGTACATCTGAGCCCCTTGATTTAACACAACATCCCCTCCCCCTCTGGCCTATTTTCCTCTCACAAACAATGCGAGTAACCAGTAAGGGTGAACTTGAAGGTCTACTGGGGGGGAGATGACTCATAATCAGTATATCAGAAAAGGACAAAGACTATCAGATGCATAAGGTGGTAAAGTCTCAAAACTGTGAGTGCAAGCATGAAAAGAGTGGAGAAGGATATGACACAGCATTTTAATTTTGCCAACACTTTTTCGACAGAAAAACAGATTCTTCTAAAATCTGTCAACAGCTTGACAGGAGTGTTTAGACACCTTGAGTTCTGCAGCAACTCTCTGCAAACCCTTGTGCGGAATTAGGGTCAAAATAGCTAAATGATCTTCACTGTGCAATGGTTCACATATAGACAGGACCCATCACAGAATTCATGAAGCTAACTTCAGAATAAAGCTTTACTATTCTTTGCTTTGCCTCAGTTCGTACACTGATTGGAAACTTCAGAGTATCCTTACTTTACCTCACCACTCTGACCCTCCCCCTTCATCCGCCCTTCTTTCAGCGTCCTTGCCTATTCAGACCTTCCCCCAGCGTCCTATTCCTCGGTCACACCCTCCTTCTCTCCAGTGTTTTTCCACCGCAGTGGGTTGTCTGGCCAGGGGCCAGACAAACCATCCAATTAAGTGACAACTTCTCCTCTTGCTCGCCTCTTGGTTCGTTGAAAAATACTGACAGTTTGAGTCACATTTCCTACGTGCAACTAAAAGAATTCTCCCTCGGCTCACAGCAGCATACCTGCCTACCTCCTTTTGTTATGACGTCGTCCTTGAGAGAATGCCACTTTGCTGCCCTCAACCAGTCACCCAAATGTCCATCACCATCACATAATCTGCAGCGCAGGCTGTGCCCTGCTTGAGGCAGTGTAGCTATTAGACATCTTATCAGAAGGAATTGGGATGCAGCTAACTGTCAGTTCTGTTTTTATGTTGTGTTGGGTTCATTTTTTACACAATTACCTGATTGTAATTATAGGACTTGACCAAGATTGCTCTTATTAAATGTCAGGTCCATTCATCTGTAGAAATTCAGAGGGATGAAGCAAACAGAGATATCATATTTCCATATCTATGCACTCCCCTCATACAACATTTTATGATAATTACTTGGGGTACACCATCTATGATATTGTACTGTCTACACATTGTTGGTTTTAAGGCAAATGACATGGGGCAATAGTTTGGTTCGACGCAAATTGTCAGATTGGCAGCATAAAGGTGGCGCTAATTATGCTCATCTAAAATTAGTGGTGGCAATTCTTTGGGGAAGAATTAAGTGTCAATATTTCATGTGATGGCCCTAGCTGCCTCACATGATGCTTGATCTACATTTGAATATAATAACTGTGAAATAAGAGAAGTTATCTTGTTTTATGACTACAGTCCCAGTTAAGCACCTCCTTCCCTGCGGTGAGGTTAATTTCCTAAAACTGGTGACAGTTGGGCTCAGTGTGCTGAGTCACTCTGGAGTTCCTTCCCTCTCACTGACGATGGCTGGTTGATGGGAGAGCTGCAGCTGCGTGATCAAATAGGAAACTCACACTAGCCTCATCCAACCACACCACCTCAGAGTGGCAACCTTTAGTTAATGCAGAAACAGCTCACAGCCACCTCAAAAAGAATGAATGACTCAAGAATGTAAATTAGTCTCATAGCAAACTGACTTACCAATGAATATCTACTAACTGTAGGATGCAGCACATGAATCAGAGATTAAAAAAAAACCTCCACTAAAATGAGTACAGGAGGTGACTTAAAAAAATGACTTAAAAGTAAATCCACATGCTTCCCATAGCTAGCAAGACAATGTAATTCATATTCAATTCAATTCAGTTTTATTTATATAGCGCCAAATTACAACAAATGTCATCTAAAGGCACTTATCTACAGGTAAAGTGATTAAGACTTCACAGCATCTTCATAGAAAATGGCCCATTAGGTTTGTCCGTATCTTTAAGAACATGATTTAGTCCATGTCACGTTGGGCTAATATGTCCTGTGCATTGCTTGTTGGTTCTGCTAAATCTCACTGGCTCACAGTTTGCTCAGCAGAAAGGCAGCAGGTATGTCACAGACATGTACATTTTACACGCCTGCAGCCTAATCTAAAGCACATGCAGAATGAGTGTCTGAGTAATTAAGACAGAAATAAGATAACAGCTTCAATGTACTCTACATGGAGCTCACATCCAGTTTTATTCATAGTAAGAAACATTGTCTAGACTCTAGCTCACACACTGTTTTATTATTGGCAATATAAAGCAGACTAATATGAGACAATTGGAAGAATATTCGAATTTTCACCATAAAATTCTGATAAAAGATGTGTAATTCTGCTGTAGAAATGAACCAGAAGAATTGTTCTGTTAAGCATACAGTTTGTAAATAAAAATCAAATTAAATGAAAGTAGGACTGCAATTTTTTGCCTGCCTTGAAGCCACAGAAACATACGAGAAAGCTAGCTCCTAGCAGCTCTGGGAGATGCTACGATGCTGCTACTTTTGACCTTCAGTAAATGGAAGCCTAAGCTAACATGTGTGTCTCCATGTCCGTGACAGCAATGTGAACTGTTAAATTCAGGTAGTGATCAAAAATAAAATTGTGGTCAGCATCAGCACTGCTGCTCGGGGCCTTCAGTGCCCTTCATCAGCTGCTGTGTGACCTTCATCAGTCAGCATCGGCCCGAAGGCGACCACACCTGCTAAGTGTGGGGGGAAAAAACTGACAAAGAATCGCTATCACATTATCATGTCTTACTTTTCTTATAATAACTGTCTCCGACTAGTAGACAAGAGTGTGAGATACCCTGCCGAGCTCGTTAAATCTCTAAAGTTCTCAGAAAAACTAGGCCTATTTGCAAAACCGCATCAACAGGTTTGCCGAATCTGAAGTCAAACTGCGGCAAAATCATGCGACACTGCGCTGCATCTCTGCTGAGGCCAAATAAACTAAAGCTTCACCAAGCCAAATACATTTAACGTAGCCCATGCTATTCATTTTTTGGCGTTTTCTCGGTATGTACTTCCTGTAATTGCGAGAACACGATTCATCTCTGAATGGCGTCACGTCGTCAGCCTTCTTCATGATGAAGACCAGGGGAGGCACGTAGCTTATTCACGTGCACTCACCCAACCCGAGAACGATGACAGACACTTCAGAGCACAATTGCGACAGCAGTGGCTAATTACTTAAGTACCATGTGAGCTTTTCCCAGTAATTGATATAACTGATATTCTACTGTGATAAACGCGGGATAACCTACATTTTTGCACTGGGTTACATAACATGGAGTCTAATCCACTTCCGCAGATGCAGCATTACAAGCTGCAAATATCACGTTACCCGCTTTTGGGAAGAGCACTTATCTATGAATGAATTAGAATATCTAAAACGTTTATTTAAGTAAATTTCAATTCGCATTTGAGTGCTTTATAGCTTTCAAGCAATCTGATGCAACGCAACGGCTGAGGAAGGGGATATTACCCAACCCCCAGCCTCTCTTCCAGAGACAAGGCCACGGCGCATCTCCTCCCATCCTCCCGTTTCTCTTCCTGTAGCTAGCTCACGGTGCAAGCTGCTACAAGAAAAATGAACATGACGCCACAACACTCCCTCGTCTTGTAGCCTTTCTACTGAGCTCCTTTATCACTATAAACGGACATATATTCGACTTTATTAACCCTGAATGTAGGCTGGTGGACCATACACGGTCTACAGAATGGCCACTTCCGTCTGGTGATAGAGGATACGTTTCAAGTTAAGCTTTAAAAAAATACATACAATTTGTAGACTTTCAGATCAGATGCATGAGAAAAAATAACTATTCGTCACAAGGGCTTACAATACCAGGTTAAGCGGTTTTGGCTTACCTCGGTGCTGATGCTTCTTGAGTCTATCTGCGCAGTTCACAGTGCCGTCTTCCGCTTTTATACTTGACACGTGCTGCGGGGAGCCTGGTCGCCCTAGTGACGTGACGTCACGCCATCCTCTGCTGTCAAGAATCCATTCGGAACGAGGGTCTGGTCACGGTCTCCCAGCGGCTGCCATAGAAAATAAAGGAATAAACCAGTGTCCTGGTTAACGTCGCATTTACAGAACGTATTGATGATGAAAGTCAGTTAATGAAAGAGACTGAAAGAAATACACAGACATAAGAGACAAACAGAGACAGGCAGGGCACCTTGTAGATAGAGTAGGCCTACACATGAGGAATCACGTAGCATCCTCTCCTGTTCCTGCTGTCACGCACTGTTACACACGCGGATGTGATAAAACATGTTTGCTGCGGAACAGTTTTAGAAAAGCACTGTGGAACCTGAAGGTCACCTAAGGCACATTCAACATTGTCGTCGTGAAATTAGTAGGCTGGTCACTCTGCTTTGCAGGATTGTGCTAGACGGTCGATAAAGCTAGAGGCGTTAAAGCCAGCCTGCAGTGTGCATTGATCTGTACAGGACCGCAGACTGGATCTCCCAATGGATGCAGTGTGTCAGAAAAAAGGGCCCGTTTGGATGGAAGCGGCACTGTTATGTAAGAAGCTTGCCTGTAATGTTTCTATGGAAACTGGCATGACTAACTATACAGCATTAAATGGAATGAAATACATTATAATGAAACTATTTAAATTTAGGGGATTCACTTGTGTTATTCCATTATTTTTCACACCATTCTCTGTATAATGCATTATGCACCTCTTCTCTGAGAGGAGATGGAGGGGGAGAAGTCCTCTCCTTTCCCCCCCCCCTCATCCCTCAAAACCACAACACGTCAGACTGAGAGCTGGTGTACGTGAAACAAGAGGCGTACGGTGGTGTAACAGGGGAAATTCCTGCAGTGCAACGCGACTAGCAAACACGCCCATTGACCAATGTGCTTTACACACTGCACATCCGCTTTCGTCACATCTGGAGACGGCTGGTTTAATCAAATTTGTCAAATTGGTGCTTGTTACAGCTGTTCAAAAGGACAAGGAAGAAGATATGATGGATGGAGTGTTTGATGTTGAGAAATAAAATAAAAACAGGTTTCAAGAAATTGTGTTGTATTTTTGTAATTGTAAGCACAGAAAGGTAGACCTCGCGCATCTCCGTCTGTCTCTGACTCAGGACCACACCAGTAACAATGACGCCATCTTCTGGACGAACCGCCATCCTGCACAAAAGATTATGAAAAGTCTGAATCTCCCAGAGGAAGTTCAGTATACATATTTTGGTTTACATATTTTATATCCAACTCTAGCACTGAAGGTACTTCAGTTAACAAATTTCTTGCATTTTCAACTAATCAGATCCCATGAGTTTATTGTCCATTGTTAAGCTAGTTAGGGTAAGTTTTCCAGGTGGGTGGATGTATAGCAACAAATCAAATCACAAAGCTGACATCTATCTTTTCTTTTCTCTGTGATAAAGTAAATGTGAAACATTTCATCATATATAAATGTATGTATTTTCAGCCATCCAGGGCTAACTAGAAACTGGGCTTTGTTTTGACAACTGAAGAAACTTAACCATCCTTCCAAGGGGCTTCCTCAGTTAACTGACTGCTAGGCAGTTGCAAGTGTTTAACCTCTTGAGAGGTCATTAGCACCTCGAGGGTTGTAGGGGCCATAACATGCGTGTGTTTGATCCACCCCTGATGATCATGTGGGTCAATAGTTAGCGCAAAACATAAAGAGCAAGGAACAACAAACAAACAATCAAGAGCAGAGAATTCTATGAGAACATATAACTGACCAGACGCAAAGAGATGACACTTCTCTTGTGGACATTCAGGATGAATCGATGAAAAAACATACCACATTGGAACCTCATCCAACCTCAGAGTGAGGTCTAGGCTTAAGGATTTTGCAATTGCTCCAGTTGACAAAGGTGAGCCTACAACCACTGCATCAGCTATAAGGAACAACAGTTCATGACACCTACCAACCTGAAAACCAAGATAAGGAAGGCAGCAAAATTTTTCTGCAAAGACAAACATCACAGGTGGACAAGGGAATGTGTCGTGGTGCTCAACACAACTGGTTACCAGGTCAAAATAATTCCTTTACTCAGAGACAGCACCTTATAAGATTAGATTGAAAGGATTAAGGCGCCTGGCTCAACACAGAGGAGCCAGCTCCTCGGGTCGAGGCTCAGCAGTCCACCTGCATCACAGAGATAATAGACACTTATTTGAAGACGTGAATGTACAGAGAAGACAGGTAGTTCTAGAGGAGAATGAAGGAAGTTTCTATGTTAAACTGAAACAACCAGCACAAAACGGGGGCCAGATACGATGCAGCTCCTCCAAAGATACATTTGTCTCCAAAGTGTTACTCCACCTTGTGTGTGTTCCTAACGTCTCCCAGGGTTTCAGAGTGTGTAATCAACCCCCAACAACACTTTTTGTGTTGTGATAAAACAACCCTCATTATGGTTAGTCAGGGGGTGATCTCTCAGGTCATCGGGGGCGTAATTCTTCTAGCTGCAGTACAACCTTTGCTAAATTGCAAAGCAAACTCAAAAGGTTGTTTTCCCCACAGGCCAGTGGGTAATTGCTTTGAGTTTGTGTATGTTTGCGTATTTGCATTGTAGGCCTTGCTTCTTGTACAGTTGTGCAGCAGTTAATGTTTGATTCAGATTCTGCATTTTTCTTGTGCTTTTATTTGGCAACTTTTCATTGCTGAAAATATATCACCTATTGAATTCATGCCTATATTTCTATTTATTTTCTTTGAATGTAAATCATAATAGTTAACATGTAATGAAATGTGTTGTATGAATGACGTTGAAGCCTTTTGGACTGCTTTTCTCCAGCTGGAGGTGCCACTTCAGTTAGGGTGGAATAAATATCTCCAAAAAACATAAAGATAAAACCGTCTGCTCAGAGAATAAAGAGGAATTTTGCCTGACAGCAGAACAACCCAAAGCATGCATCCAAATCAAGAAAGGAAAGGCCTCACCAAAAGCATTCAGATTGTTTTCTCCCTTTTCTTTTTATACAGTTAAAAAAAACATGTAGAGTAAAATGATAACAGACTTCTTTGCAAAAGCAACTGTAACTCACTTAATTTGAAACTCTCACAAATTTCCTTTTAGGGCATGCAGGCTCTGATCTAAAAAAACAGGCAACTTCATTCATAGAATAAAAGAACATGAAATTAGTTTATCTCCACATCCAGAGACAGCAACTGTTGCAAATAATAAGAGCCAACAAATTTATTAATTTGATTTATAGAATCAATGTGCAAATAATGTTGTGTTTTTTTGGCTTGAAGATTTTTTTTTTACATAAGCTTGCAAATCCTAAAGCATTTTTCTCTGTGATTTTGACCTCACTAATACACATGTGCGACTGTTTTCTAAGGCTTCCCCTTCCATGTCACAGGTGCTCAACTGGTTTTCTCCAACTATAACTTTGTAGAATGAAGGAACCCACAAAGGAGAGAAGTGTGAAACAGGAGCGATGGTTAATGCCATCCTGTAAATGTTGGACTGGGTGTTTCATGTCAGTATCAGAAGCACTGGTGCAGTATTATTTTTCTATATTACTGGATAGACAGCATAATTGTATCCGTATAAAAGTATGGTGTCGTACAAAACATTTCAGGATTCATCATACTTTTCATGATGAAAGACAGTACTCTCTTTTTCACGCAGACCAAAAACCTTGCTTTAAAATTAAAGCAAAATCACAGGAATTGATGCTGTGATTCGCCCCAAGATTCACTTATTTACGGTGCTCCTTCATTTTTTGTGCACTAGGGGGAGAAATTCCCTCTGCAGCAGCAGTTGTTTGAGGCTGTATCAGATGCAACTCTGCATAGTATTGATTCACATTCAGCTTGAAGATGAAATATATATATAATATCTTAATTGATTTTTAGTCCAGCTGAGAAAGCACTTTAGAATAAGTAAATGGTAAAGCACAACCAAACTGAGGCATGAAGCAAAAGTTAAACCATGATACTTTTCTGTATGGAGCCATTTTCTGATGTTTATTCTGACAAGCATTTGAATGGCTTTCACAAACTGCAATAAAGATATGTAGCTCATCTTTTGTGGAATGAAAATGTGTTTAAAAATAGGTAACTGGACTTTATTTATGTTACTGATTTAAAAGTGATATAGATGTTCTGATTTTAAAACTTCAGGGGCAGACCCCTGCAGCTCCCAATTTCATGCATAATCTGTACAGCAGCAAACAAGTCTCAACAACAGAGTATCCTCTGCTTCTCTTATCCTTTTGATCAAGTAAGGTGGGAGTCTAAGACACAAAATTTTATTTTATTTTTTGGGGCTTTTTTATGCCTTTAATGATAGGACAGCTGGAGAGTGACAGGAAGCAGAGAGAGGGGGAAGACGTGCAGCAAAGGGCCACTCGGTGCGGGACCCGAACCCGGGCCAGCTGCAGCGAGGACTGTAGCCTCTGTACATGGGGCAGCTGCTTAACCCACTACGCCACCGACCGCCCCTAAGACACAAAATTTAACAAATAGATTCACAGAAATGAGAAAGGTATTAAGCCTTTTTTTGCTGCTTGTCGTGCGTATAGTTACAGTGTTGCGTGGGCTTGTTTATTGAGATAAAATCAGCTTTCCTGAGATGAAATTTTGTCATTTATTTCCTCTATACGCACCACAGATCCTGTTTCATAAAAGGAAAACACCTGCATAGCAGGACAAACTAATTATTGATATTTAAGTCTCCTTACATAAACTGTCAGCAGAGGGGAGCCACTAGCCAAATGACAAATCTTTCATATACACCTCCTACCACCACTTAACAGGAAATTTAGGTCTGAGCAGAGGTGTGTGGGTGTGCGTATATACGGATGTGAACATATGAGAATTCAGGCCTTCCTTCATATACAGCTCTGAAACAACAAACCATTTGTCATGCTGTAATTTTAAAATAATTTCCACATGTTATGTCAAGGTCTTAATAGCCACAGAGCATTACGCCTAATTTTCACGTTTACATTACTGCATATATGATTAGATCTCGTATAGTTTTTCTTCTCATTCTAGACCCACTTCAAGTGATTTAAGACAACTCTAATGCAGTCAGCTTGAACAGTTCAACGCAGTGAGCCCATAGTGCCATTAAAACAACCTCCTGACCCCCTCAGGCAGAGAGCTGGCTCTTTCTGATAATATTTTCATAAGCTGTGAATTATAAGTGCTTAAAAGGGCACTGATCGCAGAGTGACACCCCATGCCAAGAGCTGCTTAGCATCAGTAAACCACAGAGACTGAATGGAGGGCCTGGAGAGCCAGATTTTAGCCAAAGTTAAAACATTCATCATACCAATTATCTTTTATAGCATATCTGCTGTTAACAAAGTATACAGTGGAAAATAAAATAGAGGAAATGATGGGAAGGACTGGGGATGAAATAATCCATGGCCATCTTTCGTCAGATTCAAACTCTCAATAACGTCGAATGAATGCGCCCGTGCTCACTACACAGCCAGAATTTTCCAGAGTCCAAACACGATGGCAAATTGAAGGGTATTTTGCATGAAGATGTGAAAGTGTTGCTGGCCCATGTGTTTGTGCACTCTGGTTGACTAAATCCATGAGAGAAAACTGAAAAACTCCCTAACAAAAAGTTTACATTGGTGATCACCTTCAGGCAAATCCTTTGTGGAGCTCCCAATGACACAAATATAATTGTATTGTGAGAGGTCTGCATGATTAGTTAGATTGTGACGGAATTATCATGTTGGCTCCCGTAAATACCAAGACAATATCAAGACACTACTGTCAGTTTTCTACCATTTTCTTATATTTTCTTAATCACTTTCTAACTAAATCTCACCAGCAAAAGAAACTTTAACCCGAGTGAGTGGAACTGTGTACACAAGATACACTAACAGTACATTTTCAAGTACATGTGGATACATTGACACTTCTTTTCTCAAATCCATCACGTTCAACTGTTATGGGGTAAATGATCACTCAAACAGTGTTTAATTCAACATTTCATGCTGCCTTAACATGTGCATGACACTTGTTTTGATTTACTTTTTACTCTAATTGTATTTGTCATGTGAAGCACCTCAAAGTATTTTGGAAAGAGCTATATTGTGGAAAAAACACCAACAACAAAAATGTTTACGTCGAATACTTTAAATTTCTGTCCATCATTAAAATGACAAAAAGAGCCGAGAGGCTTATCAATCAATCTTGACATCCTTTACTTCACATTGCCACCTACCTAACCACCTTCCTATCTATTCGTCTTCCCCTCCCTTCACTCCTTTTGTGCCATGTTTTCTTTGGCCTGGCACTGAGGGACTGGAAGTGTCACCTCATCACAGAAGAGATTTGTTTTCCTTGGAGGTTACTGTAGGATGTCTGTTAATCTGATCAAAAATCCTCAACTTGGATTTGGCAGCTTCTTACAAACACCGTTGGCTCTAAGACAAGTCTGTGAAGTCTTTCTAACAGTGTTGTCTGTCTGAAAGAAAGAGGCTCTGTAATAACTCTGCATCAGCCTCGCAGTGTGTAGGCCTGCGCCAGTTTTAACCTCTCCTAGCTTTGGCTGGATTTTGCTATGGAAACAAACAATGTATTGTGCAATTTCACTGTTCTCAAATTCAGCTGAGCTGCCATAGTGATGTATTGGACGTTTTGACAGAAAACACTTGGAGGACCAATTATTCAGCTATATGGAGTCAAATAACATATCAGGAGCACAAATGCAGAGGAATTACATGTAGGTGCAGAGCAGCAACTGGCTAGATACAGGTGCCCAGGGTTAGCTCTTCAAGAAACTTGAGTTTATTGTGATTCTTTTAATGGCACAATATTGTGCCAAGAGGTGAGGTATAACTGGACATAAGCTGAGGGTGACTGGCATTTGCTAAAGTTAAACTGGAACTTCATCCATCTTACAAATCATAGCCCCTTTACAGGTCTCGGGGAGTATCTCTGCATACTCGAAGAGAGTTATAAAAAGACTTTTGTTTCTCAGATGAAGCTGCAGGAAGTCTAATAAATGCTGTCAAGTGATGTCACCTGAATCTGCGTCAGCTGGGGGTAAAGATTAAAAAGCTCAAAATAAAAAAGCATCCCGGGTTGTGGAGTTGGAGCGAGGTGAGTTTACTGGACCTCTGTACACCACTCATCATCTCTCCTGGAGCCTCCAGGCCACATTGCCAGTACTAGCATAACACATCTGAGTTCATGACTGAACCACACTGTCATGATAAAAACAACACCATGACTCGTTTGTTCAAACAAGAATTATGACTTCTTTGTGAATTTATGCAACCCAATCTCACAGCAAGATATGAAATAGTCACGTAAATCAAATCTATTGATTCATGTCCACTGACATGATTTTTTTTTTTTTTTTGTGTTCCATCACATAAAAATAACTCCACAGCGTAAAACAGTGTGACCGCATTTCATGAAATAGTCCCTTATTGACTGTTGCATCACATTTAATAGGCAAAAAAAGTTGAAAGTTGGAGGGGTTGGAGGATGATAAGACACCTCGCTGATATGTGGGAGAGTAAATATTAAGTCCTGTCCAAACAACTATTGCCATCAAATAACTCTACTTTGAGACATTGTTTTGCATTTAGTAGCTGTTTCACACATTACAAACTTTTAGTTTACGGTGAGGTATCTGAAACAGGATGGTTAAGGTTAGGAAAGTATCGTGGCTTGCATTAAAACAGACACAGTAATGATGCATCGCATCAAAATATCCTTTTTTGGATTACTGGTTGACAAGTCCCAACCCCTCGGCAAAGTACACAAAGCATGCTGGGCACATGAACCAGACACTGAAAATAGTGCTGGATGGTCCAATAGAAAGACAAAAAAGACTTTGTCTTCATCAGCGCACGTGAATATTTCACATTGTTCCAAGAGACTGCGCTGAAACATACGTCCTTGTCATGTGAACGACTGCCTGTCAAATACTTTTCGATGTTTCACTTCGGCAACAAAATGGCGAGATGTTGCCAGAGGCTAGTGTTATGAAATAATGTGTTTTAACCCAAATAATGAGCCCTAATCCTAAAGAGGGAATTTTAACCAAGTAACCTTTTTGTATAAAACAAAAAGCTGTGTGAAACCAAGAGAAAACAGTGAATGAATCCAAGCAAGTGTGGAACTGTTCAAGTAAACGCTTCATAATGAAGTTTAATTTCTCTATTTGCATGTAATGTGACACATTGGAAACATTCATATGAGTTTCATTTCGGGGCACAAAAAAACAAACAATGGAAGTGTTCAGACTGGAGGAGTTGCTGGACTGAACGCTCCGCAGTCATGTTCCAGAGTGGGAGTTTGAGTTATTCACAAGGAAGAAAAGAAACCCTGATTTAAAAAAAAGAAAAAAGAAGACAAAACTAGGCAGAAAAAGGCTTATCATTAGTCTCACAGTGTTTAAGGACAGCAGAAGCTGAATGCGTTGCACAAACCTAAATCGGAATGAATAAAAATGTTTACTTTGATAAACATTTAATATCACCAGTTCCTGTGTCTTTTGTTCTTCTCTTCTTCTGTGTCTCTAGATGTATGGAGCCCCGTGTGCACCTCCTTCCTCATTTTAGTTGAACCTTTCTAAGTCAGCCTGATTCAGAGGTGGTTTACCTCTTTGTGGATGACAAGCTCTGGCAGCGACAGAAAAGATGGCCAAGTTTTGCATAGGTGGTGTGTATATTACAAGTTCTAACTAGTTTTCCATCTGGGGCTAAAGTGATGTGCATGTCCTAAATTTATTTTTGTATTACTTTTTGAGTGTGTATATGCACGTACCGTATGTTCTACCACTTGTTGCGGTTTGAATTCCGTACAAGAGCAGAAGTTCAGTCAAATAGTGGTTTGGATGGATGTCAGGGTTAAGGTCTAAAAAACGAGGCAAGTAAATGGAATGTCCTAACAAATGAGAGTGCGTTCGCAAGAGAGATATTAGATGAGTTTGTGTGTGTGCGTGGGTGTTTAAAATGTGGTATGGCAAGGGTAGGATGACATTCTTCAGATACAAAGTGTCTCTTCTGTTTTGCTCACCTTCTGTCAAAAACATCAGGTGGGTCTCGAGAGAGATGAGTAACAGTTCTTGGAGCATCGCAGAGTGAGGTAGGGAGAGGGGCTGAGGGGAAGTCGGGGAAAGACAATCAAAGAGAGGAAGATGAGTAAACGCTTACCAGAATTTATAATAACTCTTCTCTTTCTGACAGCCAGTTAAAGACTTAAATTAACCAGCAGCTTACAAGTGATGAGTTCAACAGAAATGTTCAAAACTAACATATTCCGAATGTGAATTCTTGTATAACTGTTCCTATAGTCGCACTCTGCTTATTACCTTTGAATCTTGGAACCAACTGTCACTCCTATATCAATGCATGGGGGTTTCAACCATGCAATTTTTTTTCTTGTAATTACTTTATAATTAAATTGCAAAGTAAACACTGTTCAAACTATGCAGAGGTGGCGTTTAATCAATAAAAGTTTGGACTCACCTACCCACTGTATAAGTAAGTGAATGCAAATTTTTAAGTGATGCTGTATAAAGACAAAAAATCCCCAGTTGAGACAGTCAAATAAAGGTTCAGGGGAAAATGTTGTATTTTCCTATTTAATTTCTCTTTAAAAATATTTAGTTTGATCCTTAGATACTAAACTTTAGTCTAAAATTTTTAGATAGAGTCGCAACTCTTATAGAACTGGCACTAAGCTCAGATTTTTTCTCAATATATTTCCTTCAAAGCAAACCAATAAAGCTGAAGGTTTTCAAAATGACTCCGCAGGAAAGATCTTGTACATTCTTCCACCCTTTAAATATTTTTCACGAAGATTCTTTTTTTAAATTAAAAAAAAACAAACTGAATAAATAAATTACAATGACATTTAATAAATAGATAGAAACCAAACTATTCCTGGCAAATTTACAGGCTACTGCTTCCAGATCAGGAACTGTATTCTATGGTAATAATAACTATCACCAACATATTTAGTATTCTAATATTTTTTTTCTTGTCATGTATGAATATATTGCATGAATATTTAGATTTGGAAGATTTTCTGAACTACAGTCCCCCTCTCTTTGAGATTTATGATGATATGTTTAATTTTTCAGTGTGAATTACAGATTGCAGCTATTTTAATCCTTGCCACACAGCTGATGGACATGGTTTCATTTTCAGAAATTATAAGAATATTTCTCACTTTTTCACAAGCTCAATAATTTAAATGCTATTAACAACAGTCTACACACAGAGAAAACCATCAACTACATTGATGTTTGCACAGCTGCAAAGTCAAGCTCTTCACCAGAAAACCCAGCTATATATACAACTCCTGCCCTCTCCTCTCCTCTTCGCTTTCCTTTTTTATATTTTTTCTTTTTTTTTTTAGCTTTCTGTCTCTTCTCCTCTTTCAATAGTGCAACCTCGCGTAAAATATATTAACACCTTAGCCTTCCTCCTCTCTTGTCTCCTCTCACCTACTCGTTTCAACACCCAGTCCTGCATGTGACCGCTCCCCTTTCCTTCGCTCCTCATCTTTCGCTCCCCCTCGTCACAATCACATCTGCCAGTTTGTAAATAACAGACTGTGAAACATATTTAACACATCATCTGGTTAGCGACCTATGAAACATATCCATAGGCTAAACCGTCATTTCCCTTTGTTTTCCAATTCTGTTTTTTCCATCATATTTCTCATTATTTCTTAGTGTTATTTTCGCATTTCCACCTCCACTTCTTCCCTTTCACCTACCGGTAGTTTTGCCTGTTTATCATTACAGCCTCTCCTTCTCCCCTTCTGCACGTCTCACACTTCATTTTTCAGTTTCTCTCAACACAGATTTCTGCTGGTCTGTGTTAGTGTCCCTCTGTATTCTGATGTCATGTGTTTGCCTTGGGCTGCCCTGCACTCTTTGACACATATATGGACAAAAAACACGTGATAATATTTACCCAGAGAACTCCTTTAATTGTCTGTTTGAATATCCAAATACAATAATTCACTTTTCTGAATTCCTGAGGAAGGGGCCAAAAGGGACCTCGTAAGAGAGACAATAAGAGCTTGAGGTCCAAGTCTTAGGCAGCTATCTGCGCTTAAAGCAAAACCTTGAGAGGAAGTGATTGTATATTTCATGGGAATTATTTTCCATCTTGAGTCTGTTAAATCTGGAATGAAACCAAGGCTGGTTCAAGCAATAAATAAACAAATGTAAAGTCGTGATAAGATACAACCAGAAGATGGAGAAAAGATTTGCCTCCCTCCTGCCTCCTCTTCCTATATGTGTCTTTGTTCTTTGATGTTTTCTACATGCTGAGAGGAAGCTTCTTCTTCGCCGTTCCCGAGGCTGATCCACGTTGAGCAGCTTTATTTACGGGTAGATTCAGGAGCGTATCATATCTGTCGCATGGGGCCTCCTCTCAATCATTTTTAGACTTACACCATACATCTGCCATCAAACACCATCAGTCAGTTTGATGGAATTGGAGTTGCTGTGGCAGACAGGAATGAGACCTTGACCACCTGTGCAGATTTCCACCACTGAATCACCAGCAATAACAAACATGAGTCCACATTTCACGTGTAACTAAGAACCACAAAAACATACACTGGTCTTTGGCAGTTTTGTGGTTGATTGGACATAACTGTAATTAGTCGACACTCGGAAGCCCCTTGCCAAGGTGTACAGTCAAGATAATTACACTAATGCTTGTTCAATTTAGTGTGTACATTTTTAAAACAACCATGCACATATATTTCAAAAACTTCAAAGCCAGAGTGTAGTCTCATTCACATGGCCACTTCCAGCAATATGCCAGGATCCCTTCGGTGTCACAAAGTAACAAACAATCCTTAAGCCATAGATTTAAACAGGACATGTGAGCAGAGTCTAAGGTTGGACCATGATCCTTTCTTCACCTTAAGTGAGTAGTTTTGGTGCCTAAATGTAAGCAGATAGCAAATGAGATGGGAAAAGAAAAAGTAATGGTGTCAAACAGACAGCTCACACGGAAGTTGAATCCAAGTCTGCTCAAAGAAAGTCTTGTGACCTGTTTAACCACTGGTCCTCCTCTGCCATGGGTGCTAGGGCACTGATCCCTAAAGACACCTTGTGCAAATCTTAGAGATTTTATCAGCTTCAACTAAACTGTAGCATTTGCATCCATGAGATTAAGAATGAGTTGAACATACAGATAAATGAGTTCTGTAAAACCTGCTAGTTAACTAAGCCTGGGTGAAATGAAATTCAAAAGTCTATCGCTGCAAAATCCAATATCATATTATAAAATCCATTGCAAAATCCAATATATTATAGTCATTCTGTGAAGCAACTGGCCAGGAGGTGAGTTCAAACTCACACTGTTGCCAACACACCACTTTGATCCGCCACAGAGATCACCTTGTTAGTCTTCTGACCCAAACCTGGAAGTTCCATCTGTGTGACTGCTCCAAAGTCAATGGAAGGATCAGGTTGCCCCTCTGGCTTCCTGAAAAATATATATTTATATATATATGTATGTATATAGGCTTCATGTGTAGTACACAGAACGAGGGCCAGGTATGAGTTGAGGAGAAGGATTGATTGTCCTGGAGGGACGCAGCAGCTGGAACAGTGAAAACCAGACAGACAGACGGACGGATGGAGAGAAACAGAGAAAATAAATCAAGGAGACAGAGGAGAAAAGCAAGGTGGATGGAAGTGTGGAGGACAGAGAGAAAAGGGGGGAAACAAGAGAGGAGAGTGAAAAGGAGAGATTAGGAGAAGCGGAGATCGTAGAAAAGGAGATTTGTCCAGACAAACAAAGCGCAAATTCTTCAGAAATGATGTGATGTAAGATTTCAGTAATAGTCTAGCAGGCACAATATGTGCCGTCATTCAAAAATTTCAGGAGACCATAGGAAATATCATATAATACTAATGTATCTGACCACAGCCATTCTTGAGCCTGTGCAGACACAGACAGATACACACAAACACACACATACACACCTCATATCCCTCCCTCCTCTCTTTTTCCCCCTCTACTGCTCTTTTCCTCTTTTTACCACATCCCTTACTTTCTCTCTACTGCTTTAACATTAAACACACACACGCACACTTTATTCCTCTGTCTCTCGACCACATCCCCTCCTCTCTCCTCTCCTCCCAACCTCAGGTCGTGTGGTAATGAGTGTGTGATGGAGCCTCGTGGCTACTAGACTGGCAGAGGTATTTTTAGCACTTCTGGTGGTTTCCATCACTAAATATGCTCCAACTTCATATTTCAACATTGAGACTAACCTCAAAGGGGAGAAATGAACGGTTTGTTGCAGTTAGTTTAAGTTATTAGACGTCACTGTTAAATGTAGCGGGAAGCTGTGAGGATTGATGGTTAGGAAGGTAATTGGTGATACGGTGACTGGAAAAATAACAATATTGATCCCCATGTACAAGCTTTATGGGTAAAAAACTGGGAAATATGTAAAAAGTACATTAGTTGGAAAAGTTACGTTACCTTAATGCTATAGTTACGTATCTTGAGGGCAAATACGAGTGGAAACAATCATCACATTCAATCAGTCAAAGCACAGATTTTTCTTTATGTGGCAACCCTTTTTATTTCAAACAGATGCAATGCCTTGCAGCAGGCACTATCATTATACAGTTGGCACTTTACTTGTGCACAAGCAGTCAAAACATGACACCATATTCACCATACAGTGTGTCTATTTAGCCATGGCAGCCAGTTACCTAATGTTTAAAACATTCGATAGATACTTTTGATTAGACCTGACAAGAACTAATAACAAAGCACAACTGGGAGCAGCCTGATGTCGGTTTTCAGTACCATTGCTCATGCCCTGAGTCATAAGAGACCGGCACCATTACAAACTCGAGATCCTGTTGCACCACTTTACTGTAAGATGCTGGAAATGCGAATGAGGGAATAACATAAAAAGTAAACGAAGCCACACAAATAATTCAAGAAAAAGAAAGACAATGTTTTAAAATAGCAATCTTGAACAATGCTGCTGTGACACCACCTTATGTTGCAGCATTGAGGGCACCAAAATCTTTAAAGCTGCAGTCTGCAACTCTTTTTCAAGCATAATGCCTGGAACTGTCCGGGGATTCTGAAAGTAGTACATTAAATACCCCAATACAAAAAAAAAAGAGTTCTCTAGGTCCCCTATATGTCCCGCTAGGTCCCTCCAAAGCCAGCAGGTTTGTTTACAAAATTGCAGACCGGACCGGTAAAAGGTAACCAATCAGGTTTACGAGCTGGGCTCTGCTGCCTGTCAATCACCGATTGTGCACGCGCGATACAAGGTAGGCTCGTCCCCACGCTTATTTATCTGGACTATTGAACTTCATTACGGGCTAGTCTACTTACTGTGTCTTCCATGATCGCAAATGACAGGTGAGTTGATGAATGAGGAGTCGTGTAGGCGCATCTGGCGTGCACGTCTACGTGCACGAGTTCTCATGTGTTTTGAAGGGGCGGGACAGGAAGTTGAATAACTTTTTATTTTTCGGTTAAAAAATAAGCATTTCTTGCATTTTGCGACTACGGAGGTCACCGTTTTCAACTTCAAGCGTTCTGATAGATCATGTAAACTCTTAAAATGCCAAAAAGTAGGACTTTACATATGACAACAACAAATCTTGCAGACTGCAGCTTTAAGTTTGTCAGTACCAGGCAGATTCAAAGGCAAAATTGACTGGCTTTTGAATCAGAGGATGACATATGCCACATGGGTATTGTGTGGTGTGTGCTTGAATGCTGTTGGCAAGACACAAAAGCCATGACAAAGTGTGCTCTAAAAAAAAAAGTGCAGACTTCCTTAAATATCACCAGTTTCCCTGAAATAGTGGTTGACCGAAAGTAACTCTACAGCTTGACCATGCTCGTCTGTGCCATTTTTGTTGTACAAATAGAGCTGCCTCAACCACATTTTGCGTTGATAAAAAAGCTGCTCATGTATTACTCACTTTGTTTCCATAATACCCGTCAGCTGCAGCTGCCACTAAACAGTGCATTTAACTCCCAAAGATTCCAGTAACACGGTCAATTTGTTCCTAAATGTGTCCCTTGACAAATTATCCGACCGAGTCGTTGTTGTCACTTTATGCAGCAGACTGTTGTGAAACCTCAATGATTATCCCGCAAATTTTCTCCAAGAAATAAAAGAAATGGTGATACTGCAGATTTTTGAACGGCAGAAATGTTCCTTTTCAAAATGAGTCATTATAGTGGCTAAAGTTGAACAGTTATGTCAACTCATGTGCTGCTGCCCAGATAAAAAAAAAATGCTTATAGAGAGCCTTTCACCTAGGTGCTTGTAGATGTTGACGAAATCAATACTTGTATTTACTTTCATGTGTTCAAAGGTTTAATTCAACTTGTCTGGATTAAGCTTAACATAGCAAGTTAACAAACAAGTTTATTGAAAACAGGAAAGAAAAAAGTTGCCACGGTTGTAAAGTTAAAAAATACACTTATTCTTCGCTTTAAAGTCCCTCTCCAGCAATTATCAGATCCCTCAAACTAATCTGGGTTCCTCAAAATGTACATTTTAAAGTTTTTGCCAGGAAAATAACTCGAGTGGCCTCAGAATAGCTTGGAATAAGATTCCATACCTTTTTACCTCATGCAGTGAGCAGGGATCTATGAATCTGGCCACAGCCGTTTCTCAACTCACCAGCAGATGACACAGGTTTCTCTGTTTACTCCAGTTTTAGTCACGCTGTGCTCTGTTTAGCACAACTAATGTTGGGATAATTCAGCCACACATGTTTAAATCAGACAGTTATTTTGAAACAGAAGACACTAAACTGAAAATGTTGCATGCCAGAAGAAGAATGGGAATGATAATATATTCACTTTCTATCACTAACTATTTCAGAAATTTGCCTTTCGCCACTTTGCCCACTTCCAGCTTGCTCGGCCCAGCTGCGATTTTCCTGGCCCACGATGTGCTTTCTCAGCCTGAAGCTCTCGAGGTTCGCTCAGCTGAGGGCTTAGAGCCTTGGCATCCAGCTCACTTGTGGCCAACGAGCTTCTTTGATATTACTGTCTTATCGGCCAAACTTGTGCTAACTTTTCCTCCAGCATTCATTGCAGAGCATGCAAAAAGCCCCATCCGGCAAGTAGTCAGGATTGGTTCATCCAGTCTTCTGTCTTCAATATGTACATACAATAGGTTTAAAAAGCGGGGGGACCAAATGCATTGCAGAGACTCAGGGGACATTTTTCATGAGATTGATTGCAAAAGAAAAGTCTGATGACAAATGCAACTGGTCTAGGGGAGATTTAAGACAGATCAGCTGCAGAGATTCAAAAGTCGGTTACATTTTTTCATTGAATCTGGAGATAGAGTGGCAGATATTGCTTGGATATGCAGGCCAATAAAGATTTATCTGGAACACAGGGAAAACCTTAACAACCATAACAGTGCTATCAATCTTCTCATCTCCAGGATTCTGTGAAAACTGTAAATAAATTTGAGGCAGAATGCAAATACTTTTAAATCATTTAAGTGCTGTCTTCAGATGTATGAGGACAGCACATTACCCAAAAAAATGGTTGTTCTTGCACATGTGTGACGACACCATTTGGGCGAAATAACATATGTACATTTTGGATGAAAAAGGATGTTTCTCTGGGAAGACATTGTTTATTTAATCAGGACAAAGTCACCTCAATTCTGCGCCTATTACCAGTTAACATCACGGCTCTGATGTAAAAGAATCTGGACGCTGAACTGGCCGGTCTGCAGTCCAGACGTGTCACACACTGAAAACATTTGGCACATTATGCAACCAAGGAATACCCAAAAGCAGCTGAAATCGTATTTCATGCAAGAATGGAAAAAATGTTTTGCAGCAAAATTATTTGACTGACTGCATGAATTTCTGAACAATCACAGAGATACATGGTGGGGTTACTGTCAGTGGTGATATAAACACCGCAATTTTGTGTCTTGATTTGGTAAAACTGCTTCAGATTCAAAATAACATATACTAAGTGGGCTTACTTGAGTCAGTCATACTTTTCAAATCACACATAAAATCAAGCGAACTGCTTTTTTATTTCTGTAAGAAAAAAAAGATTGGCTAAAATGATCTAGCAGATTGCCAAGAATCTCCTTTAATCCCTCATGTGAAGCTATATCAAGTGAACACTTGAAATATTTTTTCAGGATGCACTAAATGTCTCCATTTAAGATCAACCATTTGTCATGAGGAAGAAACAGGATGTTCTTTTATGTACAGCATCTAATTTATGCAGACCAAATATTATCATTTCTTCTTCTTTAGCAAAAAGAGGGAAACTTTTGAGCTGATTGATGGCTCATACATCAGCAAAGATCTGATCCTTTCTTTCATTTGAAAGCTTCCACATTTTTACTGAGATCTCCATCTCATCCATCTTTATTTCTGTTGGCAGGCTCATCTTATTCTCCCTGAACATCCTTCGTCTTTCACAAGGAGGCTCATTGTCTGTAGAGGGCTCGGTAGGTTTATGGTCCATAAAGAGACAAGTGGCACAGGCACATTCCATAACTTATTGGGACTTGCAATCCCATCGCCCCACACCTGCCAAAATATGTTTGTACTATATCCACCACTGGGTTTGGTTTACTTTCATTTCAGCCAATACCAAGTGTAAGCAGACACCAATCTCCACTCTCTGCGTTCTCATATCTCGAAACACAATCACATTCATGTAATAGCAACATAAATTTGCAACTGTGGCTCTGATCCCTTCTGTGCTACCGCCAAAAACTCCAAAAGTAAAATGAAAGTGAGTAGGGACAGTCGTGGTTGTCAGTCTCTCTATTCGTCAATTTCATATAAAAAGCAGAGGCCTTCTGCATTTTTATTGGAAGCATCTTCTTTTCATTATACTTAACCCACCCTTTTTTCTCTTCCTGTCTTGTCTGCTTTGTCATTTGAGTCTGTGCTGGAGTCGGTAGATCCCTTGAGTCAGTCAGTCTTCTGAGAAGAGTTTTGAAGGCTTTAATCCTTTCGACTTAAACCATCCACATTAAGGATTTACTTGTGAGCCTCTTCGTTGACTATATTATTATGCTCTATGGCCTACAATGATAACAACAATAAAACTATAAAATAACTAAAGTATTTTTCAGTGAAGAGAGGCAGGAAGGTGGGCACAGAGAGGGAGATGACATCCTGGTAAAGACTCTCAGCCACTTTACAGAAAGTACCTGCTGAACCAGTGATTTAAGCTTTCAGAGTAATAAGCATCTGTTTAGAAAAGCCCATTGCTGCTGATTGTTAGGACAGGTTTTCAGGAGTTAGAGCATTTGTAAAGTTTTTAAAATAGCATCACTTGGCCTTTCCTAATGATGACTGTGATGAAGTAATAGCTATTTGCATGCTGATTGGGCTCCAGTTTGCATGGCCGTTGTTCCTTTTATTTTTTCTCCATCACAAACTTAACTTGCGTTGATCTTCATACTTACTCTTTTTTAAATGCAATTTTTTTTTACCTAGCTTTAGCATGCCATTGTATATTTCAGACTTCCCGTGCAATATACAAAGGAAGTTCTATCTTACTGGATTTTATTAATGTGTACATTGGACGCATGCATTTGAAATTTAAAATTTTTTTGATAAGTATTCGATAGTATTCGATATTATTGTGCATACAGGTAAGACAGGACAAGAAGTGTTAAATAATACCCCTTCACATTGGGCAAACAACCTTCAAAAAAACACTAAAACCTGACATTTAAGGGAAAAAGTATTGTTTAAATGCCAGTTCTGCATCAAATGACCTGTTGCCACAGGTATCTATTGTTTAAGTCTGATCAGCATTGATGTGAACACAAAGCCCGGAAGCACATGCTAATTTTTAATGGGAGTGCTGCTGTTGGATCTGGAAGAGAGGGAAAAGCTCATTTTTATTTACTGAAACACATGTTTACCAGCTGTAATGTCTTGCATGGAAACTGAAACTCCCCATAACAACTGACAGACAAAGAAGACAAGATTGACTAATCTTGCCTGACTGCAAGGCAGCTGGCTCAGCCCCCCTGTGTTGACTGACCTCTGAGGGTTAGTCAAAAATCACAGACTAGCTTAATTAGAAAGTTGTGATTATCAGAAATGATTGTCTAATATGGCTTGCTGAATACAGTGTAATGTCATCCCTTCATGCTGTTGTTTTCCTATGGGAGGCAGGGGTCATTGCTGGAATAATAATGATGTTTGTCTTATTTACAGCCATGATCACAAGCTGAATGATAAATTGACTACTTGTAACCAAGAGCACCACCTTCCTTCAAATAAGCTATGCCTATGAAATTAGCCTGTGAGGGCTGACCTTTCCTCAGACAGTGTTGGTTGTCTCCAAGGAAGGCCAGTGTGGTGTAATCTCCGCCCTGACCACAAAACCCTGCTGTAACTGACTGGGTAAACTGCTCATGGAAGTGGCTACAAATCTATGGCACCCAAATTCCACAGGGCGTATCCTGTTCTTCCAGCTCGCTGCTCCTCATTTGGTGTATTTCCTTCCTTGAGCACAGCATGCAACATTTACTTCATTTTCCCAGAACAAGGGGAGGTTTGTAAGGTAAACATGCTGATGAGTTGTGGATAGGCCAAAGTGCACCAGGTCAAATCTTTGTCAGCTGCTGACATTCTTTTGAATAACAAACTGCTCATTATTGTGAATTTTCCGAATTCCTGATTTATTGTGACCTAATGTCAAATCATTTTGCATCACTGCATTGTGGTGAACAACATTAAGATGAATTTCAGCCTGTGTTTTTTCAGGCTGCAAGTACAACTTATCTTGATTTATCAACAGATCTTGATTTCTTTTTAAAAAAGGTCCTAAGCTCTATTTTTGTAACGCCAGAAAACCTAAATATCTTTGCAATTAGTGGGAGCAGGTGGAACAGTTTGGTACGGTGATTGCCTCTAATGGAGTAGGGCTTGAAAAAGCAGAGATATGGACTCTGTCACTTGGAAATAAAAAATGCTGGAGTATTTTGGCAGATCTCAACCTGGATTTTAAATTGTCACGTATAGAAATGCTGCATCTCTAGGACTTATTCAACATTTGGAGATAAAGTGATACAACCAAGGTCCCATAGAGCCTGACCACTCTCAGTTGGAAAACGTTAAAAAACAATTTTTCTTCAAATCACCGACCCTGAAATCAGACACTGTAGTCTTTTTTTTTTTTTTTTCAAACAGCCAAAGTTTGTGACCTTGACAAAAGTATATCATACAAAAGCACACAGGAATGAGGCCATAGAGCAAATTGCTATAAAGTAGGTAAACACCTGAGGAAAATCCTGTAAAATACCAATAACAGCAGAGTTGGGAACACTGAGTGCAATGTACTGTATGTTAAATTTCCAACCACATGAATGGGACTGATACCTCTTTTCCATTAGCGATTGCCAGTGTATAATCCTGATCATGTTAAAAACCACTGGTCAAGGTGCCCATGGTAGTTGAGCAACATACCGAAAAAGGGCAGATTTTCATTTTTTATCCAGACATCAAGACTTTTACGTCAATTATGGGAACATCAGGAAGATATGCACCATCAAACTCCAAAACAAATGAAAATAAAAATGGAAAAAGTTTTTTGCAAGCCTTCTGTTCTCAAGAAGTAGAACATTTAGGCTACCTTTACACGGAAACGATCTGAAACCAAAACGCAAAAGTGGTGTTTCATTTTCACTTTTAAATCTGCATTTAGACGAGCGTTTAAGGGTGAAAATCTGCGTGCATACGGAAACGCAAAAGTGTGTAATGAAGTTATCCCACCGCTGAAGTCCTCCTAGGTCTCACCCACAGCTGTCTAGGTCGCCTGCTCTCTCTATGAACTTCAAGAATTTCGAGAACGTAGTTCATATTTTTGGTCTGTTCTTTACTACTCTTGCTCATCATTGCTGTTATCTGATGAAATGACTCTTGAACGTCAATTACCGCGCCTAAGGCGAGTTGAAAGTCCGCAGGGACGGACATGTTGATAGCCTACTGATGTGTTTCCCACGGTTTTCTCAAGAGAGTCTGGCGCTTTATTATGCTTGTCACGTCATTTCTATGTGACGAGAAACGCAGTTTTGCGTTTTTCATCCTTTAAGCTGGATTTACAGTTGACCCGTCTGTCACGGCGGTGGCGGACCGTGACGTCAAAATGACGTTTCAGGCATGGCGCTTGCCTTGAAAAGACGGCGCATCGCGTTGTCGTGCACCAGTCCATTTTCGTAACTTGGCTGCGCCGAGAACGACAAACCGGATGGACCAATGTGAGACCAGGCAGTCAGGAGGTGCGTTTTTACAGCACCTGTACGAAACTGCAGTGAAACAGCACAGGGACCATGTAAACTCCCCAAACTGGTGGACAGAGATTGGCAGAACTTTGGGGAAAGAGGGAGAGTTCTGTAAGAATGTGTGGAAGAAGCTACGGGACAGATACGTGAAGGCAAAGAAGAGGGCAGAGACTCAAAAAGTGGTGATGCCAGGGGCTTCAGACCGTCACCTCTTTTAACTGAATTAAAAAATTTAAATTATCCAAATACTGCAGCAGTATAATTAATGACAGTCTTCCTGCTCTTCATTGTTTTCTTCTCCACTTTCGTGGTTGTGGAGTAGCGGTAACCTTAATGTAGCAGCGCCACCTCTGTGACGGAGAAAATTGCAACTACTGACGCATCGACTTGCGCCACTATACATTGTGGGACGAAATTGTGACGTCATCAACACCGCCATGGAGGGCGGTTTCACTTTTTTTGCGTTTTCATGCCCCCAAAACGCATAAAATATTCCACATAAAATCAGTACTCTTTTAGCCCCAGCAATTTAGTCCTTAAATGTGGTGAAATGATGTCTCTGAGTAGCCTTCATTTCATCCATCAGAAAATTCGTTTGAAGAAATATCTTCACATTATTAAATACTGTCTCTCTTTCAACTCACAACTAAACAAAATGATTATTTTTGACACATTCATGCTATGTTGGATGAAATGAAAACCAAGAGAATTCATTTTGAGATGAAAAGCGGCACCACAGATGATAGTTAGCTATGGATGTGTACAGAGAACCAGAGTCCGGCTCAAAAGAAAGGGGCCAAAAAATTGTGCGTCTACTATGTGCACTTAAAATTTCACATGCAAGGAGTTTGGTTCGGTAAAAACTATTGCGATTCATTTAAGTTGGTGGGAGAGCTGTCAATCAGTTTTTCCGTCTAAACTCTCGCTCACACCCACAACCACACAAAGGAACCAAGTTAGCAAATAACAGATGTTGCTAGAGATGAAAACTGAATTAAAAGCAGAGAGACTGTTTGACTTACATTCATTAATATTTACCTCATGTGTACTGTATATGTACCTAAACTTCCATGGGATAATATTAGCAAAAGTTGGTAAGTTAAGCATAGCAAAACATAGTAATTTTAGAATATTTACTTTGCTGAGATGCACTATGCCGCATTTCACCAAACAGTAGCTTGTGGCACGTTCAGTTGCTGCACTTCAATTTTTTATGCACTCCTAAAAAAAAAATCTCTGCTCAGTGAGGCGGCAGTAAAGAGTGAATTGTCCTGACACTGATGATTTTGTCTTGTCCTCTTTTATTGGCTCCAGACCAGTACCAGTCAAAGAATATATACTTTACAAATCTGTACGGCCGGGTTTCCATTTGCAGCCAAATGCTGACCGTGTGTGAGCAGAGGGAATCATATGGAACATATTGTTGTTATTATGAGCAGTGGAAGCTGTCCAGCTGCCTATAGAGCAAGAAAAGAACAGGATCACATGGTCAAAAAACACACCGCTTCTACTCTGCACTGTTTAAATCCCCTCTCTTTCTAACACATGCACACACAACGAAAATCTTTTTTTACATAAATAAATGGATGCACACAAGGACACCCAGCAGACACACATACAAATCATCCACATACACGCACAATTAATGCTGATATAAATCAGCTGCCCACTTTTTTTTGTTGGAGCGTGGAACAATTTTTTCCGAAATTCCGCAAAATGATCTGCAGTAATTTATGGTGTGTTTTCCACCAAAGGGAGCGATACGAGGTTCTGGGCTGTAAACGTTTCTCTGCCATGTTTATTTTCATTTCATTTTGCTCTGCCTCTACTAACACTTTACCTTGGTGATTTAAGGAGGCTAAGAGTGGTTTTGGAATTCAACCAGCTGGCTGTGTGTGTGGGGGGGGGGGGGTCTGTGTGTGCATGTGTGTACATGTCTTATGTAGTATTAAACTTCCAAGTCCTACCCTGTCCTCCTTCTTCACTCACTTTGTGGTGTGTTACTGTAAAGATTGTGTAAGGAACAACTTAATCTACTCTCAGTGGTGCACCTGACTTTTTAACATGTGCTGATTACAATTAATATGATTACAGTAATGTTCTTCAATAGTTGAAGAATGTAACATTTTTTGGCAAATTGGCTGCTTTTAGTAGATCATATGTATCATTGAAATGTTTCTCTTCACGGTAATCTTTACAAATGGTTCGCTTTAAAGCGACTCTTGAGAAATTTTGAACCTTACTGCACTTCACAACATTGCCCTCCCATAACACACCGACAACTAGATAAAAACACACTTTCACTCAAATCAATAAAGTAGAAAAAAATCCAAATAGAGTTAAAGGGGGAAAAAGTCACTGTAATCATTACCAGTAAAGTAAAAAAAAATTAATAAAATAAAACTCTGCAATGAAGATATGCAAGACAATGCTAGGAGGAAAAGAGGAAGACGAAAATAAACCTCAGATTGGAGTCAGATGAGTCTTGAACTCATGTTACCATCACGTTCATTTTTGGCAAAACCTTCCTTAAACTGGGAAAGTATATCTGTGGTTTTCTTTTTGTTTTCCACTACAGTGAAGCATATTTTCAGCGCTTTTTGTTTGTCTTTGAGCCTGTTAGCACAACTAGCTGAATTTATGAAACTGAAGGAAGAGGTGGAGCATGTTGAAACTGATGTTGAAAGAAGATGAAGGGATCATACGAAACTTTTGGACTGATGAGACAAAATAAGATAAGTACAAATAATGCCATGTAGGACTACTGTTGTATTTTCATTGTTCATATCATTGTTCATAGTAGTAATGTAAATGTAAAGAAGACATGGCTGTTTGACTGACTTGCAGTCCACATCGGACCAGAAACCAGAACTGGAAGAAGTTTTTTTTGCTTCATCTGGTAGAAGAAAGAGTTCATTAATCTCACACATACTGTATGATGCCAGCTGCCACTCAGTCAGTCAGTAATTGTCACTCATCAGTCAGCCAGTCAATCCTTCATTCTGCCAGCCACGTTAGCCACCTTGTCAGCACCATACTAGCCCATCAGCTAGTCAGTTAACCAAACAAATGAAAAAAAAAAAAAAAACTTCCAAGCAGCCAGCAAGTCAAATCAGATCCCATCATGTTACTTAAGAATAGTTTCCCTAAAGCAAATCTGATTAAGCATGAAATAGAACGCGAGAGAAACAGGAGGCTACATGAACCATGTCTGGAGCATACACGCACACAAACGAATGTGTGTGTGTATATGTGAGTGAATAAAGGAAGATATGTATCTGTGTACGACTGTGTGTATGTGTGCGCAGGCTGATCCTGGAGTTATTTTCTGTAATACCCCCAGTTTCATTTCAGGTTTGGTTTGGGTCCAGGTGGTTGGCTTTAATGCAGTCCAGATGGGAGACGCAGAGCAGAGAGTGGCCAGACTTTTCCAGAGTTTCTGTCGAACCAGGGCTTTGCTAATAAAAGCAGAAGAGATTTTCACAGTTCCGCAGACAAAACCTTGCATTCTAATTCTCGAAGGGGAACGGAGAGCGAGTGAGACCGCAATGTTATACTTTGTTTTTATTAAAGGGGGTGATTGACAGCTTGGAGAGAATTTTCCAGCATTAAACCAAGGGTCTTATTGGAGAGGACAGAGCAGAGAGCACAGGGACCTGGCGAAGCACAGCAGCGCTCTGGCAAGCTGCTACTGACTGAAGGCTTGGCGTCTTTTCCAATTCTCTCTTTCTTACCATCGTTTTTTTTTCTCTAGTGTCTGTCTATAGCCCAGAAAAGGGTTGCTGTAGTGTGTACCTGCTGCTCTTCGTTGCCCCACCCAAATCTTTTCTCGCCTGCAAAGTCATTTTTTCATAAGGATGCACAGTCCAACACATGAATTCTTTACATTTAACCTAAAATTCTGCACTTAAGTTTCACATTTTTCTTATTTTTGGCTTTATGTTCTGTTTGATTTGTCATCTTGCACCTAATAACCATGACTTGGATGCTCAGAGTTTTTCTCGGGGGAGGGCAGCACGTGTATATAGTTGGATCTGTATACGCCTGCTTAGAGGTTAATAAAATCTAAAGTGCCTCCTGATTCACACAGCCTGTAAAAGGATGGAACACTTACTGTGCTGCACTTGCAGTGTGTGTGTGTGCAATTTAAGCAGCCTAGGGTGTGTCTCAATCTCCACCTATCTCCATTATTCATCCATCACAATCACAACCCAGAAGCAGACAAGTGTGTGTAGGTCACCCAGTGTTGCTTATGGCTGACAACTTAATGTAGGAATGGAGGAAGAGATCAACATCACCTGCTGAACAGTTACCAGATATTCTGTTTTCTTTCGGTTGCTAAGATTTCACACATTTTCCTGTGATTGACAGCAGGCGGTCACTCAGCCTGTACTTGGTTAAGGTTTGGCTCTGTTTTCCATCTCTGACAGCACTGAGTTGTTATGTCATCTCAAATCTCTTATTGCTTGTTATAACACTCCATTGTATATAAAATTCATTGGATTAGAAGCACTTACTGTTTTACAACTTTTGCTGAGAAAATTACATTGATCAAGGCCCGAATGTGTGGATGCACCTATTAAAAGTTGTTCTCTTCGCCATTTGTTCAGCTACCTGGACTCGTTCTGGTTTGGATTAGTACTTTCCATTGTGATTATAAACATATGCGACTCTGTGTCAGGTTTGCTCATGTGAAACCTTAGCAACAGCTCAGCAGCTTGCATCAACATCTCAAATATGAGAAGTAAGCAATTCATCACTGACTTCTAATTGTGTTTATTTTTCTGCTATTTCCTGTTTCTCCAGCGATGTCCCGACAATGTGCTTGTGCTGCTATTATCACCCAAAAAGGCCTCTACATATTCTCCTGACATCAAGCCCCTGACCAGAATGCAGCAGCACAAAAAGCTAAAAACTCCTTTTTTTGTCACTGCCAAATAGAATACACAATATTTAGATGTTATACAAAAGGCCTATCTTACAATTACCTTGTGATTTCAAACATTAATTTGTGAAGAACTGGCTTGAAGTGTTTTTTTTTTTTTTTCCAATAATAGCCATGATGGGGGCTGCATAGTTGATTGGTGGTTAGCAGTGCTGCCTCACAACAAGAAGGTTCCTGGTTCAGATCTCAGCTGGGGTCTTTCTTTTCGCAGCATAAGCTTTAAAGGCTATGTCCACCTGGGACACAAAGTTTGTGACCATAAATCTATGCTCACATTCTCACTGTCACAGATGTTGGAGATATTTGGATAGGATTTAACAACACAACATCTGAAGCCATGTAGCTAGCTGTATAACAACAGTTTGCCTGTTCACAATGCCGAATCAGCATTTCATGTTCACATTTCTTTGGAAGAATCTAGAGATAGACAACTGAAGATTGACATAAGGGGGAAACTTTTACTTAATTTTAGTAAATCTACAAAAGGATTATTTGTTTGCAGGTAACTTCTTTAGTAAAATCCTTCCTCCCAGCTCTATAATCTTTAACAGATTGACTTCATCAATGTTCTTTGTTGTATGAAATCAAAATAATTCGTTTCTCACTTTTGCAAAGCCTTTCAATATTTAACTTGCGAGGAGGGACTAATTAAATATATATATGTATGTGTGTGTGTGTGTGTGTGTGTGTGTGTGTGAGACCAATGATAAAAACAGTTTGATGCAATTTAATGTAATGTAATCCACACACTGACCACAGACAGCATTTCTTCAAACTTTTTATCTTTTGTTTTCCAGATGTTTTATCATTAGCTAATGCATTTTTTGGTCTTACACTAAACATATTTACAGTTGATACTAAACCACTGCACGATAAAAAACACTAAGTGTAGCAGCAGATCAGTGGAGTCTAAACAGAATCTAACACCCTAACCAAGCATGTGCCACACACTACTTAGACTTCTCCACTTATTTTACAGCTGTACCTGTTCTACTTCAATTTGGTGATTTAAATAGATTTATATTGATTTAATAATTGATGTATAGACCAGGGTTTATTACTGTGCTGAACCGTGACTGTTGTTCCTCACTTTCAGGTAACTTTGAACAAAAGCATCTGCTAAATGACTAAACATTAATGTAGAATCTAACTCTAACAAGTGAGAACTGGGAGTTAAAATTGGAGCCTTTCAAGCAGCTCATAAATTCCTCTGTCTTGACAGAACAAGAGCAATGTGGATTTTGGTCATATCCCTCTCTTAGCAGGAGGCTTTTTTTTTTTTTAGGAGAAGAACAAACCTGGTCTTGTAAAAACGCGTAGTATTTCCATGCCAAGTCATACTGCATGTTATTAGCATGTGTTTGTATAGACGTGGGTGTCATTTCACACTATGTACTGTGGAAGGATGACACCCTACTTTCTAATGTAATTTAATCCTAATCATTAAATCTTTCTACTTTATGACATTAAGTCATTTTAATGGCATAAAGTGACATGTCAAAAGCTTAAAATGCTTATAAATGGTGTGTGGAAAGCATCCGGAGTGGTGTGCACATTGCCAAGAGATCAGTAGGAAGAACATGGAACCTAAACGCTTGTTTGCTCTATACCTCACAGCAGGGACAAACATGCACATGTGGCCAGACCAGCTGCCGCATAAGCAGAGTGAGAGTGACTGCACTTTGTATAACATCACGATCATCGTTGGTAATAACGGCGTTACTAACTGCATTATTGTTTTCAGTAACGAGTAATCTAATTAATTACTTTTCCCATCGTTGAAACGCCGTTGCCATTAGAGAATGTGAAGTGGCGCGTTACTACAATTTGGTTGAATGAAGCGCAAGGTGTCAAGTTTTGGCCACACATCAGCTGCCTGGAGAGAGCAGGGGTGGGGATGATGACGCCGTTGCAAATGCGATGTTGATTGGCTGGGTGGGCGGATCACGCCCTGCTCACGCTGTGTCACTGCACGCTCTGACTGCCAAACACAACTAGACAGCGGCAATGGCGACGAGCCAGGGAAATTCAAAGGTAGCGTTCTCAAACTGGAAGTACCGGCACTACTTCTCGCTCATTGAAATTAAATAATGTTTATGTAACATGCACGCTATGCCCAGGAAAAAGAGTTTATCCACGTCTGCCTCAAGCAACTCGAATCTTATGAAGCACCTCACATCAGCTAACATGGCAGGCTGCAATCTATTCATTTCAAATGAATACCAAATGTTCTAAAATACTGTACATAGTGTTTTTATTCTTTAATCAGTTAATATAAACATCTTTTGATGTTAAAGATGTTATAGAATGTAATAGCGGATAGAACATGAAAGATAGCATCACAGTTACTTTGCTGAGTAACTAATTACTCTTACAATGAGGTAACTGAATTACTTTTTGGAAGAAGTAATTTGTAACTGTTACTAATTACTTTTTTTAAAGTAAGACTGCTCACTATAACACTTTAGCCTCGTTTCCACTATGCAGTGCGGTACGGGTCGGTTCGGAACGGTACGGTATGGGTCGGGTTGCTTTGGGGTCAGCTTTGCGTTCCCACTGTACAAAGGGGACCCTCAGGGGTGGGCGGAGTGCGTGCCGAAGCGTAAATAGCAAATAACAGCAAATAACAAATAACATAATTTCGAACCACCTCCAAGCTTCTTCAGCTTAATGTGACACTGGCTCGCGGTCCGGTTGAAACCACTCTGCCATTTTTGCGACAATCAGCTGGAAAACTTTTTCATTTCGCACAGCGCCATCGAGCTCCCGCTGCACAGCCTCCTCACCAACAATGGAGAACAGAGCCTGGAACCGGTCCTGTGTGCTAGGTACCCCAAGCAGAAGGGGGTAACGGGTTCCCTGGGACCGGTACGCTTTTGTGGTAATGGAAACACTGAAATAAGCAAACCGTTCTGAACCGACCCGTACCGGACTGCATAGTGGAAACAAGGCTTTAATCTTCACATGGTACTGGAATAAAGTTCAAGAAACTGAATATTGAACCACCGATATGACTTATGAACTATATATAACCCCAATAATATTTGGACTACCTATTTGAATTTTTTTTAAATAGTTGAAGTAGGAGTGTGAGCGTGTGTGGTTGTTTGTCTCGTTTGTCTCTGTGTGGCCCTGTGATGGACTGGCGGCCTGTCCAGGGTGTACCCTGCCTCCGCTGGGATAGGCTCCAGCAGCCCCCCCGCGACCCGACCGACGGATTCAGCGGTATAGAAAATGGATGGATGGATGGATAGTTGAAGTAGATGACAACTGCGGATGATACCTTCAACAAAGGGTTTAAGAACACCAGCTCTGATTGCGTCAGTGAATAGAAAGATGTCTGACCAGAACAGCAAAAGTGAAAAAACTGTTTTTTGAAGACAAGATTTGATCAGGGGACACGACTTAATGCTAGACTCAAAACAATGCAGATAATGAGACAGTCTGATGTTTTTTGTTTTTTTTTAGCTTCAATATTTTCTCATCATTTTTTAACAATGTAACGTGCTTCTTGTTGTCACCATTTTCTAATTCTGCCTTAATTTCAAATACTTTTTGTAGTCATGTAGAATCATGGGTGTGTGATGCATTCAGACTTATAAACACCTGCATGCATACACATTTGGACACTTTACTTATCCTTGGTTTTTGAGGAAAATGCACTCAAACACACATGAAATCTTTAGAGGCTTCCATGGTGGTATTCTCCTCAGCAGGAAATGTCTTTTTAACAACCAATTAAGGATGAGCCAGGCTGCTAGTTTGCAAGAGGAATGTTTACGCAAAGGGACCTTACGGACAGTGAAAGGGGGAAAAAGATTAATTGTAGGGAATGAGAGGACAGACAGAGTAAGAGAAGAGGAAGGACGAAAGCTGGAGAGTCCTGGATTTGGCACTTTCACAGGTGTGCACAACAGGGGGTTTGAGGAGGAAGGAGTTTGTGTACATATGTATATAAGTGCAAGTTGGTGTGCATGTGTGTGTCAGCATGTGTGCGCGCATGTGTGGAGCTGCCAAACTGGCCACCTGTCTTTCCCTCGTTGTAGTTTTAGTGTTTCCTTTCATCCGGCCCTCGGCAGCACAGCTCCCACTTGGTGCAGTTAGCCTCCTGCCGTGTGTTACTGCGTGTGTGTGCTTGTGTGGCTGTGTGTTTGTGTTGCTTCGGTCCCAGTTGGGTTAGAAAGACTAATGTTCCTAAAGGTGCATTTCACTCTTTCCTCCACCTTTTTTTATATCTTTGTTCTTTATGTTTTATTGAGACAGTTCAAGTGGAGGCAGGAAGTTGGCCTACAGGCCCACAGAGCAGAGGAGGACACCAGAGGAAACTTCTGCTCCAAAGTCAACAGGAGGTCATGCTTCAGGAAAAGTGCTGCTACCGATCCATCTTTAATTAATAGACCCTATTCAGCTGGGTACCATCTGAGCACAAAAACATGGATGAGTTGGAAAAAAAACAGGAAGTGCTCCTGTCTCCTTTGCTGGTTCTTGTGTTATGACAGTTGAGAAATGTAGAAATAATTTGTTTATATTTTTTGAGAGAAGGTCCAAAAGGCCGTCGAGCCACTTATTTCTCGCAAAAGTGCTTATTTGTCAAAGCTGTGGTGGTTGGTTTGAAAATTCCAAGCAGTATTTTCAGTTTCCGACTCAGAGGTTTATGGGTCTACAGAGTGAGGGGTACGGCAGAGGCAGCTACTCTGTGAAGCCAGGCAGTTATTAGAGATGAATGTTTTAGTATTTCCATAAGTGACCCATTAAATGCTGCATTCATCAATATTTTTACACACATACTGATTTAACAATGGCTCAGACCATTTTCTGCAATGTGGGAAACTCTAAAGGGGGCTTCCTCAGATCAACATGCTAGGCACAATGTGAACCGAAACAGCAGAATGGGATCAGTTAGTCTGCCTATTGGTAACATTATGCAAAACCTGCCCAGCTGAATGTCATTACACTTGGTGTTAAGGTGGAGCTTTAACAAAAGAAGAACCAAAGACAAATATTCATCATCCAATCCAATCCAATCCAATTTTATTTATAAAGCACTTTACAACAGCATCAGTTGACCAAAGTGCTGTACAAAAAAAAAAAAATCATATTTTCAATGCAGAGCCATAATACTTCTTTAAAATTGAAAATTGTGAAGAAAAGAAATATTCAAAGCAGACCTTGGTTGAGCAGTACGGCTCTAAACGCCCTTTCAGTTTTCCTTATTGTTTACTTTGTTGCATGTCACTATTCTTTCGTGATAATCATTTTTGGAGCTTAAAAATCCACAGTTGTATTTCTTTAAAAACTAGCAGTGTTTTGAAGGAATCTGTTTCCTTTCATATTGCTTTTACATGAGGCCCTGAGATGAGCTCCAACACGGCATCAAACAAAGTGAGCGTTGACGAGTACATCAACTTGTACATTCGTTGACTACTCTAGTATTTTAACTTGTGGGACTTTGAAAAAATAACATGAAGCTGTTTAATAAGGTACTTATTGAAGATTTCTTCAAATAAAAACATACTTACATGACTTGGCTTTCCAAAAATAAAAAAAAGGTAAAAAAGAACATGACCAGCAGCACATATCACTATTCCAAAGAAACTGCTGCTAAATAAATATTTCTATAAAGAGTGTTTAAATAAGTCTACATGGCTTATCTCCTGGTAACTGGGCTGTTATTCTACCTTAACCACATGCCTCATGTCTGATCTTAACCAGGTATTGGATTTAATTCAAGTTGCTTAAATTAACCAAGTCACTTGGTTGACTAAAAAAAGTTTGCGTCATTGTCTTTTTTTAGGGAATGGCTTGCTTACTTTGCAAAGCAAACCCAGTCTACCCATATTACACTGTGAAAAATTATGGTGTTACACTAGAATGCCTGCAGTCCAGAGCTGTCACCTACTGAAAACATTCTGGCTCAAACCCTTTTGAAATTAAATCTGTGACAAAGGAGGCTCTGAACTGTCGGTACGCCACCTGATTTGAAAACTATCGTTGCACTAAATAAACTTTAACACTTGATTTTACACCCACAGATGAGACTATTTGTCAATTCGTGAACAGATTCACTGCTTTCCGCATCCTGCTAGTTTTAAGAATTATATTCCAAAAAAAGAACGATATATTTTGATTGTCTTGAGGCTACATCCCATATCCCTTTGCCACTGGTGCCAACAAAGAGTTTGAGACAAAAGCTGCTTTTTATTACTTCCACTCTTAGTATTCACTGGCCAGCTGTCCATGAGAGCATCTTTGTCAGACCATTATATTGATAATAAGAGCCAGCCAACCTCCAGCCTCCGGTTCACCTGGTCCAAAACCTCCCACTTAAACACGGCACTGCAGTTTGCCCTCGCAGCTGATCTGTTTCATCAATGTGAAATGCAGAGATCATTAGACAGCTAAGCTATATCACAGATCCTCCTGCTTAGCATGAGTGTGCGTACATGCAAGGGTGTGCACGTCCATTCATAAAGTGCGCTCATCTATTTGTGCATAAGTTCATTGCTGCACAAGTGTGTAAATGGTCATCTGTGTGTGTGCTAAATTGTATGTGTAGGCGTACGGGGAACCTGATCTGGGCTGTGTGGGAGGAACCGGTTCCTTTTTTCCCCCTCTCCACTGTTCAGACAGACGGCCTGCTAGAGAGATCAGACTCTCAGACTAACTGGACCAGAAGTCATTAGGACACACTAGACACAAAGCACTTTTTAAAACTATTGCTTACTTTAAAAAAAGAAAAAAAAGACAGTAAGATTATCTTCGTTTCATCAGTCTATAACAGGACAAAGATCTTTGAAACAGGATGCACAATGCTTTTTAAATCTTTGTCTCAGGATCCAGAGCACAGCAGGGACCACTTACACTGAAACTGCCCAGAGATTTAGTCTTTTATTTCTGTGTGTTACGTTTAGGGGGTGGGTGGGGGGCAGATCTGGCATTTGATTATAAGGGCATTTCAAGTATAGCATGCTAGAACTGAATTTTGTCTCTGATATAAGTGATTCTCCAGATTTTGCATCTATCTCTAGTTTAGGTTTTGACTGCAAGTCCGAAATTTCAATGGACACCTTTTCTATCACCTTTGTGAATACTTCAAATGTGTCATCTGCATGACATCCCTCAGAGAACATATTAGCACCAAATCTGACTGTAAGTGGTCAGCACTAGTTATAGGTTTTGGGTGAGATAGCACACACAATAAATCAGTATTGTTTTTCAGCACCATGTCCTCTAAAAATGGTCTTTTGGCAGCACACAAAGACATTTGGGTTTTTGTTGGTTTGTTTTTCTTCACCAGGCACTTTTAACACTGTAGGAAAAAACTCTATAATTGGCACCTCAGTCACAGAAACAGCTTGTTAGCATTGTCAAAAAAATAAGTGCAGTACCGATTAGACTGGCTCATTACATTTCACTTACTGGTGGAAAAGATTGAGAAAGACTGCTGTTCTGTAGTTTTATAATGCTGAACAAAGACACCAACAACATTTGCACATTGATGATGTTCCCCTGGTATCTTCTGGCATCTTTCTCACATCACGCACATAATGCACCTTTTCTTTTAGCCACAACTTTGTCTTTTCAAACTCTTGTGATTAACTTAGCCTTTTATTGCTATTTTATGGAGCAGAATGAGAGGATTTTAAAATCCACCATCTATCTTTTTCTTTGTTATGATCTACAACAAATGATCATCTGGTCTTGAGGAAGGTAGTATCAGACCTCATGGTGTGGGAGAAGTGTATAAGAGACAGAGAATATAAGAGAATATAAAAAATATTATTGCCATGAAGGTAGTGGCAAAACTTGGAGGACTGAAGGAAAAAGTGTTGTGAAAAAAGCAGGTTAAAAAATAGGGGATGGATGGATGGACGAACGGACAGACGGATTGACGGACATATGGACGGACGGATGGATAAAGGAACAGACAAGGTAAAGAGAAGGTAAATGGTTTGAGACTGAACACACTGGAAAGCCATCACCAACCAGACTCTGGCCAGTGGCACTCTTGGGAAAAGAGAGGAAGAGCAGAGGAGGAGAAGAGAGAACAAGCATGTGGAAAGGTAAAGAAGAGGACAGTGAAGGGACAAAGGCAGATGTCCAAGTAGCCATACCTGCAGATTCAATTTTACCTCCCCACCCCCCCCCCCCCCCCCCCCAGCCCCCCACTTCCTTTTGCTCCTTGAATCTCTCTCGTCTTCTAGACTGTCTTTTTCTGCTCTGATCTCAAGTCAGTACAACAGCTGACAGATGAGAACTGTGTCCACGCAAAGGAGAAGAAAGAAAACAGAAGGAGCTTGTGAGAAACAAGAGGGTAAAAGCCCTGATTAGGTTTATGTAACTTTAGGCTCACTGTGGTGTTTCATTAGTGAAGGGATTTCAATGAGCTATTGTCTGTCGCATAGCAGCAAAAGGATAATAAAACCACAATTTGCTTTTAGAATATGTCTGCATCCCATCATGAGTTTAAAATGGAAACTTTTACAAAGTTTATTGGTTGGAACTGGCACGAGTTGGAACAAGATTTGAAATTATAATATGTCCAAAAAATGTGATTTACTACCAGATTAACAAACACTTTATTGGTCAGCTTGAGTTTTCCAGTTTCAGAAAAAAATTATTAGAAATAACCAATACCACCATAGTTCCAGCATATCCTTTGTGATGATATAAATCATGTCAATAGCCAATGTTTGTACCTTAAAACAATGCATACTGTTCGTCAAAAATGTCATATGCCTGTTAAATAACATAGTCTCATTATATAATTAGTTATGTTACATAAATATACATTTATATTTCAGTTTAAACATTAATAACACACAGTTTTGTATGAATACTAATTTGTGAGTTTTTGTTTTCTGATCATGTGCCACAAATTCTTGAGACTCAGAACAAAGAGTCCCTGAACACAGTAAAAAAGTCTCTCATGAGTATGATTGAAAGGGGCTTGATGATCTTGATAAGGAAGGGAAAGCCTTATGAAACCACTGTTGAGTTTCTCATGACTGTAAAACTGAAAAAGTTCGTTGTAAAGAAATACAAAAGGCAATAAAAAAAAAGCTCTTTAAAAAGTCCTGGAAGTGCTACAGAAGTCCTTTAAACGTCTTTAAAATGCATCACAGGACCGGTCAGTCTTCAAGCTGCAGTGACTGTAAAATCACTGAAAGCCCTGTCAGAGTGATGAGCATTTTATCCGTGTGGTTTGCGCCCTCGTTGTTAGCTTCGGATGGTTGTCTTCCTGTCTCTGTCTTTGTTCTGCGATGGGGAAAAACAAAAATCTCACATCATCAAGGATTCAATACAGATAGCGTATATTAAAGGAATTGTTTTCAATTGGAAAGTGTCAGACAAAAAACTCTTGTAAAAAAATTAGCTTAGCTTTGCACGAGTATTGGAATCAACTTGGAGAAAACCACTCAAACACTTTGTGTTTGCTTTTCCTCAGAGCCAAGCTAGTTACAGTGTTTCCCCCTATACAGCTGTTGTAGGTAGCTTCTGGTTAAACATAGAAACTCTGAAGTTGGTTTGACCATCTCATCTAACTAGTAACTGGAACAACTCATTCTACTCATTCTCAGATTCTCATGAAAACTCTTGTTTTCATGAGTTTTGATGTGTTTTATCAACCATAACCTACTTCACATGTTCCTAGCAGATGTACAAAACAACAACCTTCACTGTAAACTCTTCATGACGAGGTCATGAATTTGCACGGCAGAAAAATGTTGTGCACTTTGTGGAAATAGACACCGTTTTACATTAATCACCAGCACAGCAAATGAGATTGATTTTGTATGTACACAGCTTGTAGTTGTTAAGAAAGTAAATTAGCCCTGAATGTGTGCAGTAAACTCACATAAACACATTCCACACAGTAGCATACAGCACGACTTGTGGTAGCTTGGTAGAGAAATCAACGTTTCTTTAATAGGATTAGAGGCTGAACAGTGACTTCACAAGCTCATTTGCAACAGCAGTGCATGACGATATGCCTCCCATTTATCTGTGGTATCAGAGCACAGAAGCCTTGATTTCCTGGCTGGTGAGGAGACTTGCGCTATCTGGCCAGGAAAATAACATCACATTTTCCCTACTCACCTAACCTCTTCCCCGCTCACTGCTCAGGCCATCTACCACTGCATTTCCCAACAGTCAAGGGATTTTAATGAACATTTTTTGAGTGAAATACGACACACTTCACCTTTGAGCTGATGTTTCAAAGATTATTCATGGCTGATGACTGATTTAAGGCTGTCAAAACTTAACTAGCCCTAACATTGTCTTTCGCTGACAAACGTGTACAAATAAACTTCTATTTACTGTTTTCCTAAGATAATTTCCTTTCATTTGCTGGCTGACTTATAGTCCTTGGAGAAACATTTTCACAACCCCTCTGCACCACTGTCCTCTTCTGACTTTACTCCCCCCCTCTCATATAATCTCCACTAACCCTCTCTGCCGCCCCCCTTGGCCTCACTCTCATCAGCCCAACACCTGTTACACATTTCCTCTCAGACTGAGCACAAGGTGTAGGTGTTTGGAAAAATCTGTTTGACTGACATCAACAAAGCTGTGTAGGTGTTTGCAATGGTATCAGGCAGTAATGAGAGAGTGAAATCATGGGATCTGGACAGGAATCAGTCCTCCCACTGACTGACGTGAGACATAGAAACTTATCGTGAATCCTTCCTCCAGCTGGACTGAGCAGAGTGTCATTATTAGACTAGACATAAACCATTAGCATTTTAGAGTTGGCTGCAAAAACAAGTATGGGCAAACACAAGCAGTATAATTTTGTTTGGAATGCGTGAGAAAATGTTTAAAAGCAGCTACTTCACGTGAAGATTTCATTTGATTTCCAAATGGTTTTCTGTGAAAGCCCAAGGTTTTCACGAAATTATTATCTGTATATGGCAATTTCTTAACTTAATGTGTTTACTATTTACCATTTTCGATGACCGAGTTGAAGACTCAGGTACTGCCCTTTTGCAATCCTGCCCCCTGATCTGATCTAAGTATGCCATTTAAGATCAACATGAAGATTTCGAAGGCCAGGTTAGATTAATGATGTGACCATTGTCCAAAATTATTTGTCAGATAGGCATCAAAGGCCCCATCCAAATCAATCCCCTTGGCCCTAACACTTTTGGGGACTGAGGGATAGTGGTAATAAACACGATCAGGATCCTGTTGTCTCGTTGAGGATTTCAACCCTTATTCCTCCATTCTGTTGTGCCACTACTTAATGACGTGCACACAAAACTAAATGTAAAGCCAAGAAGGGAATTGGGATTGGGCCAAAACCTTTTTGAGAGAGAAAGAGTTCCACACACAGCCTGGGAAACTTTGGCTTCACCGTAGCATTGGTGTTATCATACTTGCTCCCAACACGAACTCTCAAATCAACAGCTGGAAGACACAAGTGCAGCCGTGCTCTTCGGTGTTTGTTGGAAAGTGCTGTGGAAAATTGTAGGTATTTATCAGAGTAAGGAAAAGTACTTGAGGCTGGAGGAAGAGGATACACCAAAAATTTCACGTAAAACCTGTGAGTTCAAATTGGATGATTTACCAAATTACATTAAATTACAATGGGATTAAAATGAGCCATCCCGTGTTTCCCTGCAAGCACTCAGTGACAGTCTAGGAAGCACAGCTGTAGCTGGTGAGGGCGGTTTAGCTGGCGCCTAAAAGTCAAAACAGGAGGATGGAGGAGGGGTTGCTGTGAGGCTGGCCTGGTAGTCAAAACAATCTCCTGAAGACTAATAGAGCATGGCTGGGTGACATCTCTGCTCTCTCTTTACTCTTTCAAAACACACACACAGAGAAATACCACAACTTCCCCAGGGGGTGATTTGTCCAACACTAATATGATTACCTGATGATGTTCACTATTGATACGATACAAGATATCGCCACACTGGAACACTATTATTGTTGTATCATGATAAAAGCAATGTCTCTCTGCTATGATGTGAAGACAATATCTTATCAACTCACAAATTCAAGCTTTAATATGGTTTTTCCAAAACTCAATCTGGCTGCTTCTTTAACCTATAACTGTGGGTTTTTCCATGCACATTTTCTTATTTTTTTCCTGTGTTAAGCTGGTCTGTCAAATACAAACATCTAATTTAGTCTCTGGCTGCATGAGGACAGGACTGACTAGTTGGAAAAAGTAATTCCACTTGGGCACTGGCTTGCAATCGTATAAGGAGATTGGTATTTCACCATGAAATGAAAACTGGTCGTATCCTTTTAGATTATTGAGTGAAAATATTTAAATCTGTGTCAGCGCCTCGGGTGGCTTATATAAGCTGTAATTACCCTCATAAATGGCCATCAATTAGAAAAATAACACATTAGACATTTAGATTGAGCTAACTAACAAGCCAAATAGCCCCAGTCTGCTATTATGTGGCTTGGACACATCACACATTCATGTTCTCTGTGGCTTGGTGCTACGCATCCCCGTGGCTTCTGAAAAACACCTGATTAATTTTAGATCAGGCAGCCACACGTGTATTTAATTACTCCCACATTTCATTAATATGTTTTAATGACTAGAACAAAGCTTGACCTCATTTTCACCTGTCCCAGATGACTTCATTTTTATACATTCTGCAGTAACTATCACTTTATCACCAGTGCTAAGATGTTCACCATGAAACAGTCGCCTCGTCATTACCTTTGGCAGATATTGCTTTTAAAAACCAGCATAATTAAAACCACCAACTTCTGCTTCTTTCTAAGCTGTGTTGTAGGTCTCCTTGCCTGGCTCCATTTTCTATAGTTGTGTTTTAATTTGCTCTGTGAGCAGCTCTTTCCCCAAAGACCAAATGACAACAGACTGATAGTTTTGCTAATAGATTTTGCTAGTTATCTGACCCGACTTCTTCTGTTGGTGTTAAATTAGGGTTTAACTGCTTCCATCTGTGCTCAAAATATACAGACAGGTCCACGCTTGAATGCACACAGTCATACACAAATCCAGGCACACACACGCACGACACACTAAATGTGGGGGGAGAATATATTTAAAAATTGCCTGCAGTATATGAGCTAACTTCGATGCACCTCATTACCATAGCTTGAAATGAGAAGCACAGAGGCGACGCTCTTTGCTCATGAGGCACAAAACATTAACTTCAAGTCGACACCAGCATTATCAATTAATGAGGGTAATTTAGTTTTCATCTATGACATTGAAACGTCAGCTTCATGAACAAAAGTGATGTCATGTTTTTTCCAGTGAAAACAGTCTAATGTCCAAATAACTGTAAAAAACCGCAGTCATCAGCGTGCTCCTGCACATGTCCTATCTGTGTATTTAAGCGCTCTTTAGGTGCACGGTTCATTTGGTCTCTATAAAGAAGCAAATTGTAGTTTCAGCACAGTCTAAAACCAACTGTGCAAACTGGACGATGAATAGCTAAGTTGATTATCCCGCTGAGTCGTTGGCTTTCTCTTTCTCGCTTCTCCATCTCTGTTTCCACAACTTCCTGCACACCATTAGTTTAGAAAGTGTTGAAAGCACGGTCGTGATCCAGAACTCCTTAACTAAATAATCATATATGAGGTTTTTTTTCTATGCAGTCTAGATAGAAGAACTTAACTGCTGTCTGAGTGAAAGGACCAAGGGGGGGAAATGAAATGCTTTTGATGAGTCTCTGAGTGTGGTGAACTCTACACAAGTGCGTGCCCACATGTGTGCATATGTGTCGTTTGTGTGGGTGTGAGTGTAAGCACGGAGGGCGTTTCACAGAGAGCGGTTTCCAGGCTCCTTTAACATCACCATCAAAGCCCAACGTCAATGTGTTTCTAATAGCAGCCGCTGAATTAAACACTGGCTGTACAGCCTCTGCAGAGGATAAATCATTTACAGAACAATTAGCTCATTTGTTGCTTTGCTCTGCTCTGCCAATGACTTCCAGACGCAGAGAGTCAGCCAGCGAGTGTGTGTTTATAAGTTTAGTGTGCGTGTGTGCAAAAACAGACAAAAGTCACTCTGGATATGTCAGTCACGTCCATGTCATTCAAGAAATCATCGTTCTTGTAGCTATCTTTCTGTCATACACACAAATACACGCACACTTAACATTCATTTGTTCTCACGCAAACGTGTACGAACAGACAAGTGGAGATTAGTCAGTTTCCAGTTACACGGTGCAGATTTGGACCACTTTTCTTTCCATCCGCCCACAATAATCATCACATATAAAAGTTTTACAGCAGCCAATACACAAATTAGAATTGCTCATAATATTAGGAGCAGTAAATATCATTTTATGTTTGATGTTTCACTAAATTTACGCTTCTCTTTCTAATTTCATGAAATTCCAAATAAATAAACCCATCAAGACAGAATTAAATTGGGGCTGTGTCCTGGGACGCCTGTAAAATTAACCATTTCAAAAAGAATATATGTCTATTTACAGTAACCACATCATAAGTAGCATATTCATTATATTTTTAATTATCATTTTTTCAAATTTTGTTTCCAAACATAAAATTTCTCTTAACAAATGAGCTTTTTAGCATTCAGATAAAAGGCAAGCTGCATGTGCTGGTTATATACAGATAAAAAGGAAAAAGTTCTGCACGGTCGCAGTCACTGGCAGGTGGTTTACCAGTTTCTTTCTTTTTATTTTTCTTTGCCATTGAATTGAATTGACCCATTCCTCATTTGTAGAAAAAAAGAAAATAAGCCACAGTTGTGGAAAAACCTGTCAAACTGCTGTGGCCTGAAGACAGAAGACAGAAGATGACAGATTAGCAAGATTAATAGATCTTAATATTATTTAGGAGCTCTGCACTGGTAGCTTTGAGCTGCCTTCACCTACCCCACAGCACACTGGAATAATCAGAGTGGCTCAATTCAAGTTCATTAAGAGTGACATTTCATTTGATATTGACTGAAGATTCAAAAGTCTTAGTTATTAAAGAAAAAGCAGAAACTGCAGGGTTTTCCTGCCGTATGTTGAATCCAGGCACCTGACAGTTGCCCTGACAGCAGAGGGAGCGCGGCCTTACACAGGATATCTGCATCAATCAACCAGACAGCACAGGGATTTAAGGAGCGCCCAGCTCACCTCAACCCTCTATCCTCAGCCCTGTACAACTCATTTACAGATGTAGCCATCAGGAGTGCCCCCCTCTTTTTTTTTCAGGTATCAAAAGCACCAGTACGCAAGAGCTGCTCCCTAGATCATCCATGCCAAACTGCTTCTGGTTCCACCACATAAGTTTTTCAAAAAGTCCCATTTTGTGATTTGGATATTTATGGATGATCAAGGAATAGCTTGGCCTGTGATTAAGAGTTGCTGAAGAAAAATGTGCTATTATGTGTGTCTTTACCGGAAAGCTTATTGCAACTTGGTGATGAAGAATTCAGTCTAGAGGTTTCAGTTTTGTGCTGGAATTACCACAATGAATAAAAGCAACAAAACTATTCAGCTGGTCTCACTGCTTTGTTTCTTACCTTTATCCCGGTGAGATTGCACATCCACACCAGTGTTGTTTCTCTAAAGGAAACCTCTGACGTTTGAACTTTTTCACAAAAATTAAAGAATGAAAAACTGACTTGTGAGTCGACAGAATTCCTTTTTGTCTAAAGACATTTAGAATAACTAAAAAGTGTTGCACCTGACCTGATAAGAGGTCTTTTTTTAGCTCGTAAAAAGTCAACATTTGAAGATACAGACTTTCACAGTGCAGCAACAACTTTTTTTAGTATCAGTCACAGGTAAACTACCCGTCCATGTCGAGGGTGAAAAAATTGAAAGTCATGCGTCCAGTTACAGATTGATTTTAAAGCTCTCTGAAGCACTTGGATAAAGTCACGTGGATAATCAAATCACATTTGTATTCACATCACTTCTCCACAGAATATGTAATGTGCAACAGTTAGCACTGTGTGCAGTAGTCATTAGTAACAAGACTGTTTGTTTTGAAACAGTTATACCGTAGTCACACATAATAAGAGGAAATTACCATATAGTTTTCTCACTTTCACCCTCTCCTGCATTGGAAATAAGTGTAACTGAAGCGGCTGGTCTAAGCAGAGCTGACAGCTGTGATGAACCTCAATGGCCGTGAAAACATACAAAGAGAGAACTCAGGACAAAAACTCTCATTTTACCTCCACAATCGTTTCCTCTCTGCAATCACCAGCACTGATTCTGCCCTTTAGCCCACTTAAACACACTATTGATATTTTCCAGGTAAAATAAAATCCTCTCAAACAGTCACCGTCTCCACAACTGTAGTAGGAGTTTCTATCAGTGGAAGTGCAACATTTATTGTCCAAGTTAACTCCTTATTCTAAAATTTACTTCTCTGCACGTCTGGATGTAATTTGAGGAGAGGCAGTAAAGGTTAAGTTTTGTGATATCCTATGTTCTTCTCATTAGCAATAAATTGCATTAAATGACCACCACTGGTGCAGCTAATGAGTACGGTATTCATATCCACAGCCTGGTATATGTTATTCCTTTCTGCATGTAAGCATCCATCATAACCTCAATAAACGCATAATCTACATTTTCAGTCATGACTGTTAAAAAACTCCAGAACCTTACTGTTTTAGAACATTTCTGAGCTGTTATTTAATGATAAAATAATGTGCATCAGATCCATTCTCCCTTGTTAGCAGACACAGGAAAATACTATGGGCTGTTATTGTTATTACTTTGTTGGTGTGGCTCTCACAATAATAAGTATGTGGATTGACACTAACTTCATAATTTAGTTATTTAATTGAGTCAAGGATGAGTAATTTTAAAAGCCTATTCAGATTGAATTGAACTGGGAGTCAAGACAGTTCATTATTTCTTTGTGATATTTTCAACTTGCACTAAAGGTACATTTGTTTCATCTTCCTTATATATAGACATTTAACTCCTTTTCTATTAAATAAAAATCTATACATCTTTCACCGGCTCATGCTATGTCTTCTCATTCATGAGTATTAAAGATTTCATGAGGGAAACCAAGAGACAATCAAGAGACAATGACTTTTAGGTAAATAGTAAAGGTATTATTATGTAGCACTTTTCTAGTCTAGTTGACCACTGAAAGCGCTTCAGACGGGTTCACTTCATCATTGGAATAAACTGCATTTGGTGTAATGCACATGACTCACAGGAGAGAACAGTGAGACTTTTCATCGAGCAAATGGCAAACAGTGAATGTGACTGACAGCCGGTAACACGTTTGAGCGGTCTGACATGAGAAAGTTTCAAAATTGTTTTCTACGCAGCATGCATTTACAGGTCGGTCATGCATCTGCAGTGCTGGGTTGACAGCAGTAGATAGTATTACACAGCTCCAAGTGACAGCTCTGACCTCCATCAGCCTGATCGATATGCACTGAGGTGGAGGGGGTCACCAGTTAAAGAGGTAAAAGGTAGAATAGAAGGAGACGTGGGCTAGAACAAAAAAGGAGGAAGAAGATAAAAATGACAGAGTCAGGGAGGACAGACAGAAGCCAACAGAAATGGAGACAGATGAAAGCGAATGAGACGGGTTTTAGGTCAGTTATCTCCCAACTGAATGCGTCTGGGCTCAGACACTGAGGACGTCTAGCCTTTCACTCGTAGAAGTTCAGAGGGGAGCCAGGAGGGGGAGGAGAAGAGGGGAGACTCACACTGCTGAGACTCAGGTTATCCTTCAGCTAAAGGGTCTCTGGGTTTGGACACTGAGGAGGGTATTAGCTTTCACACACTGCTGGGGTAACAGGGGAGTCTGCCAGATGTCAGCTCCTTACCCATAAATCCTGCTAAATGGGCAGCAGCTATGGTTATAGAGGGAGAGCTGAGTGGACGTCAGCTCTCTATCATCCTCTGTGGTGTTTGTCAAAATTTGAGCTGGGCCCATAAATATTTGATTTCACTCAGCTGATGGCAATTCTTCATTCCCTGTTATTTCTCATCAGACCGATGACTTTCTTATGTGAGAGTGGTCTTGATTATATCAATTTCCTGTGCTGAATCAATCAAATATGGGCAGAAAGGTTCGCCCTTTCCGTCCCTGTGTTTTCGTGTAGATCAGCCATGCAGGAGGGTTTGATTGTGACTGAATCATCAATTACGTTTTTCTGAAATAATGCTTTGGTTTTTCGTCTATTACATTTGGTACCTATTGTAAGTGTTGGGACTTTTAGCTCCTGTGAAACAAAGTAATTGCTAGTAACTAGTATGTGCATCTCAGGTCAGTTCTTCAGCGGTTATGATTAAAACCTTGTCTTATTCAAGCTGACGTCAATACATTCTTGAAATTATACACATGGTTTTGGATGGATTTTATGCGCTCCCGGTCATAAATCTCCCTGTGTATAAATACCCTTGTAAACTTTAAATTCATATTTTTCATGTGCATTTTGTCTTGGTTTTTGGGGGAAAAAAGGAAAAAAAAAAAAAGGCCGCTTGCAGTTTGACCAACATCTCTGCCAGGCTCTCTTTTAGCTCCTCTGACAGAAAAACAATCGCGTCAATGGAGTGTAATTTACAGGCGTTTTTAGAAACCACCTTGAACTTTCAAGCCAGCTGCTCGAGTAAAACCAACCCCCAACAGTACAATAATACACAGTCCTTCACCCCAAAAGTGGTGTCTAAAAGAGGTTGCACTTTTACAGTCCCTCAGGGCCAGTCAGGTTTACAGGCACAGTCACTGATCTCAGGTCAGCTTTTAACACAAAACTGACCTGTACCACCACCCAGTGTCTATGATCAACTCGCTCTTCTGCTAAATCTATCTTATTTTTCTGTTTTCTAATTCTGTAAAAAAATTCACAAATTTAATGTAAAATCAAGGCAGTCATAAGCTTTATTTTTTATTGTTTGCAAATTTTCTGCCGCTTAGGTTTAAAAGAATGTGGAAACTGCTCTGTTTTATTGGAGCGCACACTATAAACACTATTTTTGGTTTGACCTTTTTCGCTGATTTTTCATGTACTTTTTTTTGCTCACCATTTTTCTCTGGTTGCTGAGGCAGAAGGTACAGATGTGCTTGGGCTGAGCTGATTGGTCAGACCCTCGGCTGGGGGAGGAGCTGACGTGGAAGAACGGTGGTGAGGGAGCGTGGCACGGCTGTCCGTCGTGGAGCCCTTCACCCAGGAGCAACACGTTCCCCAGGTGGCTTATGTAGCTGCTGGCCAAGCGTAGTGTCTCGATCTTCGACAACTTCCTGTTATCATAAAAAGAAGTCAAATTTCAAAATGTTATTTAAGATTAAGTCACACTGCACATTTACACTTTTTTTTTGTAAGGTGTCACTTCTAGACTGAACATACAGATAAAGATGTTGAAGATGTCTTGCTTTATAGTAACCTAGTGACACAACTTTCCTAATACATATTATCCTGTTTTCAAATACATTTTTACATTAAAGGCCATTCCCTAAAATTGAAGGTTAATCAGACAATGTGTCATGACACGGTATGACTTGTGCAGCTCTGTACCTGTCCGCAGGCTCGGTGGGGATGAGTGTGCGCAGCGCTGTGAATGCTGTGTTGACAGAATTGGTGCGATCTCTCTCCCGAGCGTTGGCTGCGGTCCTCTGACGAATTTCCCCAGGGGGTGATGAGACTGGGGGGCCCAGTCTCCCTGCCATGCTCCCCATGCCTCCACCCCCTACGCCCCCGCACATCTTCCTCTTCCTGTTCATCTTGATATGAAAGGCAGATGGTGACGATGAAGACAGGCGGAAGGCAGCAGAGTTGGAGGAATTTTGCTCCTCAGAGCCTGACCCCTCACTTCCATTCTCATCATCATCTTCTGAGAGGAGAGCGATGTCGCCGTAAAGGAAGCGGCCCGCGGGGGGAGCGGTGCGCAGCATGGCAAATGTCATCTTCAATGCGAGTGTACTGATCAATCCTTTGGAGAGGTCCTCAAGTCAAGCTGCAAGCTGTTGACGTGCTGATTATGTTTAGTAGCAGAAGGAGCTATGTCGCCAACTTAGAGTGATTTTTGCTTAGTTAGGCTTCGTTTATAACCTTCCTTTACTGACAGTGAAGCATCAGCAAGTTGAGGTCAAGTTGTTTGACCTCAGATCTGATGCAGGTTCCAGATCCTTGTGGTTCTCTCCTACTTTGTATTTTTTTTAAAGAAATAAAGCTATGAAAAAAAAAAAGCTTCACATCCCAAAAATCAGCTTCTCCTTCCGTTATTCCTTTGGAATAAAGCTAAACTTGAAGTAAAAAACGTTGAAGTCAAAATTTGCCCCCTTTTTCTTTCCTTATTCAAACTTCTTTCTCTGTCCTTTGTTTCCTTATTTGTATGTTTCACTCCCAGAAGCCAAACTAGTAAAAACTGTTCTGTGCCGGCAGCTTCATGCTCCTTGCCTTCTATTGGTCTCCCCTCTCGTCCTTCTTTTTCTCTGCCTTTTTGCTCCACGTGTGTCTGCAGTCTGAGTGTTTCAGTCCGTCTCTGGTCTTATTGCCAGGGGGAGGTCCAAAGGACTTCCTTGCTCCTCCTTCTGAGCGGTGTGAGTCCCTCGGCTGCTGTCTAAAAGCAGGCCAGAGAGACCGGAGGCAAGAGGCAAACCATCAGCAGGAGTTTGTTTTGGCTGCACGCTGATGTGTTCCAGGGGAAATCCACCCTAAAACAGTATTTGCATCACCGTCAAAGACCTCAGCAAAACATACAATCCAATCAGAACAGATATAGTTTACAGATAGATAGATAGATAGATAGATAGATAGATAGATAGATAGATAGATAGATAGATAGATAGATAGATAGATAGATAGATAGATAGATAGATAGATAGATAGATAGATAGATAGATAAAAATAAAGGTTTGATCAGCCACTTCATTGACAGTGATATCGTCTGTAGTTTATTTGGTGATCAAGTTTGCCTTTCTCACCGTCACCAATCCTTCCCTCTGCTTTCCCCTCAGCGTTTGTCCCTGAACAGTAGGCCGGGAGGCGGTACAGCCACAGAGTTGGAAGCTGGCAGGCCAGACTGAGCTCGTGAATGAATCCTGGAACTGGGCTCATTCAGCTGTGGCCGAAAACTTTATATCTGCTCAAGATGTGGCTCTCAGGGACCTGAAAGTAGTTTACTCTCAAGGGATTCAGATGTTTCAGGCTGGTGTGTTTGGGTGATGAAGCCAAGGTGAATGGATTCTTGGTGAAGGGGATCTACTCCTTCACTCTCTTACACTCCCTTAAACAATCGGTCTTCCTCTGAAAGGGAAAAGTGAATAAGAAGAGACAACAAAGGGAGCAAAGACAAAGGACTGGAAAAAGTCAAAAGCAGGAGTAAGCATGGCAGGACTGAAGGGAAAAAGCTCAATTTTTGTATGTATTTCAAGACGTATTGGAGTCAAACTTTAATTGCTTTCACCACTTAAAGTCATGGAATTTTATTAACCATGATTGTGCAACTGAGTGACCTTTACATTTTTCTTCCTACTGTAAATGCACATTGGTTAAAGGTTGACAACCTACGTAAAACTCAACTCTGAAGACCATGATCCTCAGTAGTGCCTAACTGAAAACTCTAAACCCAACTGCCATTGTTGGTATGCCTCTTTTGTGTAGGTTGGCAACAGTAAGCTGCTGCTGAAAAGTAATAGCAAAATGAATAATCTGTCAGTTACACAATGTTACAGTCAGCATTCATCACTCTCAATTCCTCTGCCTTTTTTTTTCCTCATGCGTCCAAATTTCTCCCTCCCTCCTTCCTATCTGTACCCTTCAATCCGTAGTGTTTATGCTGTGGTATTGAGTGAATGAACAGAAGCCAAAGCTGGTTGCAGTGGTTGATTTTAGTACATACAAAAATTGCTTGAAACAGTAAGGATAGATGCGAGCAGAGGAATAGCTTCATGTTGGAGTCAAGCCTCTGTCTTTCATTGAAAGCAGAATGTGCTTACATTTTCCTCTTGCTTGGTTTTAAAAAAGAAAACACCAAAACATTAAGTTTTGATCATTCTTAAAGTGGCGATAAAGTAAAGCAGTTCTGGCTGTCTAGTTTACACCAGTTGACATATATTGAAAATGTTCAAAGAACTTTAAATAAATTACCAATATTCCACCGCAACACTTGTAGGCTATGCACTTTGATACAATAGAAACATGAACCCCCACCATCATTGGAAACATCCAGCGATTGGACTGGATCTCAACTTTCCAAGTGATCCTGATTCACAACAGTTCATTTTGCTTTTATACTTATATAAGATGTGCAAATAACAAAGTCTTCAATGAAAGTGAACCAAAATATCAAAACCACCAAGCAAAAACAAGCTTAGTCTTTCAAGAGCCAACACTGTCGTGCTTCAGTTCGGAGGGGCAGTTTGGATCTGCTTCTAAATATTATTTTCTTTTGGCATGTTTCACTTAAATTGATAGAGGTTGTGAAGACAGACGGAATGTGGGGGCAGGCCATGCCACAGAGCTGCATATGTGGATGGGGTTATTAAAAAACTGTAGTTTACAGACTGCCCATATATGTCCCTGTGGGGCATTTATTCGTGCTGGCCTAAACGACCTATAATGGCATTTAGAAAAATATGCTGCCTATAGTGGTCATTAGAGTAGCTGCATGTGAATGGTCAAAATGCTTATATAGAGGTGATGGTTGCATTGCAAAAAGTGGTTTCCCTTTTGTCCAAACCATGAGCGTTAGGACCCTCTTTTTCTAACCCTGAACAATGAATGTTATTGCCTAAATTTGACCACAAAGTGAGGGAAAGTCTTTCAGTGCTGTTCTGTTGCTGACTCAACGTAACTCAGAGGTGAAAAACCTGTTCTCATACATTGGTTTTGAACTTATGACAGGAAGGCACAACCATCCATACTTCCTTCTTATGAAGATTCTGTGGCTTCTTCAAGGATACACTTGAGAATAACCTGTATAATAAGTTTGTTAATTACTATAATAATAAGTTAAAATTTCCATTTTGCCACCTGTGGAGGTGCTACTTTATCTGACACCGGTAAGAGGCCTATTTAAGATGTGAACACACTACATATGCGATCACCTCAACTGAAGGACTTGTTGCTGGTTTAGCAGAAATATTATCTGATTACTTTCAACTGCCAGAAAACAAACAAGCCAGAAGATCATCACCCACATAACTTGATTAAAGTCAACACAGTCTGTCTGTGTATTTTTGACTTTGCACTACGCTGTGGAAATGTTTTTCCAAACCATGGGCCACTACACCCACTGTGGTCCATCATTACATGCATTAACATGTTCTTCCTCAAATTTGCATCTCTTAGGAGAATGTGGCTAGTCTAACACAGCATCCATTTCACTCTGATTCACTGCCTGCAGGCCTGAACACTTTTGACTGGGTATAATGTTGAGTATGAGTCTTTTTAGAAGCACAAGTCTGAATTTCACTGAGGAATGTTGTATGAAACGGACAGAGCTCCATTACAGCAAAAATAATGGTGTAATTTACATAAAACTACATAAAAATGTGGACCATAGTCCACAACATGGTCTCTGTTTTACGTGATGATGTTGAACTAGCCTCTTGTGGAAAGTTCTGGCTGTCAGTCAGGTTCCTCTACTGAAGGTTATGGTTAAAATGACATTTGCAATCTAAAATGTAAAGTGTAGATAGTCACCATTACAGTTAAGCTAACAGTCCCACAATATTATTGTGATGGGCAAGTGGATTAATGTAGGGTATGCACAGGTATATGGAGTATACCCACATGTCATCATAGAGTGTACCCAGTTCTAAATTACCTTGTGAAGTGCATCACATTTATCATTGTGCTGCATGTCAGTTTGTTTTCCTAAGACTTGACCTGCCATTCTCTGCCTTTCAGTGGATAGAAATACTGACTCTCACTAGATAGATTGATTAGGCTGGGGCACTTATTTCATAATACTTACTCCGTCATGTCAAGCAGCAGCAGATGTATGACTGCATTGCAAGCATTACTGGTCCATCGTTTAATAACTAAATATATCAAAGCACTCTTAAATGTTTCTTTTATAACAAAGGGTTCTTATCCTTTGCTGGAAAAGACACTTAGAAAAAAAAAACTGGGATGGAAAGTAAGAGCATATCCACTTCTCATGGCACCACTATACCACTGAGAATAAGCATGTGTGGAACTATGTGGTATTTTTAAGAGGTTTTTATACAGGCTGAATTGATCTCACTTTTTAAAGATTAATTAGGAAAAAGAACAATTCCTTTTCACACTTACATGATGATTTGCTGTAGTTCTGTTTTTCTTATAAATTTGGTATTTGGATAACCTGGGAATTTATTTAATCTAGCAGAGTAAAAACTGTTCCACAGTTTGTATATGTAGTGTGGTTGCCAATGTCATTGCTCTATTCAGCCCTCACTGTCTGCCCTGTCATAGAATAGAATGCCCTTTATTGTCATTATACATTGTACAACGAAACTGGAGAGCTTCGCCTGTGCTCAGTGCAAAACAGTAACATCATATCATATATGTACCAGATTGACGCATAGACCAATAGACTCAAAACTGATAATAGTATTCAGTTATTAACTCTTGTTTTCAGATGGTGCCCCAAAAATTTTGTATTTTTCATCAATTATTTTATTAAATAATCATGACTGTCCATAGAAATGTATCAATAACTGCTGTCACCTAAGGTAGCTCCCATCATATCAGCAACAGTGAAGAAGTGAGGGAAACGGGAAGTTATCAAGGAGTGTACAGAAACTGTTTGAAAAAGAGGATAAGAGAGACCAAGAAGGTGTACAGAAATAAAGCTGGAAAACTAACCTAATGAGGACAACATGTGGTATGTGTGGTCAGAGATGAAAAAATAAGATCCCAGACTTTAAGAAGGGGGCGGGCAGACTGATGGAAATCTGGACAGAGCAAATGAACTGAAGGTGATTTTCAAAAGGTTAAGTTCAGAACAACACTCATTCTCCTCCCCTGCCTCCAGCTATAGAGACCTCATACTCTCCCTGGACACACAGCTTCCTTGTTACACCTCTACGGTGTTATCCTGCACCTTAGTCATGGATCTTAATGTATCACTGGAGAGGTTTCTTTTCTTTTTGGCTGAACAAACTGATAAAGAAGACTAGCTCTATGCTGAGGACAACTCTGGAGCTGGTTATGCAAAGAAGAATATTGCAAAAGCTGTACAATATAATGGACAACACTGCGCACCCTTTACACAACACAGGGATTAAACAACAAACTATATTCAGTGAGAAGCTTCTTCAGTTCCACTAAAACTATAACAGTTACAGTTAGAACAACTCTTTATATAGACTTTTTTAAATGATTGATGACTAATAACAGTATTGGTTCTTTATGATGCAAAATAATGTTACCATTTTGGAATTAATAGAGTTTTATTCAATTTAAAATATGCAGCCATATGAAAAGAACTGAAGTGTGTAGCGGTAATGGGTTTAAGAGCAACTCCCTTCCCATGTGACCAGACTTTCAACTTTCTTCCTTCTCATTCAACTTTCTTTCATCCTTTTCATGATGCTTATTACATACACATTTCTCGAGAAAAATGATCACACACAGTATATGAATTTTGAAACTAAGTGGTTTTCTCCTTTAAAAATGCAGCAGCAGTAGTGGTGGCAGCAACACAGTAGTAGAACACCATCTGATAGTCATTACCCCTGCCGTCTCCTCCCCCAGCCTTTCCCCTCCTCGTCCCCTTTTTGCTCGATACTCTTTTCTCTACTCAGACGTATTATTCATTAGTCTGATGAAAAACACCCAAAAACTTAACTGGGCCCAATCTAAGTCTCATACACACACACGCATAACCAACACAACGACAGATATACGGAACACACCCACGGTCCCAACCCTGCTGAACCACTCTGGCACGGGTCAGGGACCTGTCAAAACTCGGAAGCAGGTTTGGACCTGTAACGGTACCAGAGCGCAGGCGTCTAGCAGGGGAGACAAACTACAAGCAACTGAGCTATTTTTCGTATGCTTTGGATGGTCTTTTTAAGCCTTCCCTGAAAGTGAAAGAAGGTCAACAGAAAAGGTTTCTGGATTTGTTATGGTGCCACCGTGCAGACTTTTAGAGTGGGTCACCACCAGAGTAATTGTCTGCTTTCCACATCAGGGAGCACAGAAAGAACGACAACAGGAAGAAGAATAGGAAAAAAGGAGGGAAGCTGGAAAGCAGGGCAAGGAAGAAAACTGGGATAGAAAAGAAGGAAATAAAGGAGGGTGAGCAAAGAAGACGAAGGGGAGAGAGCTGGTGGCCGCCTGCCAGTGCTCCAGACTGCATGGTGTATTGCATAGGGAAAATGGTCGGAAGTGCTCGCCCCCCAACTTGCACCCCCCACCACCACCACTAGCCCCAATTTCAGCCTCATTCAGCTTGAGCGCCAGCCACACTCTACTGTGTTTCCCAAGAGAGCCAGACTCTACAGCTGGCCTTATTAAACCAAGAGAGGCAGGGAGACAGAAAAAAGAAGCAGAAGGAAAGAGAGGTCACACAACTGGAAGACATCAGTTGAAACCGTGCTCGCTCTCTTAGTTTTTTCCATTCATATCCCGTTTTATGATGGAGTTTCTCACAAACACGCTTGCGGTGCACTGGGTTCAAGCACACAGTAAAAAGCTATTGTTTGATTTGACATCCCTCAGAATGCTGTAAAACAATGAAACAAATGCTGGGAAATTAAAGTCTGTGTGACTTTTATCTCGTTTGTCTGAGTGCGTCTGAAGGCTGTCGTCATACATCTGAGCCCTGCTGTACGAGCGTGCCGCTTCTAGTTTGTTGAATCTCACCACATTTGTGAACACAGAGGGGCAATAAAAGAAACTTTGCAGGATGGAAGTCTGTTTCCAATCCATTATCTGGTTCTCATTTGGAATTAGCTTAATTTCTACAGCATTTTGTCTGAGTTGCCATTTAACCTTGAAAGGTTTTTGTCACATGTGCTCTTTGCTTTATAATGACACAATCAAACAAATTTACACCTGCACTGAGTTTCTCCACAGACAGCTTCTGGCCACTGATCTACTCAACAGGAATAACTGTGGGTGAAGCTCAGTGCTCAAGGCCCTCTCACCTCTAGTTCATATCAAGTATCAGGAAAGCATTACGCACTCATTTTGTGTGCTGGGGATTCAAATGAGCAGCACACTGAAGAGTAACACACCCTTGTTATTATATGTTGTATCGACAGTCTGTTCTTTTTTGAGTTTGGTTGTGGGGTGTTTCAGCACCAATATACTAAGCACTTTGTCTGGGACAGCCTAAATATTTGGCAAATGCTACTTTTAAAAAAATAATTAATTGTTGTTAGTGCTTGAATGACAATGGTACATTTTTTCATGACATACACAACCGATACTCACCAATCACAGCACTTATGGCCTCTAGGTTCTCTGTACGCACTGTATCCCTCACATGGAGTCCACTGCAAGAACCTATGCATGTGCACGTAATAGAAACGCACAATCGTACGGCCTTCTTTTTCCTAAGATATCCAATTCTGAAATGATCATAATAATCTTAAAGATAATGATATCTATGATTCTCATAGTTAAATATGTTGTTCAAATCTCTCTCCAGACAGTGATTAAATCCTGAAGGAGTAACCTATGATCATCCAGACCATCCAGATCTCCTGAAGCAGATTCTTCTTTAGTTCTTGAGGACATGTCGCCTCTCATCCATGAAAATGATGCCATGGGTCATTTGCTCACATAGGTCACCCATCCATCCATCCATCCATCCCTCATCTTCCGCTTCTCTGGGGATCGGGTCGTGGGGGCAGCAGCTTAAGCAGAGAAACCCAGACGTCCCTGTCCCCAGCCACTTCCTCCAGCTCTTCTGGGTGGAACCCGAGGTGTTCCCAGTCCAGCCGAGAGACATAGTCTCTCCAACGTGTCCTGGGTCTTCCCCGGGGTCTTCTCCCAGTGGGACGGGCCCTGAACACCTCACCAGGGAGGTGTCCAGGAGGCATGCTAACCAGAATGCCTTAATCCTGAAGGAGTAACCTATTATCATCCAGACCATCCAGATCTCCTGAAGCAGATGCTTCTTTAGTTCTTGAGGACATGTTGCCTCTCATCCATGAAAATGATGCCATGGGTCATTTGCTCACAAAGGTCACGAAGCGTAAAATTTGTGATGTGTGCTTTGTAAAAAGAATGTATTTTTAGCCCCAACCATGATCATTTAACAACCCTTTAAATCTTATAATTCGTGTCATAACGTTGTCCTGTAAACTTCTGTCCCTACTAACAGGTGAAGGGAAGCACTGCTCATATGAGCATTTCCTTATCCCAGCAAATGCCATTCTGAAACCTTTTGTTTAAGAGACCACTATGTGTAGGACCAAAAAACATTTCTTTTACAACCCAATCATACAGTCATGGACAAATGCAAAACAAAGTAGTAAAGTAGAAAAGCAATTTATCTCCCCCCGGAGATAAATCACGTTTACCTGTCAACTTTAACCACTGGAGCAGCCACTGTGTCACTTACCACAGCAGAAGGACAGTTGGCTCTATGAATGTATAAAGCATTAGGCTGTATGTCCGAAAGGGTTGCCCTGTACATTGAAAACTGCCGCAAAAGATTTTGGTTCAACTTTTGTTGATTTGGGAGACTGTAAGACTGTATGAGAGTATTTGTAATCTGCACCGTAGCCACATTAACTGTGCATGGATTTGTTGATATACAGATTGGTCTCCACCTCCACCACCATGGCTCACCTAGATCACGTTGGACCATACCAGCTCATCTTCAATTCTGTGATACTATGCTACACAATTGCGAATATCAATTATTGAAGTAATTAAGCTATACATATTCATATGGAATTGATTCTGATGCAGAAAAACACAATGAGTTATACAGGGTAAGCTGTATGCTAATGTCTCTAAATGATATATTTTCTTGATCCATTGCTGTATGCAAAGTTTGCAAAGCAGATCATAGTGTATGGGCTTTTGGCTTGTCAACACTTTCAAACAGCGAATAATGTGTTGTTATATCAACCTTGTTCCTTTTGGCTTGCTCTGACGAGTACCACTCTTCAACTTGAAGTGACAGTTTGTTAGGTTTGTTAAGTATGAAATGTTGGAAATGTCAGAATCCATGCTGTTGTTTTCACAATGCATTTTCAACATTCCTGTTTGACTCTTGATACAGCTTGTGGCACGCGAATCATGATTTCCATGATCATAATGGTGTTCAAACTGTGCTCAGTTACAGTCAGCTGACTTGCCACACTATCATGCATTTTATTCCAGACGAGATGAAAGGTCTGTTTCATGTAAAAACAATTGAAAAATCTAAGAGATCCTTCACCTTTTTTCAGTGATGAAACCCTGAGCTAGTCTTAACTCTTCTTATAACTATTAGTTAAATGAAAACTGGACACAAAAAAATAATGGAGAGTCATTCAACATAGTTTAGGGACTTAGAGCCAGTTTGGACGAATTTCTGGTCACTTTTGGGATATTTGCTTTGTTGCTGTATAAACAACTTTAAAGGCTCTATGTTGGCACCAACACGAGGTATATCCTCAAGAGAAATGGTTAAAGGCTGTGTTTTTAGATAAATACAGTACAGACAGCTGCAGCTGTTCTGCAGTCCATCCTTGAAGTGGAGTACCTCTAACATTTAAAAAAAATTGAAGCTGCGATTACTCAGCTCAAGAAAGACCTCTCCTAACAGAGCAGATCCAGCCCACTTTTCTCTCGCTCTTGAGTTATTGACAACATAAAAGCAGCTCCCCAGACTCTACTGTTTAAGACTCTGGCCAGTAGCAGCTTTTGCTCTCAGTTAACAGAGGAGTGGTGGAGCACTAGTAGCGAATTCAAAAAGAAATCAGCCGTGATGTCATCGCCACTAATGAGGTGGCAGGAACAATTTGACCACCTGACTCACTCACCACCTCACCTCTGTCTGTATTTTTAACTTTCTCTTAAAGCCTCTCCATTGCCTTCTCACTCACTTTTTCTTCCCCCTCCTGTGTTTAACTGTCTCTGCCTACCACTCGTGTTTTCTCCCTGGATTCTTCCCTCGGTGGTTATATGAGCTTAGCTATCCTGCTCCTCTGGTTGACTCCAATCATTTCCAGAGGCACCCTTGAAAGCAGCAGTTGGACAGTTTGAGCTCCCTAAGATAAACTAAAGGCTGCCCCAACCTTTAATCAAGGACAAATGATTTATGTTAACAGGGTCTGTCTACTGTAAAAGGCAACAATAAATAAAACCTTGTACTCTATGGTTTTCCAAACTCTTTGGGCTCTGGTTGGCTCCGATAAGTTCCATGGTGTAATGACTGGCTGCCTCAAATGCCAGGGAGCTCACATCACCAGAAGAAAGACAGGGGAAACAAAAAAATTAGGAGGTTTAGAGTGTGATAGAAAGCAGCATGGGTACAAAGTGGTTATGAGTCCACTGGTAGAAATTTGCCACCAGGTTTGCCAAGTGGTTCCTACAATGGTCGTCAGCTAAGAGAGAAGCTGAGGCACAGACATAGAGGCACTCAGAGACACAGAATTCGGTGGAGTCAGAGTGGTAGTGAAAATGAGTGAGATTTGTTTTGAGGTCGCCTCAGTATGAACAAGCAGACACACAAAAGCAAAAAAACTTCTCAAATGATGTGGGGGAGGATGGAGCAGCTCCATATTTTTGTGCCAAAAAGATGAAGTCATTATAACAAAACTAGGCCTGACCAATCAGCAAAAACCAAAACTAAACAAAATACCTAACCTGCTTACCTAAAGAGAGAACTCATCTTCACTCAACTTAACTTTATTTGTATACCACTTTTCAAACAAAAGTGGAACTCAAAGTGTTTTTCAGAGCAGAGGCAAACATTGAAATAGAATTTTATCAGAAAAATTAAAAGTATTGAAGAATGGCAGTGAAAAGCATTTGAGAATAGTGTTAGGATAAGAGAACTTCCCCAGTAAATCCCAGCGTCTTCAGACATACGTGTATTAAGAATAAAAAGGTACTTTGCCCCCTGCACAGCACATAGTAGTCCAAATAGAATTAAAGGAACTCATTAAGTATAATTCAAATTTCTTTTGGAAATTTCTTTCGTGAGGCTGCATTCATTTATGGCTGAGGGGTTGATTTATCATAGATTTGTTCTCCAATAGAGAAGAACATCCTGTTCACTCAGATGAACAAGTTGTTTCACCCAGGTCATGTTTTTCAGTTTTTCCTTTAATTCGTTATATGTCTGAATATGAACTATAACATTGCATTGCAGAACAACTACGGCAGATGTGATTTTATGATTGCACCTTATCTGTAGACATCTAGATGCAATTGTTTTCAAGACTTACATAGACTTACATAAAACTGCTCTTCGCATGTCTGTCACCGCTGACAGATTTTCAATGCGCTGGTTTTCAAATGTCTTTTCCGGAGAACAATTTCCCTCAAAAGTTTTACTTTCAAATACTTAATAAGGAGGTGTATTACAAATAGATATAAAGGGTAAAAGCAGTTTTATGGCAGGTCAAGTGCAAACATTTCATACTTCATCCAGCATGATTTTATGACAGCTCTACTGCTGCGCAGCAGTCAAGCAGCTTTCACAGGAAAGACCTTGAGGAGTGAAAAACAATCCTTCTTTAAAAGTGTCACTGACATCATTGGGCAGCAGGAGGTTGAAGAGAAGCTTTCTGTTTGTCCTGCTCTTGGCAGGCCAGAGGTCGCCGCTGCCAGCATAGTTACACCTGTTGAGCTCATACAACAGTGTCAGCAGTCTCTGCAGACTGTTGACACTTTTGCTTGTTGCCTTGTACTCACAATGCTGGTATCCTTCTTACCTCCGACCCTTACCCTCTGTAACAAGAGAGTACCAGAGGAGAGATCAGTGGTATGTAAAGAATGGAAGAAATGAGAAGAGCTCATTTGATGAACTTGTTAAAGGAGGCAGAGGGCTGAAGGAAAAGATGTGAAGTCAAATCCTTGTGTTAAATGTGTGAGTATGTGTGTGTGTGTTTGATGTTACAGTCTTGTAAAGCAGCAGCTGGAGAGGGCTGTCCCCTGAGAACAACCACAATCCACTGGTAAACCTTACACATACACACACATACTCACACACACAGACGCAATCTTTAATAAAGCTATTGCTCGGGAAACAGACCAGACTCCACCAAACTGAGGCGAATGCGATACGGTCAACCTCACGTCATTAGAGATTCACACGGTCTAACACACAAACAGGTGATACAGGACAGCCTCATTATTCCAACAGAAAAAGTTAGAAATAAGATAAGACGGAGAAAATAAATGGTACTTAGGTGTAGACAGTTCATTGTGAACATTTTCTAACTGACACTTTCCATTGTATGTATTTTGCCTGCATATGGTTCTACTGTAAAACTGTAAATGTACAGTAAAACTCCCCCGTCCAGATGTGGGGTTAGTAATACAAGCCTCAGCAGGGGGGGACACCTATTGAGTCCTATGAAGTCAGTAGTTCAGTGAGACTCATTAAAAAAAACAGGACACCTGGAGGGCCGTGTGAAATGGGTCCTTTTTTGGTTCTTCGCATGCATAAACTTTGAATCAAAATGTCAGAATATACTGTTAATGATGTACTTTGGATGAGAAAAACAAGGTTGTTTTTCTCAATTTTTTAGCTATTGATCCCATATAGAAAACAAAAGACAGGTGGAAGTTTCTCTGTTTACAGCAAGCAAAGACAGAGCTCTGAGTCTGTCTGAACCACAAAAATCTCAAAATTGAAGGAAACCACCTGTCATCAAATATCTTTTAATTCCCTTGATTGTAGAAATTATATTGGATGACATCATGCAGCAGCTGACTTGGAGCAAACACTCCTATTTATAAGCAGTGGACTGTTTCCAGGGGGATGATATAACATAGTCCAGATGAGTCCCTCCAAGGATTGCCTCATTATCGCACATGCCGCAGCTGCACCCAACCGCTGTGTATATGAGTAACTGTGTTTATGTGTGCGCGCGTGTCCATGCATGCGGGTTGTGTTTTTGTGTATGTGTCTGTAACCATTTAAACTCTACTTGCAGTCAATTACCAGAAAATGACTCGTGTGGACCGTTCTCCCTCCGAAAGAACTAATTATAGGGTTTGGGTTAAGGTTAGGATTGGGTTTGGTATTGCAGGAAAGTCCTGGCCTGTGCTTGTTCCATGTGGAGAATGTGAAACCCGGGGGGGGGGGGGTATCCAGAGGGCTGGCAGGGTGGGACTGGATACCAGACAAATGTGATGCCTGCCTCACTCCAAAGTTGTAGTCTAATTTTAGATGTTCTAGGTCTCCAGATTTAAAGATTTTATTCTTTTAGTCACTTTTTGCTTGAAATTCAATGGCATTTCTAAGAGTTCATATTACTCCAACACAATCTCATGACATTGTGAGATGGCTACTTTAGTCCAGTGCACAATACGTTGCAGTTTCACAGGCTTAAAATCTGCACTTTTATTATGTTTTTCACGCTTGTTTCCCCAAACCGATACCTTAAAAGAGACATATTGTGCTTTTTCTTTCCTGAGGTCTTAATGAAATGTCTGTAACATGATTTGATTGAAATAACAAAGAGAGACACCACAACAACTCTTTTTCTTCCAGTTATTCACATCTCTATTTCATCATTCAGGGGCGTGGAGTGACCCATTTGAGTCTGCTCCACCCCTCTGTTCCTGAGGGGCTGCCTCTTTTGAGATGTGTGGTACTTGATAACCCTTGGAGCATGTTGTTACAGTATAAGAGAGAGCATACAGAGCCCAGACCACACACAAATCTAATTAATATTTACATTTCCCTTGTCTGCAGTTCCACCATGGATAGCTGGTAGGCTACTGATCCCTCTTTTAGGCATATTTTGGGCACAGTCCTGCTGCTGACTGGTTAAATAACAGAATTTAGAACTCATGTCCTAATTCCTTGTCATGTATTGGCTTCATAAACATTGGACTTCACTATTGCTCAGTGCTAACATGAAGAAATATTGCTTATCTGGACAATATTTCATCAATATTTAAATTTTCTACAGCTGCAACCTGATCTACTGATTTTGCATTTAGTAACAAATCTAGCTGCTCCCATTCACATATTTTTTCTTTTTTTCAGATGGCAATGGTCGATTTAGACAAATGTCTAAACTGTCAAGTCACAGTTGCTTGGAGCATTCCCAGATTGCGGCTCCACTCTTAAAAAATCTTGAATTCATAAACTCAGCCTCACAAAATGCAAAATCATAATCACCATCTTAGTAAATTAAAGGCAAGGAAAGGCAAGTTAATTTGTATAGCACAATTCAACAACAAGGTGATTCAAAGTGCTTTTCATATTAAAGACATTAAAAAGCTAGAAATAAAAAGCATGTTTTAAACAAAAAAGAAAGAAATAAGAGTAATAGATAAAATTAGTTGTTGAAATATGATTAAGATTTGAAACTCAAGCTTCAGATTTGGAGCTTTATTAAAATGCAGCTGAAAGTAGGTGTGTCTTCAACCTGGACTGAAATACATTGAGTGTTTCAGCTGATCTGAGGCTTTCTGGGAGTTTGTTCCAGACGTGTGGAGCATAGAAGCTGAATGCAGCTTCTCCATGTCTGGTTCTGACTCTGGGAACTGATAAAAAAAACGGATCCAGATGACCTGAGGGGTCTGGAAGGTTCATACTGGGTCAGGAGGTCATTGATGTATTTTGGTCCTAGACCATTCAGAGCTTTATAGACCAGCATCATAACTTTAAAGTCTATCCTCTGATGGACAGGCAGCAAGTGTAAAGACCTCAGAGCTGGACTGATGTGGTCCACTTTTTTGGTCTTAGTGAAGACTCGAGCAGCAGAGTTCTGAATAAGCTGCAGTTGTCTAACTGACTTTTTAGGTAGACCTGTAAAGGTGCTGTTAAAGTAATCAAGCCTACTAAAGATGAATGCATGGACTAGTTTTTCCAGGTCCTGCTGAGACATCAGATCTTTTAACCTTGATATATTCTTAAGGTGATAGTAGGCTGACTTTGTTATTGCCTTCATGTGTTTTTCCAAATTTAGGTCTGAGTCAATCACTACACCCAGATTTCTGGCCTGGTTGGTAGTTTTTAGGTGTAAAGATTGAAAGAGATTCAAAGATAATTACCTCAGCTTTGTTTTTGTTTAGGTGGAGAAAGTTGTGGCACATCCTGTCATTAATCTCCTCAGTGCATATCTGCATGTCATCTGCATAGCTTTGGTAGTTTATTTAGTTGTTTTTTATAATCTGTGCCAGTGGGGGCATGTAGATGTTAAACATAAGTGGTCCCAGGATGGAACCTTGGGGAACTCCACATGTGATTCTTGTCTGCTCAGATGTAAAGTTACCTATTGACACAAAGTACTTCCTGTTCTCTAAGTATGTTTTGAACCAGTTTTGTACAGTTCCGGAAAGACCCACCCAGTTCTCCAGTCGTTTGAGTAATATATTGTGGTCAACTGTGTCAAATGCAGCACTGAGATCTAGTAAAACTAAGACTGACATTTTCCACCATCTGTATTCAGACATATCTCATTAAACACTTTGGTCAGAGCAGTCTCAGTGCTGTGGTGCTGTCTAAAACCTGACTGGAAGGTATCATAGCAGTTATTTTGTGTTAAAATGTAATTAAGCTGTTGAAAAAACGCTTTTTCAATGATCTTACTTCAAAATGGTAGATTTGAGATGAGCCTGTTCATTTGTGTCTTGTCAAGATTGTCCTTTTTCAGCAGAGGTTAGATTACAGCTGTTCTTAGTGGCTCTGGGAACACACCTGACATTAAAGTGATAGTTTGGAGTAGATTCACCTTAGGGTCATTTGAACCGTGCCAAGTAGCCCACCCGAAGTTTTTTCGATCTTGGCTGAACATCAGCTGAGTTACTGAGTTATCCCGAATAGCTTGGTACAAGCGCTAATGGAACCTGGCAGTATCTCCAAAATTACCACACTAAAATCACATGCCATGACACCAAACTTCTACAGTAGTACAAATATGGTCTGTACTCACAAAACGATGCATTTGAAAGTTTGTACATAGTCCAGGAGTTTATTATTATCAACACAAGCCTAATAGCTTCTCTGCTGCTAAAGCTGCGTTGACGTCACTTCCTTGATCTGGGAGCTTCAAAGTAAGATGAGGATTGATCTACTACTGTAGACAACAAAGTATATGCTATATTCTAAATGATTTTTTATGAATTTTTATGTTGTAGAGTTGTGAATTTATTTTATCAATGGAGAAATTGAGCAGCCTTAATTTTTGTTGTCTACAGTAGTAGATCAACCCTCATCTTACATTGAAGCTCCCAGATCAAGGAAGTGATGTCAACGCAGCTTTAGCAGCAGAGAAGCTATTAGGCTTGTGTTGATAATAATAAACTCCTGGACTATGTACAAACTTCCAAATGCATCGTTTTGTGAGTACAGACCATATTTGTACTACTGTAGAAGTTTGGTGTCATGGCATGTGATTTTAGTGTGGTAATTTTGGAGATACTGCCAGGTTCCATTAGCGCTTGTACTAAGCTATTCGGGATAACTCAGTAACTCAGCTGATATTCAGCCAAGATCGAAAAAACTTCGGGTGGGCTACTTGGCTGGATATCACGGTTCAAATGACCCTAAGATGAATCTACTCCGAACTATCACTTTAAGGACAAGTTCACGATCAGTAACAGGTCTGACTCCAAAATCGTTGAGACCCTTTTTAAAAAACCTGTTGGCAGGATATCTAAACAGCAAGAGGAGGAGTTCAGCTGACGTAAGATGTCCTCCAGGTCTTTGCTGTTAATGGGTTGGAACTGTGTCATGGTGTTTTAACGGGTTTTCGGTGGACACGGTACATGTGCTTGTCTAATATTTTGGATTTTGTCTGTGAAGAATTTGGCAAAGTCATTACAGGCCATGGTGGAATGAAGTTCAGTTGCCACTAACACAGGAGGGTTTGTTGGCCTGTCAACTGCAGCAAATAAGGCCCGGGCATTATGACTGTTTTTGGTGATGATGTCAGAGAAGTAGGACTTCCTTGCATTCCTCAGTTGTAAATTATAAGATTGAAGTTTCTCTTTATAGATGTTATAATGAACCTGGAGATTTATTTTTCTCCATTTGCGCTCAGCTTTCCAACACTCTTTTCCCGGTTTTCACCAGTGTGAATTTCACTGTGGAGAGTTCTTCCTTCCAGAGATAACCTTCACCTTAATGGGAGCAATAGCATCCATAACATTTAACATTTTAGCATTGAAGCTACTGACGTGCTCATTGACTGAACACCCGGACAGGGCAGGTGTTAAAGAGGTCCAGGTTAATGACTGGCCAAACTATAACGTAGCTCGACTAAGCCGTTTAGTAATCATGTTGAGTGTTTCATTCATCAGAATTGGTTTTCTACAGACTAAAAAAGCAATGTGTCAAACATTAAATTAGAAACTTAATGATGGTATTTAATGTATGACCTGGTTTTTAAAAAGCTGAATGAAGGAAAAGAGGAAGACAAGGTAGCCATAGTAGAGGGAGGGTTTCCGACAGTAGCCCAGACCTGACAAGTTCCTTCATATCCGACTTCATTCAGTCCCATACAGGGACTCGGCACATGGTAAAGCGATCACAGGCAGAACGCGCACAGACACACATGCACACAGACTTCCACATACTGTCTCCCACATACAGAGGACACACATGTTCTCTCTCAGTCTCAACCAGGAAACGGCTTTCACTCATATCTGAACACACAAGAAAGGCAGACAGACGGATGCAGACAGGAATACAGAAAGTGATTCGACTCTCAGCAGAAATTTTGTCCTACTGCAGATGGAGATCAAGATTCCCAGCTGAGAAAATTTGGACACAAGAATTGTACTTGTCTGCTCCTCACTGCCTACCTTTGATATTTGGTGACAAACAATTTAATGTATGATTGGCTCCATGAAGCCTCTTTGATAAAACACCTGGTTTTCAGATTTATTTTCATAGCTGCCTGGAAAAGTTTAACTCACCAAGCAAAACAAACAATAGCAGGAATAACAAAGAAAAAGATCTGGATTATATATATTTTTGTATGTGTACTAAATGTTACTTCATCTTGTAGTGGTTAAAAATAACTAATCGTTGTTGAGTATGAAAGAAATAGCTCAACATTTTTGGAAATACGCTCATTTGCTTTCTTGCAGGGAAGTTCTCTGAAGAAATACAGAGCCTGGCAATGTCTCTCACTAATCAACACATTAGGTTGGATTTTTTTCCATCCAAAAATAACAGGCTGTGGCACTATTGTGTTAATATTTCTTGGACAGGCACTCGTTATCCGTCATTGTAATGACAAGACTACAGAAAGTTGAATTGTATCCAGTGTAATAAATTATCTTTAAAAACTAATTACAGAGCTTTAGAAGGCTGGTAATTTGTTACCATTGGACAGAGTCTGTGTTTCCTATTGTTAATATTTATGTGGAGCTAACTGATTGCTCATTTAATATGTTTACCAGTTATGGCAATGGTGGGGGGGTATCCCTATTTCAGAGTTTTAAGATTTAGATTTTATTTTTAATTTAAATTTCCACAGTTTTTCCACATAGGCACCCATTTTTGAGTAGTAAAAAGCATTCAAATTTCTATTAAACTCACTGTTTACTCTGAATTATGGTGTATTCTTCATCATCCATAAACTTTGTGCATGTAATCACCATAAAAGAAAGTTAATACAGTAACATATTCTTACACCACTCCTCAAAAATGTGCACTTAACTCATCTTGCCTGGTTAAATGAGATCCAATCTTAGTCAGCATGGCTGGACGAGGCTCAAAAAAACATGTAATTTTGTCTGCTGCCACTAGACGGGGTGAGAATTGGGGGGAGCCAAAAGCTGCCCATAATAACCACCAGACATGACTCATTCAGCGTGGAATACCACAGCAGCCACAGACAGGTCTCTGGCAGACAAGGGCCAGAAATCCGACCCCACAGCAGAGTTTGTGAATGGATAGGAATGAGCAAAACCAGGGTAAATCTAATAGAGCCTCAATAAGTTTCAAAGATTTAAGAGTTTTAAGAAATCACCAAATGTTTAGCTTGGCTTATTTGTAAAGTCAAGTGTGTAAGTGACTAAATACTGTGTGTTTTAGCTGTTGATGGTATCAGTAAAGCTAAGAAGGAACTCAGTCCTTCTGCCTCACAGTTTCTCCTTATTTCTTTTATTGAATTCCCTGCTGGCTCCATGATTCTTTTGGCAAAGATCCTGCTCATCAAGTCATCATGTAGAGCTCCTAAAAGACAGCACAGGGACAACATATCACCTTGTCATATATGATTGCAGCTCTGATCATCGTCATTCTTGCCCAGACTTCCCCCCTGGAGAGCACCACTCAATATGAAGACTAACACATGTTGGACAGTCAAATCATTATTTGCTTATATGGAGTTAGTCCAAGGCTGGAGGGCCTGGAGAGCTAAGAGTCTAATCTGTGGGCATAAGAAATAACATATTGTACAACTTAAAGTATGGCAGGGGAGCAAACTGTGAGCGGTCACATTACATGAAAACAGCAGGCAGGAAGTGTTTTGCAACAGCGGAAAATCTTCAGGTCCAGCCTGACCACCAGACGGTCACACTTCATCTGGCCTGCATGCTGCGGTCAGTGGATGGATATCTTCCCTACCGTAAGGGCAGGATACACTGTCATACATTTGTCCACTGAACACTTTTTTCCATCTCTCTGACACATGCAACTCTTATCTACTTTATGCTTTTCTTGCCTTCCTCCTTTTTCCTTTCTGCTTCTCTTTCTGTATCTTACTTTCCCTTTCTTTCTTCCCTCTTTAGAAACTTAGCCTCAATATGTTTGTGTCCACCCCTCTTACCTTTCCCCTCAAACTTTCTCATTCCCCTTTCTCTCTCACACCCTCTTTCTCTCTCTGTTTGTGGTCAGTCACACTTAATCTAGCTCCATCCATCTGTTTCTCTTCATTCATTTAGTCCAGTCTGTTTTCGATTAAGATTACATCAGGCTTTGACCTATTAGTGTGCCACGATCCGTTTGAAGTCATTCTGTGGCTACAGGTTAAGATCAAATCCCACCAATCTCCATACCCAACATAATACAGAGAGTATTTGGAATGGGAAAAAAATTGGTTTAGTTTCTGAAAACTTTTCAGCCAGGGACCAAAATCCCTTTTTTCCCTGGGATCTGGGATCATTAAATCATATGAGAGTTCTATTAATGTGGACACTCACTAGAGGAAGGCCTGCGACCCATTTTGGATTCCAACCCATAATCCACCCTTGCATGCTGTGAACTGGAATATATTGTTCAATTAACCTTATATCCTGAGTATTTTGTGTATAGTCTGAAGATAACTTTCCCAACAAAAGACTTTATGTTCCTATTATGGTAGTCATTTAAAGTTGAGCTCAGTGTTTCCACTGAACATGATGCAGACCTCTTTCATATTTTTTAGGAGCCAAATGAGGAACATATTGAGTTTTTTATCTATTAGCCAAAAACGTCACTTATAAATCCTATCAATAAACGACTGATACTCTTGCATTTCTTTAAAGAAGACCAACTGAAACTCAGGCTGAAGATCGTGAAATCTATCAGGATTTAAATATTGGATGTGCCTTCACACTGTACACCTCCAACAACCTCATGATCAGTCGGCTAATTTGGGAAAATGTCAGTGTTCATTTTCAGATATTGATCAAGATCATCTCTGAAACCTTGAAGGAAACGTCCTCTCTTTTCTTCCACTTGGAAGCCCGGGACAACAGATTGAATCAAATGTTAAACTGTACATCATCATTATTCCTAGGTCAAAGCTGGGGTAAGTAGCCAATTGGCCAAGGCGTGACGCTAAGCTGACATCTATTGGCCAAGTTGTGGCAGGGTAGGATGTTAAAGTCATTTAGGCTCATCAGGCAAAGTGGACACAGTTGACTGAGAGGTCTCGAACCTCCCCATGTTTGGTTGCGGTAGCTTTCAGTGCCAACAGTTCTCAATTAGAGAAGTGGATGAGAGGACATCTGGGCTGCTGAGTCAGTGACTGCTGGACTTATGTATGTTAATGTATGTCAACAGTCCTGGTGTCATTTCACAAATGACCATGCACGCACATCCATCAGTCATGCCATTCAAAGTCTGCATCAATATTATGATAGTGTAAGAACAGAGTGAGGACTTAATGATTTTTACCTTGCAATTGACCTGCATAGTCTTTATGTCCAAAGGAGGAACATGCTTCACTTACAAATTTTTAATTAGAACAATTGGTCTCCCTGTGGATAGAAAAAACAAATAGAGTCCCAAATGAGGTAGGATTTTTTTGGTGTGGTATATGCCTAATAAAACTTCATTCAGCTTTTTTGTCAGTTGTGTTTGTTTTTGATCACATATTATTTATTTTAGGCAGTAAATGTATGTGGTTAGGTTCATGTTTTGAGTAGGAATAGACCCTTTTGATGTTTGAAAGCTCAGTTTTCTATGTTTTGTGATTGCTGGGGTGAAAAGTTCCATTTCAAGAAAAAACTCAAAAGAAAAAGACAGCTTACAACTTTTCATCTTTTATTATAAATGTGAAACATTTTATGCTGTGGACCAACATTTTAGTGACCGGTTAGACTGAATTTTTGACATGCATGAGGAAAACATCAGGCACCTGGACTCATAAGTGTTATTTTAGTAGCCTACCTGCTTGAAGTCATTTTCATTAAATTGGCATCTAACGGAAGTATTTGGCACATAACCACTACCACTACCAGCTGAACATGTAGTGCTACACACATACGATCACAAAGAAATTGGTGGGTTCGGGATATTGCCTCTTGCTTTCAGCATTCCCACTGATGACGAAATTTAGTGCACATGTGTTGTGCATTTAATGAGATCTGAGGCCGCACACCATATAGCAATGCTATGAGAAAGTTGTTTGAAAAAAGACAACTCATAGAGAATAATCACATGACTCAACCGTTCCTCGTGGCCCCACCAATCAATCCCAGATAGCAAATATATTTGGTCCTAATTTGAGCTACTTTTTGGCACTCATGGCTCATTTATAGCTTGGGCAAGTGTAATGGGAGCCAAAGAAAATGCAGATTTGGGTCATATCTAGTGGATATGTGGCTGAAATAAGGTAGCCGAAATGACCCTGAGTCAACAGTGTCATTCAAGGTCAAAGGTGGGCCAAAGAAAACTGTAGATGTAGGTTTTGTGTGGGTCAAACACTCTTTGCTATCTGATGTTTTTTTTTAAGTTTTATGGTCCCCAGCTTTACTATTATACTCTTATTGTTCTGTTCGGTTCAATTAATCAATCAGGGCACTGACCTTAATAAGTAGTTTCACAGGGTGAAGTAGAGTAAAAAAGCAACATGGCAACAAAGGGTGAGGAGGTAGCAGTGCTTACGGTAAAAAAAAAAAACTCTTCCTCATCCTCCTCCTTTTGCCCCTTCCACTACTCCTCCCATCTCATACCAACCGATCCCAATCACGACACAACTCTCATTGCTTTAAATCTCTTCTCTTCCATCGCTGTCAGGGTTGCACACATCCTTTTAGTCCCTCTCTTTCACTGGCTGAGGTGAATGTAGATACTCTAGGAGGTGAGTAATTTTATCTTTGAACATCTGTAAGATTTTTATCTCCATTAAGTGATGTTCAGATCTCTCTCTACTCGTGTTTTTCTCCTCATCGGGTGACATTACAGAGCTCGCGTCAGCGGAGATGTTGGCAGGTGTTTTAGTTCTGGGAACCATTCTCACAGCTTTCCCAGGTAAGCCATAAATGCCCAAATACATTAGAAATTAATGTTTTTCTTTCTTTCTGTGGACCAAATCTGAACTGAATGATGTGCAAAGTATTTAAAGGGACAACAAATTACTAGTTGGATATTTGTTTAATGTTCCAGCTTTCTATTTCACACATTCTGGTTGTCAAGTGACAACAGTTTTAGAAAATAAGGGACTGTTAGAAACCATTATGTACAAAGCGTTCTCCAGCCAAGTGCCCTTGCCTTTACGCTCAGGTTTATTTATAAGTATTGATTGCTTTTTGTGCAAGGTAATCAGGCAGGCAGGATGACACCACGGCTGCACATCAAGGCTCATTGTCACTGCTTCACTTTTACATGTCACTGTCTAAACTGAGCACCGAGATCTGTGGTTTGACAAGTTTTCCAACACACTGATGGAAAAATTTACTTGATGGTTATTTGAACTGGCTGCTTTTACTTTCCAAGAATGCTTTCCCTATGCCTTCAATAGCCTGTTTTGTTCTATGTGGCATATATAGTTTGTGGACAGGTCAGCCAGTAGATGATAAGGCATCAGAGAATTTGAATGCATTTATTTTTTCTTAGATATAATTAGAACAGAAAAGTGAGTGGTACTAAACGGAAACAGCTGGAGGAACGTAACTGATTCGATTATGTGGCAATAGGTCGGTAACATGACTTGCAGACTGCAGATATTCAGCAGTCTGCAAAAATCTGCCTCTACAAATGAGGCAATTTCAGAATAATGTTCCAAAACTTATAAATACTTTGAATATTCCATCTTCTGTTGTATATATTGTCATTAAAATATACAGATAATCTGAAGACATCTCTGTAAGCATGGGATCATTGGCAAAAATCAATATTGTATGCCAGTGGTCTTTGGGCTCTCAGGCAGCACTGCATTAAAAACATTGCATGGGCTCAGGAACACTTCCAGAAATCATTTAGTCTGTTAACACAGTTCACTCTGCCATCCGTAAATGCAGGTTAAGGCTCCATAATGCAAAGAAAAAACCATTGGTAAACATGATCCAGATATGCTGCTGTCTACTCTGGGCCAAAGCTCAATAAAAATGGACTAAGGCAAAGTCAAAAACTGTTCTGTGGTGAGACACAGTGAAATTTGAAATTCTTTTTTAAAATCGTGGAAGCTACATGCTCCTGACTAAAGAGGAGAGGGAATTGCTGATTACAAGCCATCTGGCCTCATATTTAAACATCTGTATGGCAGGCGAGTCCAGCACCCGGGCTCTTTTATGACAGTTAAAGAGTCCAGTCACTGGACTCGCCTTCCTGCAGTACACACCTGTCACTGATAGAAAAGATTTGGCACATCACGAAACACACTCAAAAGAAAAAGCAATAATATCCAGGACTATTGCGTGACTGGAATCATATATCAGACAAGAATGGGACAACATTATTGGAAAAAGCAGCATTACAAACTTTTTTAAATTGCGGCTGTCAGTTGTATTTGTGCCTCTTGTTGTGTAACCGGTGAATGGTGTGTATTTAGAAAGCACTTTTCTAGTCCAGTTGACTAAAGCTCTTATACACTACAAGCTACATTTACCAATTCACACGCACTCACACAGCACTTCTTAGTCTCTACGGTATCACAGGCAGGTCAGTGCTTTATCACACACTGATGGACTCATCAAAGGATTCAGTGTCTTTCCCAAGGACACTTCAACATGCGGTCCGGGTAGGCCTGGGGTTGCACCACTGACCTTCTGATTGGTAGATGACTGCTTTTCCTATGATAATTTGCATTATCTTGTATGTCCATGTTCATAGATTTGTCTTTACTACCTGTTTATGTGTCCTGCAGGTACTCAGAGCAGGTGGAGTGTTTCATTTTCTCGCCGGGAGATCTGTGTGTGGGCAGGGACCACAGTCACACTCCCCTGTCGTTATGACTACCCGTCAGGTAAGAAATATCTATATCCTTTACTTGTTTTTTTTTCTATTTAAATCATCTGATCACTATTGAGCATTGAATATATTTTTTACCATCTTATTTATCTATATTGATAAATCCCTATAGAATACAGACTAAGCTTCAATTTAAGCCTCAATACTCATTTAATTTCTTAATTCTCAACTCCTTTTCCCCATCATGTTTTCTTTACAGCAGATATTATAATTCTCTTTGTGTCCCAGTTCAGTTTTGTTCTGTCTTCCTGATTGTCTCAGGTCACACTGTGAAGCGAGTCATGTGGTTCCGTGTGTCTGCTGAGGGTCACAGGGAGTTCGTCCACCATACTGACCTCAACCAGATAAGCCTGTCATACCGCGGACGCACACGGTCGGAGGAACTGCATGTGGCAGATGTTTTAAATTGGAATTATGGTTTTGAAAGTTTCCACAAATCTAAAGTAAATCATCGCAATTTATTCTACATTCCAGCTACATCGGGGGCAGCTATTCTAGCTGTTCGGTCCAGATTCGGGGTGTGAAGCTGAGTGATGCTGGTCAGTATCACTTCAGGTTTGAGACAGACCAGCCGCTGGGGAGATGGACCTCCCCGGACACAGTCACTCTTCAGGTAACAGGTAGGTTGGCCTAAACTAAAAGTGCTGTGACATTTCAGGTCATCTAAACTCATCTGCATTGTAGCCAATGTTTTGTGTGTGCATGTGTCTCTTCCTTTGTTTTTCAGACCTCCAGGTCAAGGCGCATCCAGCCAGACCTGCCAACATGTTTGGGTTTGGAGAGACAGTCTATGTCAGCTGCCAGGCGAGTGGATGTGCCGCTCTGGGAAGGAGTCTTGCACTCTACAGGTAAATGTAGATTTCAGCTATACACACAGTATTTATGTCTAAACTGCATTATAATGATATTGCCAAATACAGCATTATGTGATGCTCTCGCACACAGGAACGGACTAAACCTTGGTTCCTATGAGAAATGGATGATTATTAACCGCTTTGACCAGCAGCACACTGGGGCATACACCTGCCGACCGATCCCACCACAGAATGTACAGTCACCATCACTCTCTCTGACTCTGGGACGTAAGTAAACCCAGTCAACAAAAGAAGAGGCTGTTCGGGATTGTTCATGTATAAGAATGTTTACATGAATCTGGGATTAAAAGCATACAGATTAAACAACTTTGTTTTTTTCTTAGTTTGAAAATAAACCCCTCAGCGTTTACATCATGCAACAGTGCATAAGACAAGTGCCTTACAGATGGAACAAAAACACAGCATCTAAACAGGGGGGTTGGTTTAATGTTGAAGAAATACAAACTTAGAGGATATCCAGAAAAGCTCAGGAGTTTTCTAAATTGGTATAAAAACTTAAACTTGAATAATTTTTTAGAATTAGTTTGGACCTTTATTCAACAGACTCAAGAAATTATTTTAATTTTCTTTACAGACCAACTTCTTGCATACAGAAAATATAAACAAACTTCAATATGATGCTAGCAGAACTCTCCAAAAATAGATGTGGCTATATTCGTGGGGTGACACCTGATAATGCCAAGATCCTGTGCATCCAACATGGAATTCTGTCCATTACCTGTATACTCGGAGATTCCCCCAGACTCACTATTTCATTTCTCAAAATTTTGCACTGTAGATGTTAACTGACAAAAATTCATTGCAATCTTGCAGAGACAAACTTTTTTTATTTGGCACTTACTGTGATTCTTTGAAGGAGTTTGGCACAATGGTCCATCCTTGCTAAGAAAAACTAAGTCTGTGGTGGATCCTCCTTCTATGCCAAATCCTGACAAACAAAGATTCAAATGAGTTAGCAAATAACAGAATTGGGGTTTGAGGTTTTTCCAGCCCCTATAATACAAAATAAATCTATGTGCCTCAGACTGACCCCGATGAATTGAATGAATGTATTTATCATATTTTATACCGTATAAACAGATTGTATGTCATGCTATTCGAACTCCAGCCTAAATGAGTTTTCTCTCCCCTGCAGACAGTCCTTACTCCACCTCCATAGCAGTCTTTCCTGTAGGGGAGGTGTCAGAGGGAGGGTCCGTTACTTTGACCTGCAGCAGTGATGCAGCTCCACCTGTAGAGAGCTTTGCATGGTTCAAAGGTACAAGGCACTATGTCGCCATACTTTGTCTGTCAACAATCAGTCTAATAATGATTGCTAATGATCAATTTTAAAGTGCTTATGGGAAGTTTTTTTTATGACTTTTCAATCTCTTATTTAACCTTGCTTGGTATGAGTGCACCTGGGATTGTCTGCCTTTTCCATCTGCAGACAGTGTTACTGGCAGGCTCCTATTTCTGTAGCTCTCTGGTCCCTTCCTATATATGAATCTAAATTATATAGTATAAGAAGTTAATGTCTTTGTACTCAGGATTTCTGCCATCTATTCCCAGAGCCTGTAGTTTAACTAAGAAAAAAGCTTTCAAGCATGAATCCGTTAATACTGTGATGTTAATTCTGTCATGCAGATGTGTTTTAATAACCTGTAGGAAGGGATTTTTTAAAAGCATTATACCTTTTCATACTTGTGTTTGGATTTTTCTGGCGGTCCAAGACTATGTTTGCAGTAATCTTATTCTTTCTTCCCAGACATGGAAAGTGGCAGCATCCCAGACAGCTTCAGTCCTCGGCTCCACCTGTCCTACCTGAAATACACAGACAAAGGAGAGTATTACTGTGTGGCACGCAACTCACTGGGAACAGATCGCTCCAGATCACTCCTGCTAAATGTCACCTGTGAGTTTCTGGCATGGCTTTATAGTTTATAGTTCACCCCACAGCATGACAATTGAGGATAAAAACTTTTTTTTTCAAAATGAAAAAAACAATATTCCATTAATTTGTGAGTCATTCAAATAAAATATGGATGGCTACTAGAAATGGCTATTATAAAATATTTCAAAAGTAATTTATGGAATTAACTGAAGAATTTGTTTCATTGTGTATTGTAAGGAGAAACAATAAGATCCAATTTAAAGACTTTTCTGTTGTGTAAAATAGTTGTTCCTGTTGCTGTTGCTTGTTTCTTTCTTTCTTGTTGCAGTATGTGTGTTTACAGTTGATTTTAAGATGTGTTACTTTGTTATTTGCATGTGCACTGTGTTAATTCTTATAACAATTCAGTAATGATGCTCCTGATTCTGTTTATCTTGCATGTTTAGACTCACCGAAGAACACGCATGTGTTGATGAGTCCCCAAAGAGACATTAAAGAAGGCTCATATGTGAACCTGAACTGTGTCAGCCACTCCAACCCTCCCCCCAGCAGGTACAACAATGATAGATTACATCAATCACACAAAGCAGAAATATTGTTTCCTCACTTTGTAAGTTACTTTGGATAGAATGGTCTTCTGAAGTTTTCAATGTCAGTGTAATTGTCTTGCAGGTGAACTATACATAATTCAGCTACAGTTCTTTAATCAGGGAACTAATAAGTGTTTCTGTTGTTTTACTCATCATTACATTACAATGATCCAAATTCAGACTATGACCATCCTTCAAATAAGAAATTCTATTATTTGGTTTTTGCCCAGTGCCATGAGTCCTTTTCATCGTCGTCATCAGCTTCATAATCTCTTCTGCAGGTATGCTTGGTATCGTATCCTAGGTGACCAGGTGATGACTAACGGTCATTTTCAGAACCTGACCTTCCCATCTGTGCGTGCTCATCACGCTGGTCAGTATTACTGCATAGCATCAAACCGACTGGGTTCCCAAACCTCCCCTGTTGCTACGCTCACTGTGCTCTGTAAGTATGGTAATTTTGATGAGTGTATGTGTGACATGTTTGGAAATCATCGAGGGTGAAAATGTTTTTATTATGTTTATTATGAACATGATGAACAGTTGCTGTATTTTTGAAACTCTCCATCTCTGAAGTTTCTCTCCTGCCTCTTAAGATGCTTCTTCTCAGTCTCCTCTTATCTTAAACAGTAACACTAAGATCATAGGCTCTCTCTTGGTTTTAGTCAGTTACTCGCTAGAAAAAACAAGGACTTAAGGAATAATCTCTTTTTCTCTGATGCTCTCTCCAGATCCCCCTAAGAACACTTCAGTTCTGGCTCGCCCTTCCAGTGTGGTGGATGCTGGCCGACCTTTGACTCTGACCTGCAGCAGTCAGGCCAACCCAGCAGTGGACAACTTCACATGGCACCGTTTAGCTCTGGACGGGGGCTCTGTACAATGTTAGCATCGTAAAAATGTGGTTCCACTCAAGGTTAACATTACAAAATCAACAATACTTTCAATAACTCGCTGTGTGGGGATTATTTGTAGTCAGTGAAGCCACACATGGCATTTGTGCGGTTTGTCTTTTTGTCTTGTAGTATAATGGCTAAGTATATCTTCTCCTTTTCTGCTCTCTGTCATGCAGCGTGGAGTACCAAGTCTGGTCCTGTCTTCACCTTCTCTGAAGTTGGCACTGGTGAAAGCGGTCAGTATTACTGTGAGGCCAGGAATCGAATTGGAGCTCATAGCTCTCCGGTCCTCACGGTTAGAGTCAGAGGTACGGATGTTTTCTTGCATGGTCACATGTCCTGTTGCGTTTGTTGATTTTTTTACTTTTCTTCTAACAGCACCAATAAGTTTTCAACCTGAAATATCCCATCAGCTGTTGAAACCTGAAGACTGAAGGCCTAAAATGCCTCATCTCCGCTGTGTTCTGTCACAACCCCACAATGCTGTTGCACATGTTTCCCCTTTTTCTCTCTTTGTCAGTTTTAGTGGTGCATTCTTTGAGATGAGGTGTCACTGATAACCGTAGTGAAACATACCTGCCTCCTATTTACAGATATGCTTCTGATTATCTCAGACACTCTATAAAAAACCCTGACTTTGAGTATTCAGCTGTAATTATGCCACAGGAGAGTTTAGATTTGGTTTCTGTGTGTTTGAAACAATGAGTGATGAAACTTCCCTGTCACTATCACAGTGGTCCGGGCTCTGGCTTTCATTGTCTTGTGATTTCTGACTGTTTTTCTATGAGTCACGGTGAGTCATGTAAAGCGCTCTAACGATGAGAGGAGAGGAGGAGGTGATGAGGTGCTGTGGAAAACTACTATTTGAGTCTAAACAGCTGAAGAAGGTTTGGAAATCAGAAGTGGAAACACCAGACTCAAGTCTAGACGGTCGCTCATTGATGCACTGCTAGCTCTTTAATCACTTTCTGTTCTGTTTCTATTTTTATGTCTGCTGTTTGTTTTTAGCTTGCTCCACTTCTGTTTTAATCCATCCATCACTTCCTCTGTTTCCTTCATGTCCGTAGTCAGCAGATAACCCTTGTAATCCCTCTGCTGTCAGGTCGTCTAAAGGTAATTGCCTTGGCTTCAGCAGTGGGTGTCTCTGCTGGGCTCATCACTCTCACGGTGGCCATCATGATCAGGTGACCAGAAGTACTGCTACCACCACAACAGAGCTATTCCTGTACCCTATATAAGGACTTTAAAAGAAAAACTCTTGTTTTCTTGCATAACTTTTGAGGAGGCTTTTCTTACTTTTTTTTTTTGTCTGTGTGTCTGTCTTCTCAGTAAGAACATGCACAGAGTGGACACTGACTCAGTAGAAGATGCAAACAAGGTACATCTGTCTTGTAACTATTTTTGTCCATTGTTTTTGCTGGAGCAAAATTAAAAAAAAAAAAAAAAAAACAGCATTCCACAATGAAGTCAGATTGTAATTCTATGTTTTGCCCTATGTGTGTGTGACCCCAGCGTCCATCAGTATCAACTGACACCACGCTCTATGAGTCAGCCGAACATACCTTCCCAGCTAGAAAGGGCAAGATGTCCGACATACCAGTGAGCAACACTATCTAATCTGAGGTTTATATAACAATGGAATACGAGGGTAATATGAATTATTTTACGTGTGTGTGTGCAGGAGGAGCCAGAGGACTTGAGTGACAGCTCCCATCCCTCCATCGTTCCTCTGATGGACACCCTGCCAATCACAGAAGCTGGAAGTCGCAGCCATGCCTCCAACTACATCACTGTCCACTACTCCAAGTTGTCCAGGTTTTTATATCTTCCCTTATATTTTTCAAGAAGATCGACTGTCATCTTTCTTCTTTTTCATTCTGCAACAATTCTTCTAAGCTGATTGTCACTGTGGATGTGCTGGTTTCTTTCTTTTTTACTCTCTCTGTGATTTCTAACACCTTTTTGCTTATAATAGGACAATACAAAACTCTTTAGTGCTTCTGGAGCATCTAGTTTTTCTTTTTAATTGATTGGAGATAAAGTCATGTCATTCCTGTTTTTTGTTGGCTCAGTACGGATCATGTGCAGGTGCAGAACCTGCCACTGGGTAGTGAGAGAAAACCAAAGGATTCCTCCAAAGTAGTTTACACTTTACTGCCCCAGTCGCGCCGCTGACCAGGAGGAAACAACCTCATCAGGTATGACACCTTTCCTGTCTCACTGCGGTCATGTGTAAACCCAAAGTCTCAGTTTTATCTAGGTCTGATATACCCATTTCTTACCCAGTTGAGGTACGACAGTCACACACGCATAGAGCAGAAAGGTGTAAGTTTGGGTGGTAATCCAACAAAGTTAGGCCCCTGAAAGATTTACTTTGGTGCTCAGAATACCTGTTGAAATCAATTAGGCACAAAATCTGAGGAGTTTGCAACAATCTGAGGAGTTTGCAACAACTGTTGCCAAAGACAAATGAAACCCACACATTCTCCAAGATATATTTAAAAAAAATCCTCAATTGAATTCAGTTAAAATACCTTTATGAAATAAATATTACAGATGTTTCTACTCTTGATATTCTACTGTCTATACTGTCTCTATACTGTCTATACTTGGGTTTTTTGGAAAAACATGTGCCATTCACATTTAAACCAATCACTCTGCTTCTGTCTACCTGTCGCACAGTATCCCTGTGAAGCCTGACACCATTCGCGATCAGAGAGATTCTCTCTGAAGGCAGCAAGTGGACCAGTCATCGAACCCAGCTCTTGAACTGCATTGCATGTCTTCCCTTTTCTTTCTGTGTATCTCACTATGCCATGCTGCCTGATGAAATGACAGTGCTTGAAGAATGTCAAGAAGAAAGCATTAAAGACAAAACTCTGAAAGCCTTGCTTGCACTTATTTTCTCTGTACCAGTCTTAATTTATGTGTTGTTTGTTAATTCTTTGCACAAATGTTTTCAACCAAGCAGAGGCAGAGGGAATCCCCTGACAAGTGAAAACGCTGATTGTTTGTATGCAAACATATCCGTCTCCAAACCCTAGCACCTTCTGTAAAAGTTGTAGAAAAATGACAGTGTGATATCAGATGTATTAGCAGGGAGAACCTGTAGAGGTTCAAATTGACATGCATATGCAGTATTTAAGATAAATTTCCACGTGCATTTGGCTTAATCTGATTGCTTCTCCTGCCACATTAATTTAGTCAATATAGCTTTGTTTGATTAACACAGCTTTTTTCTACACTAAGGAATGAACAATGTGGATTACACACTGAAGTTTGTTACACTGAAGAAAAATAAAACAAAGAAAAGACTTACTCTGTTCTTTTTGCATTGCTTTGTTTTTCTATTATACTTTATTGGGATTTCACTTTAATTTACATTACATTTACAATCCCAATTCCATAAAGTTGGTATGGTGTGGTGCTCAGTCTTCTGAGCTGAGTGGTGATAACAAGCTGGACAGTCCCTCACCTCTTAAGCCCAGGGCACACAACATCCATAATTTCCAAAAGAATTTCCCATTTACAATTCAACTGACCATAGAACAGTTTTCCACTTTGCCCTGGACCATTTTAAATAACTTCAGCTCAAAAAGATCATGTTTACATCTGGCTTCTTCTCTCCATGACAGAGCTCTGACTTGCATTTGTGGATGGCACGGGAACAGAAAATAAGACAATCATTTCTGGAAGTGTTTTTGAGTCCATGTAGTGATTTTCATAACAGAATCAAGCTGTTTTTAATGCAGTGCTGTCAAAGGGCCCAAAAAATTACAGACATCCAATATTACTTTGCCATGTCTCTGGCACGCAGAGATGTCCCCAGATTCTCAGAATATTTTGATACCATTAACTACTGTAGATGATGGAATATTCAAAGATTTCGAAAAGTTAAGTTGAGGAACATTTTTCTAAAATTCCTTTACAAGTTGTTGATGATAACAAAGTTGTTGCAGATTGCTGAAACTCTGCCCATCTTCACTTCTTAAGCTTAATTTATACTTCTTTTAACTGCCCTTGCGCTTGCGTCTTGCGTTAATGGCTCGAGACGTTTATGCTTCATTTTGCTTTGTCAGCGGTTGCGCGTGCTGCGTGGCGATTCACCGCCAGGACAGTAGGTGGAGCAGTGGGTTTTTTCAATGACGACCTTAGAGAAGCCTACTATGATGAAAGGAAATTCACCACCAGGATAGTAGGTGGAGCAATGTTTTTTTTTCAATGACGACCTTAGAGAAGCCTACTACATTGACATCTGTGGGCGTGGCAGTTTGCTTGTTTATTTACCAAGTCTTCTTCTTCTTCTTCTTCTTCGCGTGAGAGGAGGGTGAGTGGAGAGCGGAAGAAGAGCGAAAGAGAGCGCGAGTGATTATATATTCTATCTTTGTTTTTTCTTACTGTCTTTTCACTGGTGTTTATGTTAGTTGTTTAATTGTAGTTTTGTGTTAGTTTTGTCACGTTTTTAAGGGTTTTTTGCTTTCGGTTCGGGTGTGGCCGTCAGGCGTGCCTGGCTGGCCGGCGTCTGGCGGCGCCATGGTGGTTGGGATGTCTGGTGGTGGGTCTTTCTCCACGCTGACACGGAGGAACGGCGTCAAGGTGGGCGCTGGGTCTCCGTGCAGCGTGGAGGAAGTTTGTTTGGCGGTGGGAGAGGTGATTGGGCATGGGGCCATTAAGTCGGCGGCTCGGATGAGTGGAGCCGTTGTGTTATTTGTGGAGAAGGTGGAGCAGGCTCAGCAGCTGGTGGAGACTGGCGTTTCGGTGGACGGACTGTTTTTACAGGTAACGCCACTAACGTCACCGGCGATTAAAATAACGCTGTCAAATGTGCCTCCGTTTATCAGCGACGAGTTTTTGATTGGAGAGCTGTCAAGGCATGGCAAGGTGGTGTCGCCCATTAAAAAGATAGCGTCTGGGTGTAAGTCGCCACTGCTAAAACATGTTGTCTCACACAGAAGACAACTGTTTATGATTTTGAATAGAAGGGATGAAGAGCTAAATCTAAGGTTTCATGTAAGAGTAGATGAATTTGATTATGTGCTTTTTGCTACATCGGCTGGCATGAAGTGTTTTGGCTGCGGCCAGGAGGGCCACATTATTAAAATGTGTCCAGACAGGGTCGGGCCGGCCCCGCCGAGTGCGGCGAAGCAGCGGCAGCAGCCCGCTGCTGCTGCTGAGCAGGTGAGAGACCCACCTGGCGAGGCTGCGGCCGCGGGGGAGCCCGCTGCGGCCGCGGGGGGGCCCGCGGCGGCCGCGGGGGAGCCCGCTGCGGCCGCGGAGGGGCCCGCGGCTGATGCGGAGGAGCCAGGGGAAGGTAAGGTTGAGGTGTCGATAGAAGTTGTGAAGAGTGTGAAAATGAGTGGATGTGTGGGAGAAGATGGGAGCACGGTGTTGTGTGTTGATGGGGTGAATGATAGTGAAAGTATAGTGGAGGGTGACGGTGTGCAGACAGAGCAGGGGGATGAGGAGCATGTAGTGTGTGGAGATCAGGGAGAGAAAGGAGAGGTGCAGGTGGACGGACAGAACAGTGCAGAGTCGGTTTTTGGTGCTGGAGTGGAGGGAGATAAAAGTGAGGCGGAGGAGGCGATGGAGCTGGAGGCTTCTGCCCCGATAAAGAGGCGAAGCAAACGGAGGAATGTGGTGACTGCTGTTCAGGCCAGTAAACAGGCAAGCAAGCTGGCTGCAGAGAGAAAGGAGGTGTCGGACAGCAGCGACGCCGAGAGCTGGTTCTCTGACAGCAGTGAATTATCTGTGACACAATCAAGCAGCAAAGAAGCTAGATACCCTGCAGAATCTTTTAAAATATTTTTGAAAGAAACTAAAGGGCTGAAAGGGATAAAAATTGAGAGCCATTTTCCTAATTTGAAAATGTTTTACTTCTCTGCGAGGTATCATATTAGGAATAAAGAAACATCAGGATTTACAGAAACAGAAATTTACAGGTTAAAGAAAGTAATGACAAAGGTTAGAAAACAGCTCTAAGAAAAATGATGCACAGCAGCACTTTAATATTATTTAAAGTCTTTTTGTACATCGTTTTTAGCCTTTTAGCCAATATGGATTCTTTTAAAATAGCATCTTTGAATCTTAATGGGGCGAGGGAGGCTGAAAAACGGGCTTTGATTTATCAAACCTTAGAGCGAAAGAAAATTGATGTCATTTATTTGCAAGAAACGCACAGTGATCATTTAGTTGAAACAGACTGGAGCAGAGAGTGGAGGGGGGAGGTCATACTAAGTCATGGCACCTCCCAGAGTGCAGGGGTCGGCTTTCTTTTTTCTAGAGCTTTCACCCCAAACTCCACAGTAATTGAACACGTCGTTCAGGGGAGGTGTCTTTTAGTGAAGACACAGTTTGATCATTTTAGTATAGTTTTTATTAATATTTATGCTCCTATCACCAATGCAGAGAAGAAGCGTTTTTTTGAGAAAATTGGGGAACGGCTGGGTGATTGTGGGTCTGAGGATTATGTTTTTATAGGTGGGGATTTTAATTGCACTGAAAACGAGTTTTTAGACCGCAATCACGCAGAGCCGCATCCAGCGGCCCAACACGCTCTGCGGCGGCTGGTCTCGTCCCATGGCCTGGTGGATGCATGGAGAAGGATGCATGCAGGTTCCAGGCAGTACACATGGTCCCACATCAATGAAAATAGAATCTCTTTAGCTCGTCTTGATCGTTTTTATTGTTTTAAACACCATTTTAACGTGTTTAAAACTTGCCAGATTTTACCGGTGGCTTTTACAGATCACTCGTTGCTTTTAGGTAGTGTTTTAATCAGAAACATTTTACCTAGAAGCGCTTACTGGCATTTTAATTCTGCTCTAACTTATGATCGGAGTTTTAAGGAGGTTTTATGTTATTTTTGGACTGGTTTTAGACAAAGAAAATCTGATTTTACTTGTCTTAAACAGTGGTGGGACCATGGTAAAGTTCAAATAAAGATGCTGAGTCAGCAGCACACTCTCAATGTCACCAGTGACATTACCGGATCTATAAGAGATCTGGAGATAAATATAGTGGAATTAGAACGACTTAGTGAATCCACAGGAAATCAAGAGCATATTGAAGCTCTCAAGTCTAAAAGGCTAACTTTAGCAAACCTGCTGGAAAGCAAGGTCCAAGGCGCATTGGTCAGGTCCCGGGTCCAGAACATCAAGGAGATGGATGCTCCCTCTAGCTTTTTCTTTAACTTGGAGAGGAAGCACGGGCAGAGGAAGCAGATCCACTCTTTGCTGTCAGACACAGGGCAGCCGTTGAGTGAGCCGGGTGAGATAAGGAGGAGGGCAGTGGAGTTTTACCGTTCGTTATTCCACAGTGAATACCAAGAGAACGAGGAACTGTTTCGGGAGTTCTGCAATGAACTACCCCAGGTCTCTGAGGAGACCAACTCCGAGCTGGAGCGCCCTCTGGGGCTTCAGGAACTCCACACAGCCCTCCTCGGCATGCAGGGCCAGAGGTCCCCGGGCGTTGATGGGCTCACTGTGGAGTTCTACAAGGCCTACTGGGACATTCTGGCAAAAGACCTGCTAGATGTCTACAATGAAAGTCTGTCCACTGGCTCACTCCCTTTGTCCTGCCGCAGGGCGGTCATCACCCTGCTGCCCAAGAAAGGCAACCTGCAGGACATCAAGAACTGGCGCCCTGTGTCCCTCCTCTGCACGGACTACAAAATCCTCTCCAAGGCCCTGGCCACGAGGCTGGGGAAAGCTATGGAGCAGGTCATCCACCGGGACCAGACCTATTGCGTCCCCAGCAGGTCCATGGTAGATAACATCTGCCTAATTCGAGATATTTTGGAAGTCTCTGGTTCATTGGGTTTACAAACTGGCTTGATTTCATTAGATCAAGAAAAGGCATTTGACCGCGTTGAACACGGCTTCCTCTGGAAAACCATGGGGAAGTTTGGGTTCAGCGAGGGTCTTATTGCCAAGATCCAGGTAATGTACAGTGACATTGAGAGTGTGCTGAAGATCAACGGTAGCCTGTGTGCTCCTTTTAGGGTGTGTAGAGGCGTTCGGTAGGGCTGCGCGCTCTCGGGGATGCTCTACGCACTCTCCCTGGAACCCCTCCTCCAGAAAATACGCTCGACTGTTTGTGGTCTGGTTTTACCCGGTTTTAATAACAAAATAGTTTTATCTGCCTACGCTGATGATGTTGTTGTTTTTATAAAAGATCAGCTAGATGTTAGCATTTTAACCAAGATCACAGATAAGTTCTCTGCACTGTCTGCTGCGAGGGTGAACTGGGGGAAAAGCGAAGCCCTGGCTGTTGGTGAATGGACTGATGGGCTCCCAGTTCTCCCTCAAGGTCTTATTTGGAAAACGGATGGTTTTAAATATCTTGGTGTGTTTTTAGGCAGTAAAGAAATTGTGAATAAAAACTGGGAAAATGTCGAGCAAAAAATAAAGAACAAACTGGCAAAGTGGAAATGGCTGCACTCGCAAATGTCGTATAGAGGCAGAGTGCTGGTTTTAAACAACCTTGTTGCCTCACAGTTGTGGCACAAACTGTCTGTGTTAGACCCACCATCTGGATTATTAGTCAAAATACAGTCAGAGATGGTCGACTTTTTTTGGGATGGTCTACACTGGGTGCCACAATCTGTCTTGTTTTTACCACGAGAGGAGGGGGGCCAGGGCCTTGTCCACCTGGCCAGTAGAACAGCTACATTTCGTTTACAGTTCATACAAAAATACCTGACAGGATCTCCTGTATGGAAAGACGTGGCCAGCTGTATCCTCAGACGGGTTAACTTTCTGGGGCTGGATGCTGCTCTGTTTTTAACAAATTTTAGCTTTTTAAAGTTAAAAGGGTTGCCTCAATTTTATCAGGGTGTTTTTAAATCCTGTGCTCTTTTTAAACTGCAAAGAGCAAAAGTGCATAATTCTCTGTATTGGCTTTTAAAAGAACCACTGGTGTGTGGAGCAAGGCTGGACGTCAGCGACAGCAGTGTGCCGGGTCTGTCTGAGGTGTTGTCCAGGTCCGGGACGGTGACCCTGCGGCGTCTCGTGCGAGTTGCTGGACCTGACCTCTCTGACGTCCAGGAGGTTGGCTCGCTGCTTGGAGTCCGGTCCGCCAGGCTGGTACAGCGATTCCTGGAGCGGGTGAAGGAGCGGCTGACGGCTGGGGAGAGGCGGCTCCTGGAGATTCATGCAACAAAAAAGTGCCTGCCTGACCCAAACGACCCGTTCCCAGATGTGGTCCTGGACCCAGGTTTTGCAGAAGACGATGGTCCCCTGCTGCAGAGTGTCGTGCCAGGGATGGATTTTTGTAAAACTGGACCAAAAGTACTGTACACATACTGTACAAAGATATTTAACAAAAGAACTCTCAACAAAAGACCAAGCTGTGTCTGGAGCGACAAATTTGGAGGACAAAAACCACAGTGGAGGACTTTGTACAAGCCTCCTATAAAGAAACGGACTGGTGACCTCCAGTGGAGAATTCTTCACGGCGCCATCGCCACAAACTCGTTTTTATCGGTCATCAGTCCGGGGGTTTTAAATGAGTGTCCTTTTTGTAGGTTGTCCGAGAGTATTTTTCATGTTTTTATAGATTGTGTACGGTTGACTAGTTTTTTACAATTTTTAACAAGAGTTTTTAGCCTTTTTGGCGTGGTTTTTACCAATTCTGTTTTTATCTACGGTGTGCATCACAGTCGAGCCACTAGTTTTAAATCCCGCATTTTAAATTATTTAATCTCGGAGGCAAAAATGTCCATTTATATAACTCGCCGTGATAAATTGCAGACTGGACCTCATCTTGATGCTGTGGCTCTGTGGAAGTGCAACATCAAGGCCAGGTTGAGGTTGGAGTTTTGCTTCCACAGAGCCACAGGGGACTTAAATAATTTCTTACAAGTGTGGGGTTTTAACAATGTACTGTGCACTGTTTCAAATCAAGAACTCATATACAACAAGCTACTAATGTAAATATTTATTTATTTATTTATTTATTTAATTATTTAGCTTATGTGACCTGATTGTGTAAAGTTGTATCATTGTCAATAAATGTTTTGTTAAAAATCAAAATCTTCTTCTTCTTCTTCTTCTTCTTCTTCTTCTTCGCTTTCTACCTTGGCGTTTGAAAACAGCGGTCTTTTATTAGGGGATGAAACCGGAAGATGAACACGCCGCCGGATGTGATGTAGATAGTGGCTTGCGCTCGCGTCTTGCGTGAAGTTTAGAAAATTGAGGTGACACATGCAAGCACGCAAGAGGGGGCTCGCAACCGCGCAAGGGCTTGCGTTGCGTCTTGCATTGCGTCTTGCGTCACCGACCATAAATTGGTCTTTAGAGACTCAGCTTCCCGCAGGTGCTCTTTTCTATACCCAGTCATGATACTGATCTGTTGCCAGTTAACCTAATTAGTTGCGAGATGTTCTTCCAGCTTTTTGTGTGGCCAACATCACAACCTGTTTTTAGACATTTGTAAGCCAACTTTTAAGCCAATCAAAAGATGAGCTAATATTTTCAAAGAAGAGTAAACTGTCTCACTTTTAACATTTTGTGAAAAATGGTTGCATTCTGTTTTTGATTACATTTTACAGCATCTTATCCTTTTTGGAATAGATGTTCATATAAATAGATGTTGCTCTCAGAAGGATCTACATATTGACCTATTTACTGGCTGATTAGCTAGTTTTGAACCTAGTTTTGATAATTGCACGTTGGACTGCACCATTTTCACAATGCAATTGGGAAATTTCCACATTGACACTGATAGGTTTAAGAAAACATTGCCACATGGGTGTGTGTTACTTTGTCCATGATGGCAAAGATGTGACATTACAAAATGTAAGGGGAAATTGAATATTGCAGCCACTTTTAAACTGTTTTGCAATGCAATGATACTGCTCACTTTATAGGCTGATTACTTGTTTTACCTTTGAAGTTAGAGGAAAGCTAATCTATTAAATTCTACTTGCCATAACTGGTTATGCCAATGATGTTTGTTAAGACCAGAGATGTATAGTAACGAAGTAGAACTACTTCACTACTCTACTTAAGTACTAAAATGCTGTATCTGTACTCTACTGGAGTATTACTTTTTTCTCCTACTTCCACTTTTACTTCAGTACATATTTTCAATGAGTTTAGTACTTTTACTTCGATACATTTTTTATGTGCTGCATCGTTACTCGTTATTATAAATGCACACACACACACAAAAACATACACTCATTCATGCACAAACACACCCACACGCATACAAACACGCAAACATACATATAAAAACACACACAGAGAGACACACAAGCCTGCACACAGTTTAAGAAGGGGAAAAGTTGTAGAGAAAAAAAAGCACAAGCAGGAAAGAGAGGGGAGGGATGCTTTAAATGGAGAGGGGACATGCTTGATCTGTTTGTTCACAAAGAGTTAAGCCCAGTGTTTTCAGGTGTTCTAATCACTTTTTGTTTTTACATGGCATTTGTATTTGTATGTGGCCTATTGGCCTTGAGATTTTTTTAACAAGTTGAAAGAAAATGGCAAGGATGAAAAGAAAATGTGTAATATGTGACGTGATGGGAGATGCTTTAAAGGGGGAAGGGACATACTTGCCAATACATGTTCTTTTGTTCAAAAGAGTTAAGCTCAATGTTTTAAGGTGCTCTTGTACATTCCGCTGTACTGCTGTTACAGCCAAACATTTTGAATAATATAAACAATTTGATTTTCAAACTTTCGACTGATTTCTTTAATAACTACACTACACAATACTTTTACTTTTACTTTCAGTACTTGAGTAGTTTAAAAATAAACTACTTGCAATACTTAAGTACAAAACATGTTTAATACTTTAGTACTTCCACTTAAGTACGGTGCTCAAAGAGCACTTCTACTTCTACTCAAGTCACTTTTTTGATAGAGTACTTGTACTTCTACTCAAGTCTGAATCGCTAGTACTTTATACATGTATGGTTAAGACACACATCGCACTCATCTTAGCCTTCTCAGTTTTGTTTATAACTGTTTTATCCACGATTTACTGAATTGGCGCTTCAAACTAGATCTTTTCACTGGGTTCAGTACTTGGAAGCACGTTGTTTCTGATTGTTCCTTATATACTGTCCCATATACATTATCATATTTGCTCAGAAACATTCAAGGTCCTTGTGTCTTTGTCCCGGGAATTTTGTGTTTAGTCTTCTGTAATGTTGTTTGAAAGTGTTTTATCCTACTGCATGTGTTTTAGGACCCCCATTGTACATTAGCTACCACGTCTCAAGGGGCTTTTCTTTTCAATGGATTCAATCAATTCAAATTCAACTGGCTCTGCTTGCACATGGACACCAAGCACAATGTACATTCAAAGTCTGAAGTTTGAAGTATCAAAACAGTAACTGTGCTGTACCTGTTATGTAATGCATCTGCAGTTTTAAGAATCAAAAACCAGGCTTTAACAAGCTTTAAATGTCTCCAAGGTCAAAATCCTTCAAACCCACATAGGTGAACAACAGATGGAGATTAGGTGTCCATGATGTGGGTCACTCAGCACATCAAACAGACAAGCAAAAAGATATGTAAGGACCAAATCACTTAAAATGGCCCACTCTGTTTAAAAGTAAAAATGTGCTGGGATATCAAGCACAGCTGTAACTTCTTTCCTGTCTCTGTTGCATGGTCGAGGAACTCCACCCAGTGGATGAAGAAAACTAACTGGCCAAAGTGTGTACCAATTTTTACAGAATGCTATCAGTAAATGTTCCATGATTATGGCTTTAACTTCATCCCTGATGCAGCATTCTCTTTAGAAGAGTAGTAAAATATATCATCAGATCAAAAATTAGATCACAAATCAATCCAACAACATTTTCTTGAAATTTTGCAAATTAAAACTGACTCTTTCTCTTAATACTCCTCACTCTCTCAGGAAAACACCAACATGTCAACATGCAACATGCACTTCCACTGACCTTTGAGTATGTACTGTGTGTAATGTACTGTGTCCCAACACAGTGTGAGCCCCAACACAGTGTGAGCCTAACGCAACAGCTGTCACAGTCTTGTTTCCCCACATCCCGTCTCAGTTTGTATGCTTGCATTCACTTTTTTAACAAAAGCTTTGTAACTAAAAGTAATCAGTACTCAGAACGTGTGACGATATGATGAGAGGAAGCAAGGGTGGGAGGACTTTTCACTTCTGCTTTTTACGTAACAAAAAGTATCTCAAGCATGATACAGAATCATTTTGCTTAAGCTTTTTACTTTCGTGCGGTGATGTTTGCTTCCTGGTTTCTTATTTTTACACCATTCACCATTTCTCTTGTCCACATATTGTTGCCACTACAGTGTTTCAGGTTTAATTTAAACTATGGAAAGGTGGATTCTGATTATTCTTACAATAATACCAGGTAAGTAAAGCCATTGTTTAAGTAATGTATAGCAAATCATGATTGTTTGTGATGACCATGTGTTGTATCTTTGTCCAAAAGGTGTCTGGGGTGGAAACTGGAAGGTGACTCTTGAAAACCAGTGTGCTCTAAGAGGGACGTCAGTTGTTTTAAAATGCGAGTACGACTACCCCTTTGGGAATATTGTCACTGTCGTAAGATGGTTTAAAGTCCAGCAAGTATCTGGCAACCGGAAGTTACTTCCCCTATCTGACCTTCCATCACCCCCAGACTTTACATACATTGGCAACTACAGGGGTGACTGCAAGCTGAATGTCAATAATGTCCAACCTGCTGATGAAGGAGAATATGCTTTTGGTTTTACAGCAACATTCGGCGGTTTTATAAGTCAAAGATATGCTTATTTGTCTGTAAAAGGTAATGACAAAAGAGTAGAAAAACCTTCACTTCTCACAAATGAAAATGATAGCAGTTAAGGATTATGTGTTTCTGTCTCCATGTCAGAGCTGACCACTGTTGTGCAGCCGAGCACTGTGACAGAGGGAGGCACTGTCAGGCTGACCTGTTCGTCAGGTTGTCCTCAACCTGTGGAAGCTGTCTTGTTCAAAGATGGACAACTTGTTTTGCTTTCAGTCTTCCGGGCCAGGATAGAAGATGCTGGGAGGTACTACTGTGTGGGGTTGTTTGGACAAAAGACAGTTAGATCTGCTTCCGTAGCCTTGAAAGTTCACTGTAAGTATGTGATACGCCAAAAATATCATCAAGTTCAACTTATCGCTTCAGTTCACTGTGAAGCAGGCAGCGACATTATTCAGACCCCGTTGCAAATTTGGTTTCTTCTTTTCATCGAAACTATAGCAAAGAAAATAAATAGTTCCATTTTGGTCACAGAACAGCATCCAAAAATTTCTGTGGCCTTTCCAAATGGTTTTGCGCAATTTTGCATGTGCTTTTGGATCAGTAGATTGGTTGGAATTCTGGTGTGACCCTTCAGCAGGGAAAAATGCTACTTTAAGTAGAAGCATGTCCTGGTATCCTAGCAAGGGCAAGCTGAAATACTAGAAATGAATACAATTCTGATTACAGAACAAGAAACATTAAAATCCTCTTTTGGGTGATACCCGAAAGATGGATACTACTAGATTGGTGTCTTACCCACATATCACTGCTGAGCCAAGTGGGTTACACAAAAACAGGTGAAAAAAATGTCTGTGTTTTGTTTTTGCCTCTTATAGCTATCTACTCCAACCAGATGTAACTTGACGTTTCAGTTATGGCAGCCTGTTTGATCATAATTCATTTATATGTTTACACCTCACCTTCCCATCCTCTCTCAAACAGACGCTCCCAAGAAAGTAAATCTGACGATGAGCCCATCAGAAGACATCATCAAAGGAGGCACAGTTGCTTTCACCTGCAGCAGTGACGCCAACCCTCCTGTGACACAAAGTGGATACAGCCTGTACAGGGATGGAGAGTTTGTCAGTTCGGGGCAGAATCACAACATCTCTGACATCCAGCCGAGCCACAGTGGACGGTACCACTGCCGGGCCTGGAACAGCATCAGCTGGAGAGGCAGTAGCTTGATCAACTCATCAGAGATTACACTCGATGTTCAGTGTAAGCAGGCAGAGAAGTCTGCTTTTTTAAATTAAATTTTTTTTTTTTTTTTTTACTTATTTCATTTTGGAATATATCTGAACCACATACAACATTTGGACTTTTGTTTTTCTCAGACCGCCCAATGAACATTTCAGTATCAGTGGATCCACAACCAGTTGTTGAGGGCAACAGTGTAAATCTGACCTGCAGCAGCACTGCTAACCCTGCAGCAGATAACTACACCTGGTATAAGAGGACAGAAACCCCCATCTCCAGCTCCATGGTCCAGGTGGGCTCAGGTCAGGTGCTGTCACTTCCCTCTATGGGGGCGTCCCACACTGGTTTCTACGTCTGCCGTGTCAGGAGCAGTCTGGGAGGAAACAACTCAACTGAGGTGATGCTGGACATGAAAGAAACTCTGCACGGTTTGTGCCACTTATTTACACATTCAGACCAGATGGCCTGTTCATCATGTCCTCATAAGAAAATAATTAAATAACTCATTTTAATCAGCTATGGCTGCAACTTGAACTTTATTACATGTTTCCAGTCTAACGTGACTGTGTTTCTCCTCAGGCAGCCATACCCTCCCAGTCTTAGCTGGAATTGGAATCGCTTTTTTTATGATGTTAGTAATAGTGCTGCTTTTGTTCTGGTGAGTCAGTGAATGATGGTGAAAGCTAATATGCCTTTTGTACCTTTAGTCCTTGTGTGACACGTAACGTATGATTTCATTGTCTCAGCATCTCTTTTTCCACTTGTTGCATAATTTTCTTAAGCGTGACTGGTTACGTTTCATTCTTTTAAGCATTTGGCACTTTTTTTTTCTTTCTTTTTAGCCTTTTAAAAAAGAAGCAGCCGGCCAGTCCAGACACAAAAGTAAGTACATCTACATTTATGTCATTTGACTGTTTTATGGTGTAAGCTGTCAGTGACACAAGAACTAAGGGGAACATCTTGCCTTAGCTTTTCCGCATAGGTTTGCTTGTAGTGATGTGTCAGTCGCGAACGATCCGGCTCTAAGAGCCGACTCTTTGAAGTGAACGACAGGAACCGGCTCCACAATAGCCGCTTTCGGACAGAGCCGTTCTAAGAACGCAGTTATCAGAACTGTCCTACTCGAATTTCGTTCTGATAACTGTCCTTCCCCAGCGGAACTGTTTCAGTCGGCATTCGCACATGAGTCGCGACCTGATAGGGACTGATGCGCCGCGCGCAGCCGTCTGCGTCAGTGACGTGTTACGTTAGCCGTTTAGCGCCACATTCAACAAAACCCGGTAAAAGTAAGGAGAGAAGAAAAAACACCACAAAGAAGCTAATATGGAGAGCGGGGAGGCCACCGTGTTCATGGTCTGCATGATGGTGATATTAATCATGGACGATCACATCGGGCGTCTATCATCGAGGCTGGAAGAGCTCACAGAGAGAGTCAGGAGACGAAGGATCGAGTGCAGGCGATACTTTTTCATTTCATTAAGTAAAAAAGGAGAGCAGAGCGCCGCAGACAAAGGAGACAATGTGTAAGTTTAACTTATTAAACACCCGCTGGTTCTGTCTGTGTCGTATGAGTAAACATTTCAGCCGTGACAGCATGACAAGGGGCGTAGCTTACCAACCACCACACACCTCCGTCAGATGTGTTCTATAGAACCCTGAAAAGACCCGACCTCGGAGAAGGAGCTGAAATGGTTATAGGAACTAAGGGAGATGGCCCCGAGTTCCTGTATGTCCGAATGCGGGAGAAAACGGCCCCGCGGATTAAAAGGTTATTAGAACTGCCAAAGGTTCCTAGCCTGGCTGACGCGTCCACAATCTCGATGAAATGGTGGTCTGGGAACTAGGTGTGCATTTTCTCGTATTTGAGGCGTGGTTTACGAATGCCTAGAGCCGTTTATTGGGCGCTACGAATGTCTATCAAATGACGTCAGGTATTTCCCATGCTGCTTTGCGCGCGATTCATAGCCAATTGTATCACTTATACCAGATGACGACAGAAATTCGACGAGGAAGAAGAAAAAAATGGAAAATAAAAGTAAACTTGCGCTCTAAGCTACTTAAATTGACAACAAAGTAGGCCTATATGCTATATTCTACATGAATTTTTATGTTGTAGAGTTGTAAATTTATTTTAATAATGGAGAAATTGAGCAGCCTTGCTTTGTTGTCTACAGTAGTAGCTCAACCCTCATCTTACTTTGAAGCTCCCAGCTCCCAGAAGTGACGTCGACGTAGCTTTAGCAGCAGAAAAGCTATCAGGCTTGTGTTGATGATAATAATAAACTCCTGGACTATGTACAAACTTCCAAATGCATCGTTTTGTGAGTACAGACCATATTTGTACTACTGTAGAAGTTTGGTTTCATGACATGTGATTTTAGTGTGGTAATTTTGGAGATACTGCCAGGGTCCGTTAGCGCTTGTACTAAGCTATTCGGGATAACTCAGTAACTCAGCTGATGTTCAGCCAATATCGGAAAAACTTCGGGTGGGCTACTTGGCTGGATGTCACGGTTCAAATGACCCTAGGGTTAATCTACTCCGAAACACTTTCTAAGGCTGCATTGAACGGTAACGTTGTGTCCACTGTCATGTTGAATTAACACTCTACAAGCTTCGGTGTAGCGCATAGACGTCGTCATCGTCTTGCTGCCCCCCCCCGTTCTGTGATTGGTTCCCAAACTCTGGCAAAAATAAGGGCGGTGGTTTCCAGGCTGACTTTGCAGTGAGAATGAAATCGAGCGCAAAGCAGCATGGGAATTCCCAGGCTAAAAGGTTCCTACAGTCCGAAAGCGGCTATTGGGAGCCGTTTTGGGATCCTATTTGGGAGCCGGTTTTTTTCTTTCAGTTTCTCGCTGTCTCTCCGCCTCCCTGTCGTTGCGCTTATGCTCTGCAAGTGCCACAGAGCCGACAGTTTTTTCCCCACGTCGTTTTTTTGTCCTTCGGTGCCTCGCTGTCTCTCCCCTCTCCCTCTCCCTCTCCCTCCCTCTCCCTCTCCTCGCGCGTTTTGCTCTGCTTCTGCCAGTGCAGAGACGGAGAGTTTTTTTCCTTGGTCGGTGCCTTAATGTCTCCACTGCCCTCATGTCAAGCGTGTGCTCCACACATCTGACCAATCACACGCAGCTTTCAATTAATAAGGTGACGGGGAAACACTGAAAAAAAGTTTGTCCACTTTTTTCCATTCCCCTAATAGCACTGTATTTGATATTTGTATTGTGGCACCTTTTTTGTTATGAAGCTGCTTTGATACTTTTTTGTATTGTGGTGGGTGTTTGTATTTATAACTGTTTAATTTATTTTAATTTATTTTTGTGGAATTGGTGCTATTTTGTGATCATTTAATTGGTTATAATAAAACTTTTATTTATAAAGCATTGTTATGCAGCATTTTTACTCATCATAAGTGCTTAACAATGTCAATAATGAAACAAAATGTTTAAGTTAAATTAGGTTTAAGCTATTTGTAATTGACTAAACCCTGTATAGTCAATTCCCGGAGGCTGATTAATGGATCGTTACGACGAGTGCTTATGCACTCGAAAGTAACCAGACGGAGAGTTCGGTTGATAAAAGTAAAAAGACGTGTGGATTTATTTCCCCTTCATAACGTAACGGCAAATAACTCATAACAAACTCAAACAAAGTTCTCTCCACAACCACTTACAGTTTCGAGTTACACAGAGACACAGTCGAAAACTGTTTGCTTCCTGTCAGCCCCTGCAGGTGTTAGTTCACCAAGGGTATTTAAATGATTCCCCGTTCACAATGGGTGAGAGTCCCTCTAATGGCATGGAGGTGAATTACAGCAACACAAAAATAATGCAAAAGGAAAAAATGGCTCATACACTATTAATGAATTAATAAATATATGGGGAGCCGTTTGGGAGCCGAAAGAGCCGGCTCTCCACAGTAAGAAGAGCCATTAGAGCCGCATCTCGAAAAAGAGCCGAAAATCCCATCACTATTTGCTTGTGTTGCCGGCGTCAGGCCTAGGGGTACCTGGGCCGGTGACAAACTTGCTGCACCACAATCTGTGATACAGAATTGAAGAGACACACACGTTCGTCTGCTGTTAAACTTCACGACGGAAGGATTTATTCTTCCTCTATGTCTAAACCAAAACAGGAATTCTTTGTGCATTACACTGCCTCTTAAGAGAATCAATTCAAACAATAACTCTTAACGCAGGTTACTAGGACCTATTCAACACATTCCCATTAGTTGATAATTATCAGAAAACACATTCAATTAACTCCACAGTGTTTTTGGAGTTAGCATATCTCACACATTACTCCATACTCCACAAGTCCGCTATCATTAGCAAGTTAGCATGCTGCCTTTTCTCTCTATTTACCGACGATCGTCTAACAAAACATTTCTCTGACCGACGTGCGCCAACAACCACATTAGGTGCACGTTCCACTATTAAATTGTAGCGTGTGCACTACATATAAGACATCTACTAACCTGTGATACAGAATTGAAGAGACACACACGTTCGTCTGCTGTTAAACTTCACGACGGAAGGATTTATTCTTCCTCCGTGTGTGTAGTGGTACGATTCAATTCTATACCCGTCAAGTGCAAGTCAAGTGCTCTGGCGGCTCAATTGAGAATTGCATCTACCATCCAATCTTGTATCAAAATGAAACTTATCTTTAGCCACTGCTTATGACACAATACAAAATAAAAAATGATATGGGTGTCTGTTTCCCACAGTTTAACCCTTTACACTTGCTCTGAACATGTTATTTTGTACTTGCTCTTAATTATTTAATATCTAATCTGAAACTTTACTAAACCTGAAAGACTAGTTCTGTTGACATATTCTCTCCAGCAGACTGACTTCAGTGGAATAGGGTCCAGCTCTGAAGATCCATATGACACCGTTTATGCCAACGTTCAGATGTTTCCCTCCTCTCCTCTGCCTGTCGCTACAGCTTCGCAGAGAGACTCACACTGCGATGTAAATATTGTGCACAGACAGGACTGTTCAAGCTAACACTCACAGCACAAACATCCATGAACAGTCTAATCTTTCTTTCTTTTCTCTCAGGCTCCCAAATCTCACGAGGAGGTTACCTACTCCACAGTCACCATCAAAACAAGAAACCTGCGTCCTCCATCCCACACGAACAACAGCGGAGCATCACATGACTCCCGGTAGGTCAAATGACAAAATGACAAAATACTACATTAAATATTGTACAATAACAGCAGAAGGTTTAAGCTCTCAAAATGTCTTTATGCTTGTAGTTTCTTCAGATAAAAAAACTTTAGTAGACAGTTTTGAAGTTTTCCAGTAAAACCCTCAGCTTCACTCTGTATGGTATAAGATATTTAACCTGACTCACGTCATCTGGCTGCGTTCATCAACTACACGCGGGGGCGTTCCCTTTCGCGGGAGTCAGGTAATAAGATATTAGCTATACCATACAAATCGGTCTTAATATCAAGTTTGGAATATGAGAATCAAAGTTAAATACATTAAGTGTTACAATTCACATTTGAATTTTAGGAAATATTACTTCAAAGGGCACAATTTTGGTATTAGCTGTCAAAAGTGAACAAAAAAGCCATGGTTGCTGTATGCCGCCCAAAACTTAAATGCTGCACTTATCACACAATCCCACACAACAACAAAAAATGAAGGGGAACTGTTTCACTTGAGTGTGGTTAACAGATTTAAAATGCATCTTTTTTCTTTCTCAGGTCAAAAATGAGCAAGACTGACATTTCAGTGATCTATGCCACGGTAACTAAATCCAGCTGAGGTTTCTCATCCTGCCACATGTTGTCTTTCAGTTCAAATACTTAAGTCGGTATTTCAGAGGGATTCACTGTTGACCTTAATGCAGCTCTGCCTTTTAAAGGTGTTGCAGTTCTGTATATCATTCCTTTATTTCTATTTTGTATGTATGTCTATTTATGATGCTGTTTTGTAATGTGTGTGATAACATTAGCTGTAACACTGATAAATACTTCATGTCCTTTTAGTTTACCTGGTATAAGTTCTGTATACTGAAGCTGATCTTGAAACAGCACGTCTATATTGATTCCTCTGTGATGTATCTGGGATACTTGCATAATTGCTCTGTACTATAGTCTTGACCGTGAATATGCTAAACTTATAAAATAAATAGATTTTTTACTGAGTCAAAGTTGTTTATAGAAAGGTTTTATTTTCATACAACTCTCAATGCAACAACTTACATTTCACAATATGTATTTCCCATGTACACAGAATAGCTATAAAACATACATTAATTAAAATGATGGTGGAACCTTTAAATGAATTTAAATAAATCATACATACAGTTTTTGAATGAGTCTCTTGTTAGTGCGGTGAACTATTTAAACTACAAAGACCTCTGTTTGTTATAGGTCTTTCTTGGCAGTGAGTTTGTTGCGTTCACGTCCGTCATTTATTCAGGGTTAGCATACACATTCAGCAATAAGTACGTGACTTTTTTCATATTGTATGGTGCCTCTGGTCCACTTTGTTTTTGAACAGAATGAAACACTTCTCTCATGATGTATTAAAGAAACGGCTTCTTAAACAAATTCACAACAGGCTTTTTGTGTGTCGAGGTCAACTAAGTGAGAAACAATCCAAAACGTCTGGGTTTTTTTTGGCCTGTGTTAAATATGACTGTAGGGGGTATTGCACATTCCGTAAATATATATACATACACACTCATCCGATAATGTGAGGTGAGGCATTTAACTTTTGAAAATTGAAAGTCCCACGCAGAAGCGGTGAGGTCTAAATTGAATGAGAACATGATTGTAGTTGTCATTGCACTCTTGGCTCTTTAGATCTTTCAGGCATCTGTAACATCAACAGAAACAAGAAACTGACTGCTATTTACAACAAGGAAAAAAACTGATTGGGATAAGAACATCACCCTCATCAGTTTAAGCAGGATTAGATATTCTGTAGATGATATACTGCATGTTGTGTGGATAATCATTCTTACATTCTAAAGACAAACTACAGCATGTAAAAAGACGAGGAATGCATCAAATAAGCACAAGTGTCAGTTGTACAAGAAGATGGCATCCGTACTACTTTGTAACTTAAGAAAAAAAAAGTTATCCCATAATATTCTTTTAGAGATTAGCACTGCTAAGTAATCTATCACTTCAGATGTCACGTTGTGTGCATGTGGCGTTGTACTGAAAAGTGTTGGTGATAAACACATCTGGACTGTCTAAAAGAAATGACTGCAGGAAGTCCATACCCAAAGAAAGTGACTTATGTAAATCAAATCAAGCGCAAGTCACGTTGGTTATTTCTGACTCAACTGGGGACACCTGCGAAAAATGATCCCATATAGCACAACATTAAAATCCAGTACAGTGATATCGACAACATTTCACTTTTTTAATCCAATATTTCTTCATAACTTCGTCATAACATTGCTTGTAAATTTCCCCATCTCTTTACAGATGAGTTTTAAACTTCACACGGTATTGGGAGAAGTGGGTAAATTCTCAGTAAAAAAAGAAAGAAAGAAAAAAGGTTTCGGTGAGAACAGAAATTGAAAGCCATGTCAAAAAGGGAGAGATCACAGCTTTTCATCCTCCTGTCACAGTATCACCAACAGGAACTGTCCACACTGTTGCCCAAGCGTAGGAAGCGTGTGGGTGGGTAGTCATGGGTGGGAATCTCATGTTCGTGCCATTTTGTGAACACCTGCTAAGTTCTGATAATTCTGGAGAAAGACAAGAGCATATTTCAAGATTTTAAAATGATTTATTTGACGTGAACTAGTGTAAAGAGATTAGCATTCTGTCTGCTGAACTTGCTGTAATTGCTGACATTTTACCTTTACTGACTGTTTGTATTTCTATGTCGAAGCTCCCGTAATTACTGGCACAAAACACGATGAAAAAAATTCACCCCAAAATCTTTTTGATGACTGCTGTCATAAAATACAAGATTAGCTGTCATGAAACATTAAAATGTCTCACTGTCAACTTTTGACCCATTTTCTATCTTCTATTGTGAGGAACACAAAGATTTTAGAGATCAGAAAATCCCTCAGTTCTTCTCTATTTACATTTTACACAGCATCCCAACCTTTTGGAATCGGGCTTCAACAAAAAAAGTGCACAGACTCTCACCCTCATGGCTGTAGATATCCAAGGCAGAAATCGGGACACTCGGGTGTAGACGCCGGGTTTTTTGGCCATGGCGCAGCCCGTCCCCCAGCTCACCACTCCCAGCAGACGGTAGCGATTGGCCTTAGACAAGCAGTCGGCTGCCACAAACGGACCACCGCTGTCTCCCTGAGTTCACAGAGGGTTACAGCAGTTCAGACTCATTGAGTATCAAACAAGTAATTGCTGAAGAGGACACTTGCACAATGAGATGATGTGAAATTCTATTTCCATCATTTGAAATCCAGTAACGTCAACACAACTTAAGTATACAAACTCTGACCTGACAGGCATCGATGCCTCCTTTCTCATAACCAGCACAGAACATGCTGGTGGTGATCTGGTTGTCGTAGTAATCAGGTGCATTGCAGACAGCATCAGTGATGATGGGGACGTTTGCCTCCTGGAGAACATCTGCCAGATGATCTGTAAGTGAGTTTGATCAAAAAGAGTTAGAAAAAACAAACAAACAAACAATAAAAGAGGATATTTTAACAAAGAAAAGTAGCACAACATCAGTATTCATCAGCTGTTTTTAAGCAGTTATCATGACTCAGGTACAATACTGACATCTTTCCAAGTATATTGATGTGGTTTAACATATTGGTGTTGATGCACATGATGCATGAAAATACATAAAGATAAATCTGTATATCAAGAAGTTGAGAAATATAAATATGAGAATTTAATCAAAATAGTCAGCTGTGCAGTGTATAACAACACAGTTGTCATGAAATGAGGACTCACCATAGTATCCTACGTTCCCCCAGCCTGTCACTGTTCCCATCTGTCCGTCTATCAGTCTTTGACCGTATGCTGGCAGACAGATAGGCTGGATGTATTCTACAACAAAAACAAACGTTCATAACTTCATTAACCTTGTTAGTATTTAAACCTTTTTTTCCCTCATTCCTGGCCAAAAGCCCTAGTCCACCACTCACCATTGGCCTGTACAACAGATTTAAGATCAGTATATTTATCTGGCTTTGTTAACCACATCTAGAAGGTTCCCAGTGCTGATTGTAAACTCTCTCACATGCATGTTCAGTTAATGTTTGTTCTCTTGATTGAGATTATGTGAGAGTGTGTTTATGTTTGTGCATGGTGTCTTTGTGTCAGTATTAGTCCAGTGATGTTGTGGGTGTACTCTGCTTCTCTCACAGAGTCTGTCTGCTGGGATAGTTTCTGGCCCCCCATGTCCCTGAATAGGATAAAGCAACTATAGAGAATAAGTGGATGGATCTTTGCCTTCCCATTGCAAACCTGCTGTTTGAATTGTTCTCATATTTATCAATATCTAGCTACATTTTCTTTATGATGATTTTGTAGTTATATGTTTCAAACACTAGATGTCAGGCATGATCCATTGAAACAATGCTTCGTCTTTTACATAGTATGACAGAGAAACACCCAGTGCAGTGTATCTGCAAAAGTAGTAAACAGAATCACTCGTTTATTTGCTTCAACGCGCTCAGTCTTGCTACTCATGGTCAGCATATATTATAGAGGTAGTGCAACACATGTAGAAGTTGCAGTAAATCATCATGGATTCAAATGTTCGCAGACATAAAGTGTCATTATATAGAGGTAACTGCATGTTCTCATGCTACTGCGCGTCCTACCATTAAAAGTTAGAGGTTGGGCGAGGGCCAGAACAGCAATGTCCCTGCTGTTGTCATCAATGTTGGCATCTACAAAGGGAAGATAGCTGCTGTGGTACACAATGGTCTTCATCTCCGCTACGTTAGCATTGACTGGTTTGTTGTAGATGGAGCCCAAAAGTACACGCCAGCGGTTAACAAAGCGATAGCGCCTGGAATGGGAAAAGTTAAAAAAAAGGGACGTTGTGAAAACACATTTTGTTTTCCATTTGTTTCCTAAGCTCCCCTTACACACAAACATAAACATCATCAACATACTAAACTTCAGCAACATGTCGCACTTACTCTGGGAAGCAGTGGGCTGCAGAAACAATCCAGCGGTTTGAAATGATGGATCCTCCGCACTGATGAACGCCATCATACTGTAAGCTGACCTGCCAGGGCCAGCTGCCCTGCCTTGCATCCACACCACCAACTATACGATCTGCTGCAAAACTACGCCTGCCACAGTCTGCAAAAGAGCGGGAGGGGAAAGAGAAGACATGTTTAAAATATTCAAAAAGATATATCATAGTAACTGTACTGAGAGAAAGTTAAATAAATATATGGAGAAGAAGAAAAAATAGTACTAGTTTTAAAAAGTTGGCAATCAAAGGAGAAAAATGTTTAATAAATTAATATGAGGCTAGCACAAAAAAAACTGTGTGAGGAAAGCACAATACAGAAAGAGTAAGATGCACAAATACCACAGTGTCCTGCTCGGGAGGATACAAGCCAGCATGCAAACAAAGATGAGAAGTCGGTGTGAGGTATCAACATGTGTCAGATGGAAGGAGTGTAGGGTTGACATCTTACCTTGGCACAGCAGTGTGAGAACCTCCCTGCTCCCACAGTCACTGAAACAAAGACAGACAACGTTACTAACAGCCTGCCTGAGAAAGGAAAACATCCAAATTGAAGTTAGTGTTCAGCTTTCCTCCACATCAACCAAGTAGGTGGTTAACAGGTGTTAGTTACCATGGGTACAACGAGTCTTTGATTTTCTTTCCGAAGCTGAGCTCTTCCTGTCTGACACAGAAGAATTCTCCACCATCACCGCTGGCCTCTGGTACTGATGTGACCGAGTAATTCACAACACTGAAACAAACACACAATCTATTATTATTATTATTATTATTATTATTATTATTATTATTATTATTATTATTATTATTATTATTATTATCATCATTTTACTTATATTATCGTATGAACAACAGCTATTTTCATACAAAGGAAAATTAGCATTAATGGCTTCATCAATCTTGTAAAGTGATGCCATCATTTGACGTCAGTCATCATTACGACAATTATGTTTCTTACAGACAAACTCTGGTCTATTCTAAATACGAGTTGATCGCCTCGGCCACCGTTGTCCCCTGTCAAGGTGTTAAGCTGTTCGTACAAACACACCGTGAAAAAAAAACGCTTGAGTGCTGCAAGTAATAAAGATTGGAAAAACCAGAGTAGAAAAGTTTGGACAGGGCAATTATTTATCCATTTGATAACATTATTTGTTCAAATTCTGAAAAAAGGCTGATCGCATACCAAATCAGAGACACCGTAACTTTTTGTGCCTATTTGTTAATGGGACCTCCTGCACGTGATGTGTAAACATTAACTGATCTGACAAAGTAAGATTGTGACCTTTTGCAAAAGCAACCCCAGCGCTCATTCAGACTTAAAGGATAAGACCGGTTTTTTGACATTGGGCCCTTGATTTCACATTATAACATGATGTTCTACTCACCCCTACTTGTTGTTGGTAATTTGGAGCTGTTCCGAAGATATTCGCGAGGCGTCTGGCTGCTCTCTTGAGATATTCGGCCATGAAACGGTTTCCTATGGGCAAGCTTATACAGGCACAAACTATGCTGTTTATAATTTATTAATTACTGTACACTAGCACTGATAACGTGGAGGTGCGTCGCTTACTTAAAAAAATCCGGGTTACTAATTTTGAATTTTAGCCGAATGAATAAATAGGCAGCAGGTCTGTGGGCTGTCTGTGGTAGTAGCACGACGAGGACGTCAGTAACACCCACTTTACGACAAAAAAATCAAAATTACAGTAACCCGGATTTTTTTAAGGAAGCGACGCACCTCCACGTTATCAGTGCTAATGTACATTAATTAATAAATTATAAACAGCATAGTTTGTGCCTGTATAAGCTTGCCCATAGGAAACCGTTTCATGGCCGAATATCTCAAGAGAGCAGCCAGACGCCTCTCGAATATCTTCGGAACAGCTCCAAATGTTCAACAACAAGCAGGGGTGAGTAGAACATCATGTTATAATGTGAAATCAAGGGCCCAATGTCAAAAAACCGGTCTTATCCTTTAAATCCAACATATTCAGTTGCAGTCAAAATAATGGAAAGCAGAACATCTCTGAAAAAGTCTTATGCCATGTTAAAACAATGAAATCTAACAATGAGAGTCATCTCACCTGACAAATCCAACTTCTTCACAGCTGATGCTAGCTAGAAGTTCATTGGCTGAGGAGGAGCACACCTGACGCCACCTCCTCTGGGCCGAGTCGAAAACTCTGAGACGCTGGTCAGGTGAATTTACCTGGACTTCAGGGAGAGATAAGAGCTACACTGTTTCAAAAACACTGGAACAATAATACACACCTCTGGAAGATCATTTGAATTCAGTTAGCTAAATGTGGCTCGTCATCTTGTACCAACAGATTCACAAAAACACACACAAAAATCAACATGTCTCCAGTAACTCACCATCATAGAGTCCTGTGTCTTCTTCCATTGTGCAAAATGAAACTACAGGAATGTAATTAAAAAAAAATAGGTCAGCTAAATCTGTGAGAGCAACTTATGGCAGACTTTTTCAAACATTTGAAAGTGATATTGAATACACACATCTAAAAAAATATGAAAAACAACAGATAGCGGTCATCAAGTATGTGAACTGTGTGTGAAAGCAATGTGGCCTGACCTACGGCCCAGACAGCGGCTCCTATGGCTCCCAGGGTCATCACTGTCACACACACCCCGATCACCCGCCAGGGGGTCAACACGCAGGTCAGAGAGATCCCCCTGCTCCCTACACTCAGACACACACGTACATGTATAAGTCCGCACAAAGTCATTTGATAGTAAGCACACGCAATCATTATCAGAATAAAAATGTGTATTGCAGCCTTGCTGAACATCGTTTAATATAATAATGGGCACACTTGGCCGAAGACAAGACTGAGATGGTGAAATCCACTGAGCAAACATTAAAAAGTTAAATAAAGTTTAGTATGCAGTTGCAGATATCTATTTGTGCATTCAGACAAAATGATATGAAAAACAAGTTCAGACTAATGTTTAATCTTTTTTTCTTTTTTTTTTAGCTCCCAAGCCCCCCCCTACGGCAAACATCCGTGAGAGGACTGGTTTCAGCCCACCGCCCCGATGCGAGAGGCGGTTTCACATTTCCTGGCACAAAGTGGAAAGTACAAATGACACCGATTCGATCAATAGTCTAAAGTTTAGCATTTCTCCACAATGCGAGAACAAACTCTTAAAACTAGGATACAGTGACATGCCTGTCCCATGTGCACATACAGTTTTTTTGGCGAGTGCACCTGCATCCAGATGTTGTTCTCTCTGTGACCTTTTCTGACACTATCCTCTGCTTTGTGGCACGTTTCTCACGATGAACTTTATGTTTTTCGCTGTTCTCTGGTATAATTAACACTCATCCACTCAATCCATTCAGCCATGCTTGAACATAGTCTGACTAGAAAAAGGACATTAGAGGGTACAGAGCCAGTTATTTTTTAGTCCTATCTATTCTCTTGCCAAAGTCTTCCTTTTTGAATGTGATCTGTCAGTTTGCCACATACGTCCTTTATCAATCATCACACATCGGCTCCTATCACTTCCCACCACCTTCCATTGGCACAAACCATTGTATAACATCATTAAGGTTAAAGCAACAACGCAGACAATAGACGGCGACTGAGGTTACGCCTAATACAGAGACAATAAATCAGAACTCATCTTAACTGCAAATTTTGCCGCCATGCAGTCGGATCTACCCCTAAAAGCCCGGTGTTAGCTGAACTGACTCAACATTCTGGTATCTGGTCAAAAAACAAGTTGACTTTCACGCGTTTCTTTGTGCAATTACAACCATCTTTCCCCTTTTTCCCATCTCCAAGTTTATATACTCTGAATTCCTCTGCTCATCTCCTCAATCTGAACTGAAGTACAAGGAGACACAAAGACAGGAGTCAAGGCGGCAAGCATTAACCAGAACTTGACATCCCCTTTTCAGAACAATAGCCGCTTTCGGACTGTAGGAACCTTTGGCAGTTCTAATAACCTTTTAATCCGCGGGGCCGTTTTCTCCCGTGTTCGGACATACAGGAACTCGGGGCTTTCTCCCTTAGTTCCTATAACTATTTAGCTCCTTCTCCGAGGTCGGGTCTTTTCATAGTTCTTATAGAACGAATCTAACGGAGGTGTTTGGTGGTCGGTAGCTACGCCCCATGTCATGCTATCACGGCTGAAATGTTTCCTCATAAGACACAGACAGAACCGGCGGGTGTTTAATAAGTTAAACTTACACTTTGTCTCCTTTGTCTGCAGCGCTCTGCTCTCCTTTCTTCCTTCATGAAATGAAAAAGTATCTCCTGACTCTCTCTGTGAGCTTTTCCAGCCTCGATATTAGACGCCTGATGTGATTGTCCATGATTAATATCACCATCATGCAGACCATAAACACGGTGGCCTCCTTGCTCTCCATATTAGCTTCTTGGTGGTGTTTTTTCTACTGTCCTTACTTTTACCGTTTTATTTTGTGTTTGAATGTAGCGCTAAACGGCTAACGGCTAACACGTCACTGAAGCAGACGGCTGCGCGCAGCGCATCAGTCCCTATCAGGTCCCGACTCATGTGTGAATGCAGACTGAAACAGTTCCGCTGGGGAAGGATAGTTATCAGAACGAAATTCGAGGAGGGTAGTTCTGATAACTACTTTCTTAGAACGGTCTGTCCGAAAGCGGCTAATCATTTAGAGCCAACATCAACCTAATGTGATGTTTTGCACTGCTTTCTGTCCATTGATTTCTTAAAGCCTAAATGCTGCATTTTCTCAAATAAGCGTTAACATTGCAGCTGCACTAGTGAAGGTGTGGAGATAAGGCCCCACATGGTGGGATTTACAGGAGTTCACCAATCCTGCTGGTGAAAAATGCTTTTAAAAGAAGAAACAAGGGCCTGTCTTTGCTTATTGAAATATAATTTAGTCATTTCTGGTTATCAATACCAATGAACACTATCAGGGCTTTAGAGTGCGACCAATTCAGTCACATGCAGCCTAATTTCTCAACGGTGTGACTAAAAAAAAGACAGATAGTCAGATAGAGAGAGGTGAGTGGCCTAGGCCCATCAGATTTAGAGTGGAAATAGCGACGTATGATAAGATGAAAAGAACGATTGACAACTTCTTCGTGAAGAATGTTAAATAAAGGTCTGATCCGTCCAAAAGTCATTGGGGGGGTTTAAAAAGTAGATTACTCTTTATCTGGGAAGTAAATGGTATTATCTTTTTATTTGTTTTAGTAATTTATGCTGCCTCAAAAAAAGCAGATTTTTTTTATTTCATTTTTCTTGATGTTTTAAGTCTAAATTTCATCTAAGTGAAGCACTTTAAGCACCAACACTTTTCAGTTAGTTACCCGTCTTGTGGAATTGTGCTTCAAATAAAGAACTTTATGTTGACCAGATGGTTAGTTAATCATTTACTAGTCAATATTGCCTAAAAAGACAGGCAGCTATGTTTCAAAAAAGAGTGAACCTGTAATACTGCATCGTTGATTGTGGTGCGGTCGAAAATTTAAAAAACCAGCACAAAAGTTAGGTGCACCCAAGAAAAAAGTTGGGCGCACCAGTGCAACCAGTGCAAAACGTTAGTCTAGAGCCCTGACTATCCAACCCAAGTTTAATAAGGAGGACCCGCATCCTCACATTATGTTGCTATTCTTTCATGGTAAATATGGCTATTCCAGCTGGTCTATATTCTTTGTCACTTACGCTTTCCTGCCATATCAAAATAATTTCACCTCTAATGTCGCTGCTCTCCAATGATCCTTTTGACAGCTATCTTTAAGCCAATCGGCCCGTCTTCACTGTTCCTTAAATATTCAGGTCACAATTCTGTCACTCCACCTTTCAGTGCAACCCTTCTCCAACCATCTCCTCCTCTACAAGGTGTCTCAATTCTACCAGCCAATCTGACATCTAACTCTGCCACCAACCCTAATGTTTCCTCCCACCAGAGAGTGAGTGGAAATTTTACATGCATGCTCTTTCTATAGAAAACATTTGCTCCAAATTATTTTTCATTATTTTTCATTCATAAAAAAACACTCAGCCAAGAAAATGTATGGTGCAGTTATACAGTTCCTTGAAAAAGTGCCTATCTGCCTATTTTAGGCACGTTCACATGTCTAATTTAAAATTCTAAAAATTGAAAGGTATTGTATGTAGTGTTGTGTCTTTCAGAGAATTGAGAATGGAGGTTCACCGTTCAGCATGACAACAAACCTGATCATACTGCTAAGAGGCCACATCTAAATATCTCACAATAATTAGGTAAAAGTTCAGATCTCGGTTTGATTTAAAGTCTGTGGTATGACCTAATGAATGCTGTACACCAGCAGAATCAATCTGGATCAAAGCAGCTGAAGTAGTTCTATTTTTAGAAACGTGCAAAGGTTACTGGGAATAAATGTGCCAAACTTAAAGGTAGGGTAGGAGATCCTGGATTTTGAGTCCAGCGAAGCTGCATTTTGAAAATACACAGGTAAAAAGTCCCAACCCTTTTCTTCACTTTCTCCCCGAAGGCACGCCTCTAGAGTACATGAACACGCACGAGCACGAAGGTGCACGAGCGCTGTTCTGACAGCAAGCATCGATCGTTGCCGTATTTAGTATTAGTATTTAGTATATGATAACTATACGTTTAATAATGCTAGGTGCTAGCCAAGCTGGCTCTAGTTTAGCTTCCTGCCAAGCTTCTGGACGCGTAATTCGTTCACGGAGCAGGGTACGCGCACAGGGGGAAGGAGGGGGAGGGAGGAGCAGATTGCAGTTTGATAGACGGCATCAGAATCCAATCATTGTTAACGGTCTGTTCAGTATGATTGGATAGTGTTTTTCCTAGATTGTACGTTCTAGAGGCCACTAAAACTTTTCATATTTGTGTCAAAACTTTTAATTAATTGGTTGCAATGGGGGTGTGAAGAGTATTTCAAGCAATATGTAAAAAAATGTTCCAGAAAAAGATCCCCTACCCCACCTTTAAGAGACATACCCCAAAAGACTTGACAAAGTTTGGACTTTTGGTTGATTAATACTTATGCAGACTCAAAATTTCAGCCTCTTGATGTTTCTTGTATGCTTTCCATTAAAAACCTTTAAAAAAATTGCACCTTCAAAGAGGTGGACGTGTTGTTTTCAAAAACTAATAAAACCCTCCGAAAATCAATTTTAATTCTGGGTTGGAAGGCAACAAAAGAAAGAAAAGAAAAAAAAAATTCCAAAAGAGGTGAATACTTTTTCAAGGACGTGTACAATGTGTGCTGACTTTATGTCTGTTTTCTGTAATCCACAGCACACAAGACTGTAAAAAGAGCATAATCTTTGTGCCAGGAAGCAGCTGGAGATACTTTTCCCTGTTGAACCAAAAGAAACCGAAGAAAACACTCTGCATGAGTAGTTTCTTTCCAGACTTTTAAACTTTTTCACTACCCTCACAAAAACAATTAAAAGGGAACCTAAGTCAGACAGTCAAAGGGCCAGATACCACCCTAAATACCTGGCTTTACTTATTTCTAATTGGCTTAGATAACTGCACCTTGATCTGTTGAATAAAACAACCAGTGTTTTATTGTTCCGCTGCTTGGAACCAAGGTGGCCCAATTTCTATCTTGCGGTCACGAAACATGATAGTTGTGTAGACCTGCTAGCCCAGTGACCTTAAACTCCTTCTCAGTCTTTTCACATCCACTCCTCCCCACCACACCGCAGAATGTCCCCGATCAACTGTACATCCACAATGACAGCATTTCCCTAAAAACACCCCACCTTTTGTTGCCTCCCTCTGTGCCTATTTCTCTCCTTTCTCCAGCCTCCTCTATGGGCCTCAAATCTGCTCCTCCTCCCTTTCCGTACCTGTACTCTCTCCAAACAGCAAGTCAGCATAATAATGGTGATATTGTTCTTTGAAACTGTTTGGGTTCTCCCTGTTACTCAGAGATATGTGGGGGGTGAAGGGGCTATGCTCGATCGAGTGGACATAAACAGTGTTTTTCACATTGCCACTGTTATCAGCCTAAAATCAAGAACAAAGTGTTGCATCGCCCTCACATTCATCCGAGACAACCAGCTCAGATCACTCAAGCTGTGAACATGGCAGCCAGCAGAGAGACCCCAGCGTCACCTAGACTGCAAAATCAGGCATGCACAGGCAGCTCCAAAGATTTAAATCAACCAATGGAATACAGAACTGAAACATGACAGACGCCAACCACTATACTGTGACTGATCCTCTACCTGCCCAGTAAGCCCAGCTTTCCAGTTTCACGTCAAACCAATCCACCTCATTTTCAAAGCAGCAGTAGCTAAGAAAAGATCCTGGTTTCTTGTCCGTGCAACTGGAGGCACTGCACATATAACAGAATAATTATGACATGATGTTATAGTAGGGGTGGGAGGAGACAGCCCCACCTCTCAACAAAATCATGTCATCAACAGAAATACAAATCTACTTGCAATATAATTGGCATTAGACAGGACTGACCCCATATTATATTATAAATGTATTACAGTACTGAAAAATGCTGAATGCTAATAAAAAAAATATATATATAGGTCATATTATTATAATATGACAACTTGTTCTGAGTCTTCTACTTTACCACAACCTCTCCCCCTCACCTTAACCCCAGCACATACACCCACCCACCCACCTTGTTCCTAAAGTCTGTTCCTCTTCCATCTGTCTTGCCCTCTTCTACCCACACTGCACTCTTTCCAAGCACATGGCAGAACAGAACAAGCAATCTTTTGTGTCTCTTTCTACCTGAAACCAGCTCCATCCGTGTGTGTGTCTGTATGTTTGTGTGTATTTGCATGCATGTATTCATTTCTGTATTCTTTAGAAATAACTGGAGTAAAACATGCCAATTAGCACACTTCTATAGTAAAAGCTGATCCAAAGTTGAGTCATTCTTATCCCTTGTTTCTTGTCCCAACAAACTGATTGGAAATCCTAAATTTTCACTCGGTCTATTTTTCAAAAATAATGTTTTTTTTATGATTCAGCTTAGATCCAACATGCTGTAAGAGAAAGCAGGTAGGGCTTCTAGAAGATGGGTCAAACGTAAATCAAAAAGCACACACGTGGGTCAGGTTATTATGTTCTGTCTTTGCTGCCAAGCTAAATGCCTGATCCCAAAGGTTTCACAACAGAGTGTTGTTTAGTAATTATATGATCAATGTTAGATACTTTGCCTGTCAGAAATAAAGTGACATAGAAAAATCCGGAGTGGCAACACATTTACTGCTTAGACAAGACAGATTTTGTTGGACTATGATGGAAACTACAACTAAAAAGAGCAAATCTAACGATAAGCTAGAGTAGCTTTACACTTGCACACAGAGGAGAATACAACATGAAGAACATGACTCAAAAAGAGCTCCAATCATCCCTGATTCACTTCTTCCTGGAACCCAAGGACAAATGCCAGACACGTAAGGTAACAAAAGCTGAGATAATATGCATTTACATTAGCTGACTGTGGGACATTTCATAATAATCTCTCCTTAATCACAGTAGATTTAGTTATCTTTTAAGTTTCGACTTTCATCCATATATCCATTTTAGATCTTTGCAGGGTAGCCTGGCTTTCATCAGGAAAGAGGCCCAGAGTACATCCTCGACAAGTCAAGAAACAATTTTTTTTCCAGACTTTGGAAAGACTCTGAGCTCTTAACAATAACAAACAAACATTCATTATTGACAAATACGGTGTCATAATCCCTAAAGTTTCCATTTGTCATTTCACAATGCTGCCAAATATTAGGGCTTGTTGCTGTGGTTTGTTGCTACTGCAGTAAATGACATCTGAGGTGAGACAAAGTCATTACTGTCTGTATGTGACCAAACCACAAATAAAAATACACTGTGCGTAAATACATTTAGTTTATACCCCTTATTCATTATTCCTCTTTTCCACTCGAGTGCCTCGAAGCATGTGTAAAAAGAAGCATGTGTGTACCACAGAAAACTTCCCCCTCGTGCCAAACTGAAAAAACAAAAGCATACGTGTATTAAGAAAAACAATACCTGTCGTTATCCACAGCCAAGCGTAAATAGTAGTTGATCTGAAAGATGTTTTTCTAGTAAGGGAAATATTTGCTGATCTAAATAAAAAAAAAAACATTTATCCAGGTGTTTCTGAGGCTTAGCACCGGCGAATGTGTTAGGAAATATATTTCTAAAGGAAAGAGAAAAACTTTCTTCGTCAGAAGTCTTGCCACCGAGAGTTTTTGTAGCATTCACTTATCTGAGAAAACAATCACAGCTAGATGCTCTGGCAAACGTTTTTGCAGAGCATTGAATCACATCGCACATCCTTCGTCAGCAGATAGTTCACAAAGTTGCCGTGGGGGTAAATCTGTTGATCTTTAGCCCTTCCGATTTCACCACAAGGCACACGGCTTTTGCCTTTTGTTGGTTTCAAGCGAGCAAAATTGTTCTCTGCTTTTGAAATATAGGCGTGAATGACAAGAAGTCACCTTTGTGTACACCAGGCGGATGTTTCTCGGATCTCCTTACCTTCTTCTCACCTCACTCCACAAAATCCTATCTACATCCATATTAGCTTTTGTCCCTTTAGCAGCTCTCACCTTCACACTTTTGGAAACAGACTTAAAGACAAACCAGATAAATATATTATTTTATCATCTGCTTCACCAAAAAACAGGTTCCCAGCTTGATTCAACATGAGGTGTGTCCAATTTAAATAGAAAAAGGATTAAAATGGTTATTCTCAAGTGAATGCTGAGACAGAGCCCGTGAGCGGCACTAAACTGAACGAGGCGTGGTACAGCATAAGTGGCACCAAGCAAAGATAATAGTACACATACAAAGAGCAAAGGTTTTGACTCATGAATGAAGTGGTTGTCATGACGAGAAAAGTAAAAATAAACACAATCACGCTGTGCAGTGGAGATTTATATGTGCAGGAGCGTTAATCAGCATGTCTCTCTGCTTGACTCAAAGTCTTTATGGTAAACACCGATTGTTTCTGAAAATGGGCGGTGATCCTCTTGATCTTAGCTCAGACATAAACAGAATTAGGCCCACCATATGTATCGCTCCGAAGTTCGACCGTTTCTTTCCTGTAATTACACACACCGTGATTCACCGCACCCTGGGTGGATCCTTTCAGTCATGCGACAGAAACAAAGAAAACCAAGCGCCTGGCAGACTGTGTTTGGGACACGGAAGGTAAAGACACAGGGATCTTAGAGACCTGTTGACAAGAACAGCAGAGGATGTGGAAATTTTCTTTTGGCTGAAGACAACTTCATCAGTGGAGAGACTCCTGGCTTCATTCTGCAGGCACTTAATTTATTCCCTGATATAAGGTGAGCTACAGCATTTATATATTCATGTGGTAATAACAGCTAAAGGATTAATGTGTTATATATGGGGTGAAGCATTATCTCATCAATTCAAAAAGTCCACGTAGGTTTTCAGGGCAACGGCAGTTTGTGACCGGTCAGCATGTTTCTGTACACACTGCCAGCAGAAAATCCCACTTCCCGCACACAGGTCAAGTGCTTTGTAGCAACAGCAGAAACGTGGCAAGTGTTCTTATCTTTCCTTCAATGACAGCTTTTATATGACTTGCAGCAGACTGGTAGGCGAGCAATAAAGCTGCAAAACATCTGGCCAACACCTCAATGTCACTCTGCATTTCAGCTAATCCCAAGGAACAGGAAAACAAGCGCTCCTCTTAACCCTGGGTTGCGCTGATGCTGATGGGACTGTGTTGGAACAGAGGTGGTAAACCTGATATTTACAGTGACATGGTTAGATTGAGTTAAGATTGCCAAGAGAGAGTGTTGTTGTTGCTGTAAATATGATGTTTTGTACTCCGGAGTAAAGGACTGTGGTTATTTGTGCTCCAGTTAATCTATTTGATTAAGGACTTGTTGGATGAGAAAAATATGACAACCGGGACCAGCATAAGCCGTCCAAGCTGAAAAACAAACATCGAAAATAAATCCAGGGAACATCACACAGACAGCCAAGCAGTTTTGAGCACGCCAGTTAATTTTTAACTGTAAAGTGAGCTGATGTCTGCACACAAATACAGAAAGCAGGTAGTGTGAGCGGCAGCATGACCTGCACAGCACTTTTAATCTGTGCATGTAATGTATTTTGGTGGACAAACTGGGCAAAAGAGAACAAAAACAAGGGTGTATGTTATATGCACACTCACCCATCTTCCCCTCTGCCACAACTTTCTCAGCGTACATCTGTGCAATGTAGGAAGCAGAGGGCAACAGCAGACAAAGATGAGGGTAGCTTACTTTCCTCTTTCCTTCCCTCTCACACTGAACACACTGGGCAGGTGTTCTGATCCCCTGGCAGCCCCTTTGCCTGTTAATCAAATGAAAAATAGTCCACATTGCAGGTCGCATTGTATCATTTTTCTTAAAAAAAACAAAAACATTTTCCAACTACACCCAAACAAGGACATGACCGAACGTCTTATAAAGTGAGAGGATTTTTGCTTCACGTGGTACATTCATTCAACAGTTTTTACAAAGATCAGTTACATTGTTGTTTCAGTGTACCCTAAAAATCAGACAGGATACACACGACGTTTGAAAGCAGCTGCTTTCACATTGTGTTTAGTTATTTTTTTCACAAACACACACAGGCCCAGTCTCCCAGGTCAACTAACATGTTCTGATGGTGTAACTGATCGTGTTCGAGTAGGAAAACTAAGAATAACAACACACCACTTTACACAATATAAATACTAGCTAGACTTCATAATCCTAAAATTACTATCAGAGTCCCATGTGAGCAACCATAAAACTAAAGTACACTTACAAAGTGATGGAGGCCTCTCATTTCTAAGGTTAATAATTACAGTGCCATAGTTGGCCTATGTTACTTTCTGTCTTGTGACAGAAAAGGTTGAATTGTTTCAAAATTGATGATAAAATATAGTTTCTACAGCTTCTTCGTCAAGGTGGTCCCTTGATTTAGACCAATCTGCAAGCTATTAAAGTATTTTAACTTAAAACAGATTTTCTCGAGTTTCCTTCCAGCGCGTGACTCACCTGTCTTTCTTTTTAACAGGTGAAGCTGTGGTTTTCCGCTTTGGACAAAAACTGAAATGGTTTTAAAAAGGCTAACGCTTTAAAAGAAAATAATAAAAAAAATAATACAAAATAAAACAAGGAAGCAAAACGTACAAATACGATATTTCAGTTTAAACGCCACCAGATAAATCCCGCTTTTCAGTGAATCCTCTCTTCCTCTGTTCACAGGTTACTGACCCCAAAGAAAAAGGAAAGAAAAAAAGTGAGGCAAAGTTTCCTGCCACCGTTTCATCCGTTTCTATCAACCAAAACCACCAGCGCCCGCTTCTAATCTAAAAGAGAGCAACATTTGGAAGACTAGAGTATTAAAACAAGGTTATTGGAAGTTTAACCGAGGTTCTTCGCTGTGTGCAGTGTGGTCCTTCAGTGAGCGCTCAGCTGCGCACAAGGGGGGCACAAGTGACGTCGACGTCTCTGAGTGGACAAACTGGGCACGAGAGCTCGAGCAGAACTGGCCGACACTGCAGACCTGCTGAAACTGAACATGCTGTCCCACATGAAATTGTTGGTTTCATAAAACAGACCGAAGGGTGACTCAGTAGGAACTATAGGACTATCAGGCATTGTTGACCTACAGAAGCTCTCAGCTGATGTGCTGTATTAAAACTATAACAGCTGTGCATAAAAATAATAACAATGATCATGATAACCTTCCCCATTGCCACCAATTACACACATATGTTCACACTTATGTAGCAAGTTCCTGTTTCTGACATAAAAGCCCATCAAAGTTCCTTTTTTGGTCATGTCTGCATTTGCTGTGGAGAAAGAGAAGCATGCACATCACTGCCTTTATAGATAAGAGCCGAGCATATTAGTCAACCCGAACCACAGAGCCCCAGCAAAGGCTGAGAAGAGGACAGGAGAGGGACACAAGTGGCTAGGTTGGTAAAAATAAAACTACAGGAGGAGGGACATATCATGGGTGCAGGTATGGTGGCACATCAACACAGCTTCTGGTTGCTGATCGCACTTTGTATGAAAGGTAAGAACGTTTATGAATCTACAGCAGCATTCACTCCATCCATATCCACATTGCAATGATATACTGACACAAAGTCAGTATCATCACAGAGCAGTTAGCTCTTGTAAGAATTTCAAAGCCTTAAGTTTCAGTTTGTGTGTGCCTTTTTGTAATTTAATACACATCCTCCACTCCTCAGGTATTCTCGCTGGTATGTGGTCAGTTCATGTCCCTTCCAGTCCCATTTGTGCTGTGACTGGTTCTTCAGTAGTCCTGCCTTGTTCCTATGACTACCCCCAGAGCTCAAATGTAAGTAAGGGAGAGGGGCCACACTCAGCTCAGGTACTTTAATAAAGAAGGCATTGTCTCTTCAGCTTGCACTGCAAGCTGAAATTTGTTTTGACCAGATCGCTTTCTTTGCCATCTGCAATTCTATAATCAGAATGAATAGATAATATCAGTATTTGGTTGTGGATGAACTCTAAGATATTCAACTGTTATTCTAAACTTCCCGGTGAGATTTTGGTTTAAACATCTAGAGTCTTGTTAACCTTTCCTCTGTGTCAGGTCAAAGGAAGTGAAAAAAGCGAGTACAAAGTTTTGTCAGAGATGTGGTGTTTGGGAGACAGCCAGTGCATTACACAAAGGTATTGTTTATAAAACTCAAGAATATATGAAATATAAGAATGACTCAAAGCAGAGTTTAGGGAAAAATCTCCTCTATGTTTGTCTATCTGTCTGTCTGTTTCAGATATGTGTTCCACAGTGCTGGTGTCTTCCCAGATCCATCCTATCAAAACAGAGTGCAGTATCTGGGACAACCAGGAACCAAGAACTGTTCTCTCAGGATTTCGAATCTAACACAGTCGGACAGTGGAACTTATGTCTTCTACCTCATCACCAGTCATCCAACTGAGAAGATGCCAGCACAGAGCGGTACACAGCTCCTAGTGGCAGGTGAGAATATTATCATATTCATGTCGTTCCAATGTCATTAACACTTAACTATCATTAAATGCACTGCTATTGCCATTATCCTTCACAATTCAAAACTATCTATAAAGAAACAAGAAAATTCATGAGAACTCTCCTGATTTTTCACTGTCAGCACGTCTGCCACAAACCACAAATTCTTCTCTTTTAACCTTCGTCTGCATTGTGACTGTTTTTATTCGTACATGCATTTATTTATCTGTCTCATTCACTGGCACAATGTCTTAAAAGGTAGTGTTTCAGTGTCTGTTGCTTCATGTCTGTCTATTGTTCAATCTGTTTGTAGACTTCAGAACATGTCTGTGTTTGGTCTTCCTGAGACTTTCTTGCCTGAAGTGGTCCCTCTGGGTGTCAATTCTCTGCTACAAAAAACACAAAACTGGGTGGTGATAGATCAGTGTTATGATCCAGGAGCCAAACATAAAACGATTTATTCTCTGCGTATCTTTGACGAGTCTTACTGTTTAAGCACAGTTGTTTATCCAGTTACCACTTCCTTTGTTCAAGCTTTGGTCTAACATACTGCGCTATTTGTGGGAAGTAGAACTGAAACTGACCACAGGCAGCCACACAGCTCGCATAACGTCAAAAAATTATGGCTCCACAAAGGCCCGGTTTCAATTACGAAACCAATTTTTTTTAATTGTGCAGTTTGATTACTGTCAAAACTAAACGTGCGAGAGCAAAATGTCTTTGCTGATTTTGGAAAAAGAGGGGATTAAGACCATTAGGGGATTAAAACCAAAACCCTCTTTACAACAAGAAGTTGACTCTTGTTGTGTGTCTGGGAAATGAGAGTTATTGTTCTACCACAATGAATGCCACATATTCCTAAGACTTGCAGTAATTTAGAAAAACACGTGTGTGCGTCTTTTGCTTTCTTTTATCTCGTCATTTGTTACAGTGCAGAGGCATCATGGCTATTGTGCAAAACCCCAATAAACATTAATAACCAAAAAGGGCTAAAAAGACAACCAAAGAGTTCTTGAGATGCTAATGTTGCTGACTGGGGAGAGACTCAAACTACTGTCATGAATGTCATGAATCAAGCATCCTCTGCTCGGAAATACTAAAAGAAAAAAAATTAGAAAGGTCTGCCTCTGTGGATATAGAGGCCACTGATCTTTGGATGTAACTATGTTTATATCAATACATTACAAAAAAATGGGACCTCTGGGACAGAAGACATCAATTAGAAATCTAACATAATATTCACTTTTTCTCTTTCTTGCTGCTTGAATACTCCAGACTCTTCCAACGGAGTTGCAATCTCAGCTGGTCCATCCAGAGTCGTCATTGAGGGTGCAGCCTTACGTCTGTCCTGCTGCAGCCCAGCAGCCGGTTCACAGGCCCATTTCAGATGGTACAAGAGCACAAATACCAGCTCACTACATGGTGGACAGGTGTGGAAAATCAATGAAATTACATCGGATGAATCTGGCAGCTACTTCTGTCAGATACAGACTGGAGATAAACAGCAGATCTCAACAATGCTGGCCATTGATGTACAATGTAAGTGATGCTTCAGCTGATGATTTGAATTTGTAATAAGTAATCTCAAAAATATATATTGTACTGAATACAAATCTACAGTCGTGAAGATGCACTAAAATCTATATACTATATATAACAAGTCGTTCCCTCAGTTTTTTTATCTATATATTCATTTGCTTGATATAAACCAACTTCATCCTGTCCAGACCCTCCTCAAAACACATCTGTCTCAGTCTTGCCTGCTGGAGAGCTGCAGGATGAGCTCCCTGTGACTCTGACCTGCAGCAGTGATGCTAACCCACCCGTGCACACGTACGTCTGGTACCAGGGTGCAGCATGTGTCCCTACAGCAGACAAAAGCTTTTATCTTGGAAAACAAACCCAGGCAACACCAACAGGAAGAGGCCCAACACTCAGCAGTGCCAACATCACTATTGAAGAACATGCGCAGCACTGCTGCGTAGCACGCAACAGACATGGATCGCAGACCTACAGTATAACTCTCAGACGTTCCAGAGGTGGGTGAATGAAAGGCTTGCCGTTCATATTGATGAGATGTACACACTCAGTTCTGATTAATGCTCTGTTACAAATCTGAGTATAAGATGTACTTATGGTGTGCATTTGAAGACCATTGGTCAAGCGATACTTCATGTCTGCCTTGGATTCAGTTCTTGTTGCTTTTGCTGCAAGTCAGACTTGCCTCGCCCTACATTTCCTATCTACTCCTACAGTGTAATTCACCACATTACCAACCAACCAAATATTACATTAGTTGAATGTGTCAAAATATACAGAGATGCTTCTGATGCCGGTTAGTACAATTTATATGCATGTATTAACACTTCCTCGCAACTTTTCTGTTCTTTACAGGAGTGAGCCCATCGGACTCTTCAGGAGGAAGATTGTTATTTATCGGAGTAACTGTTGGAATCCTGCTGGCTATTTTTGCCATTGTTGCCTTTCTGATAGCAAGGTGGGGTCTTTGTTTCTTTATTCCCAATCAGACTATCATATCTTTCTATTTGCTGTCAGCATTTACACTCGAGGCATCTTCAGGGTTACTAAAGGGAAACTGGTAATTGCTTAAGTCAGGGATGTCCAAAGTCGGTCCTCAAGGGCCGCTGTCCTGCAGGTTTTAGATGTTTCCCTGCTTCAACACACCTGATTCAGATCAGTGCATCATTAGCAGGCTGCTGCAGAACTTAACAATCTTTTGAAGAGATCCATTTCATCTGAATCAGGTGTGTTGAAGCAGGGAAACATCTAAAACCTGCAGGACAGCGGCCCTCGACGACCGACTTTGGACATCCCTGGCCTAATTGCTTAGAAGTAACCAAGTGTCTCATAGGCATACAAAATGTTAGGAGTTTACACAGTGGTGTAAATATTACCATAAGTGTTTGTCTTATACTTGAAAAGCATATATGGATGATTATCCTTTAAGTACTTAAGTACAAATTAAGGTTTAAAGTAGTAAGAATTTAAAAGTTTTTCTTTTTTCAATCCTTTTGCACATTCAGGGGAAAGAAGAAAACCAGAAATCATTCATATGTCCTTACTGAGACAACCGCCACAGAACCTTAAAGATTCAGCATGACCGGGACTTATTCTGAACTATTCTTTCCACCCAGCAAAAACAAGAAATCTTCTTTTAACATTATGCAGTTTTTCTTTAGTGCCATGCTTTAATACAACACCTCCTCTTGTCAAGAAAGCCTCCATCACACAAGTCATACAATTATAGATGCAGGGTATGCTTCTCCTGGCTGGCCGGCTTGTGCTCATGACTAAAAAGGAAAAATACATTCCAGTATTGTTGGCTGTGGCATAAGTTGATATTCAAGCACGTAAGATGCAACACTGAATCCCTTAATTTCCAGAATTCAGCACTGAGCTGTGTGGGGATAAATGGGCATAAAGAGAGAAGCCAGTGGACGAAAGTGCACTTTCTATGTGGAATAAACTATAAAATTACTGTATGGAAATAATCATGGAATCAATGTATTTATTTTAACAATAAAGAGACTTTTTTCTCCCTTCTGATAACCTGAGATTTTTTGTGCCGGATTTGAAGTGTTGCAGAAAACAGATGTGAATTTGAAAACAGGATATCCGCCACAGTTTATCACATATGAGCTACTACTACCACTGATAGATTCCAACAAGTACTGTGTAAGCAATGTCCGGAAACAGAGAACACAAAGGCAAGTCTTACTGAGAGCCTGTTACTGATGATGACAATGAGCATTATAACGATGATAGAAAATACAGTCACCATGATCCAATTAGGAGCTGTTATCATTTCAGACAGGGCTATGTTTGTGTGTTTTTGAGTAAACTCTGGGTTCCAGCAGATATTTTCCAGAGCCTGAGGAAAAGTGGGGAAGGATAAAAACCTGGAGGGCACTGACTCGGACACCAGCACAGTCATTTAAAAGAGGGCTTTTAAAAGAAGACTTGGACTTCAGCTTTTCATCTCATTAGACTATTTTTGGGTTGTCTGTTTGGTTTTTTTTCGAATTTGCTGTTTTAAACTGAGAACGGATTCTCAGATTTATTTGTAAAAGCTGTAAATATAAGCTTGAAAGTATTAAGAGATACTTTTACACATACATGCGCTTCTGCACAGTCCATTTTTACAATGTGTCTGATGTTTTTATGAAGGCATTTACTGGTGCATATATTGCGATTTCTTTCTTTTTTTTCTTTTATTTAATTCTTTTTATTGCCAGGTGCACATTGAATAGAATACATGTATAGAATACAATAACATACAAAAATAAAGTAAAAAGTAAAAAACAAACACGGCAGCATCGTCACACGTAACTGGATTGGAAATAACAATTCGACAAACTTCCACACAACCCTGGTACTGTGGCAAAACAATAATAAAAAAAAATTAAAAGTGCAAGATTCGAGATTTATAGGACAACAACAGCAGCAAAAACTAAACAGAAGCCCTGCATCTGACATCAGATGAAATGAAAAGCATATGACACGAAAAAGGACCTGACTACCGTCAGTATTATCACAGGGTTGTTGTATTGTATTATTTCTAATGTCAACACTAATTATTAGAGATTAACTCTGTTAGATCCCTTATCATAATAAAGAAAGACCAGGTTTACAAAATACTTCAAGTTTATTACATAGCAAAGTAAATAACATATGTTCCAAATCACAAAATTAAATGGAAACACCTTTCACACATGATTAGTAAACGGTGACAAGTTCCTTTACAAAAACATAATTTACGCAGTTATTACAGCAGCCAGAATTAACCCAAACTTAAAATGTTGTTTTTAGTGACCAATAAAAACAGTGAGTATTATGAAACAAAAACCTTAACCAACCTTATGCAGGCCAAAGAAAAATACTGATCTTGATACTGATGATGTAAAAAATAGAAATAACTTGGTTAGATGAAATTAACAGTTTCAGTTTTACCAGAGTTCATTTCAAACTTGAGAGGGGTAGGCAGCATATCTCAGTCTAACCACGGTAATGCATTGATACAGTCTGGTGCACCAGAAGCAGACCATTCTCACGACCAACAGCAACTATTTTCAGACCAGCAACATGAATCAGATTATTCAAATTCAAACAAAATTGTAATACTAAATATTAGAATTATTGAATTGACTCAGTAAATATCAGTTATATGTTCTTAGAAACTCCAACCACTGATTCTCTGAGCACTGATCAATCAGAAGGAGTGATTCGAACTGTCATGGAGCTCAGTTAAGAAAAAAGGCAGCAAACCGTACAAACAGCATGTTTTGCCAGCGTGTCATCGTCTTGTAATAAAAGGTCAAAATCCTTCTCTTACTTTTTTCCTTTTGTGTCACCTTGTTTTTAGTTTGGAGTTGTTATTTTGACTTCTGTGATGCTTAGGATGTTTTCATAATCATGACTGTCCGTCTGAAACATAAGAGAACATTTGACATTTTGCGAGACTGCTTTTATTTGCTTTTTAAACGCAGCCTGATCCTCTCCCTCTTACCTCTTTGTCTGAAGCAGAATTACGAGAATTACGCCTTCGCCTCCTTTAATATGATGTTTATAGATGTTTATACACTGAATTCACATTCCCCACATGTATTTAATGAAAATAACACACAGTCAAAATTTGGCGTGGTTGTGTTACTCACCAAGCCCAGATAATCACCAGTGATGGCAGCAGCAGCACAACAATCACTAAAACTCCAATTTTAAGGACGGTGTAACGACTGACTGTTGGTACAGGTAAAAAAGAGGAATGAGAAATTTCTCAGATTTTTCTCAGATTTACCTCTAAAATATAAATATACTGTAGTAAGAAAAATAGGGCAGTTGTAGGTTGATTAATTGATTGATTAAACACAGTTTGTCTGTTGTTAATTGTTGTATCGCTGCATTTTCCAGACTACTTTTTTTATTAAACTCACATTTTGATTTCCCCAACTGTGCAGGATTGATGAAACTGTATCACACTAATCTGCAACATTCGAACTACAGTTCTCAGACTAGAAAAATTAGAAAACCATGCACACTCACGGCCCTCTTCTCCAACTGCCAGCAGCACTGCGGTTGAATTGCTTTTTCCCAAACGGTTCTGTGCCTGGCAGAGATATAGTCCATTGTGGGACGCTTCCACGGGGGAAATTGTCAGCACCTGTCCTGACCCCACGCGGAGCAGGGAGTTGGAGCTGGAAACACCACTCCTGTACCAGGTATAGGCATCTGCTGCAGGGTTAGCAGCACTGCTGCAGGTCAGACTCACATTGCTGCCCTCTGTCAGGTATTCACCATGGCTCACCTCAATAGATACATTCAAAGGAGAATCTGCAACGGAAACACAACCACTGTGCTGTGATATACAATAAATGATTTACTGTACAGGATTTTGTTATTATGCACTAATTGTCCTGATCATTTAAAGTTTCATGGATAACACAAAAAGATATTGATTTTGTCTGTCAGAGATCCTGAGAGCAACAAAACACCTCAGTATTTTTCTGTGAACTCTACAACTTTTTGAATTCAGAGCTTGTCTGTGTACTTACACCAAACAGCCAGAGCCATGGGGTCTGATTGCACTGACTTGTGTCCTTCTACACAGCATGAATAGTACCCAGCATCTTCTGCCTTAGCTGTGAACTTTGGTTTTGTCACCAGATGTCCATCTCTGAGCCAGACTATGTTGGGATAATGGCAGGATGTTCTACAATTGAGGGTCACATTGTCTCCAGCTCGCGCTCTCTGGGGCTTAACTTCAGCATGTAGCTCTGGACATCAGTCAGTGAAAGACAAAAAGATTGTGTTATTAAAAAAACTAAAAGTGTTAAGCCTGAACAGTGACACTCGTAATATAGTTTTACCTGTAACAGACAGGTACACTGATCCCTTACTACGCCATCCATACTTGTTTGTGTCAAACCTAAAGAAGTAATATCCAGTGTCATTATCCTGCAGGTCATGAAGTGCCAGGCTACAGTTGTGCTGATGATCACCACGATATTCCCAACGGTTTTGATACGACGGAATTAGTGAAAGATTTACACGTTGAAAGATGCCATCTTCTATCACTCCTTTGAACCATGAAGTCTGTGAGACAGTTTCTACATCCGAGTAGTTGTACAAGCATTTAAACTGCACTGATGATCCCTTCAGAGCACAATAATCTGGGTTTTCAAATGTCACGGTCCCATCAGTGCTCACTGTTCCTGTAGAGAAAGCATTAACATGATATGTAATGCATCTTAATAGTTTTCCATCTATATATATGCCTTAAAACAGAAAGCAGAGAAAATTGAGGCAATCTACTCTCCAACAGAGCAAAAATCATGTGAATATCATCGTTCACTACGATATTACCCATATTTATTTATCTATACATTTTGGTTTCCACCACCTTCACCAGTATTTACACACAAAGTTCATAAGCTGACTTTTTTCTCTGTTAATGTTTCATTAGGAGTTTTCCATTGTAAGTTAAACCAGACACTGAGCCACTCTAAACAGTGGGTTCCTTCAATCTATAGCCAACATGTGCTCTCACAACAACATAAAACATGTCAGGGATATCATTTTGATTGAGTAAAAACAATGATTGTTGGCTTATGCTATCAAAATTAAATAATTTCATAATGCCACTTCATGTGAATTATGATCGAGCTGCATGCTTTAACAAAAAGGGAAGTGTCTGTAGACATGTCTTTCTGTATGTGTCAGAGCTACTTTTGGTTCTGTTAAAAAGGAAAGCTTTGAAAGCAGCCACAATGAATGTATTGGCTGAAGTCATAACAGCCCGAATAAGCATGATTGGTGTGGAGAAAATGCGGAATTTTGATCTCCCTTACTACTTGCACGATGGTGTAGAAACAGTATGGCAGTGCAATAATAAATAAAAAAAAGGGAACCCCAAAACATAAATGGAATAAGCTAAATTAGCAGATAAATGTGATAAAAAGGAGAAATTAAACGAAAAAAGAACTGCTCCTTACCTGGCCTCATTAGCAAAAACAGCAGGACTGCAATCATCTTCTCTGCATTAACACAACACACTAAATATCAAGACAACTTTGAGACCTGGAAACTAGGTCTGATTTGTCCATTACAGGATGGGAGGGATCAGCTGCTCTCCACCCTCTCAACAGCTATGAGTCATCATTATAATGTGAGGTTTTCAATGAACAGAGAAGAGAAAAATGATAGCAGGAGTGGAGAAAACTGAGACTATAGTATAAGACAACTAAACAGTTAATGCAGAGAAAATCTTCACTTTAAAATTTCATTTTTTTGTGGAGGCTTACAAAACAAAGATACATCAAAGCACCCACTAAACGTGCAAATAAAAGGCGTTCTGAAAAGGGTGCAGTCTTGTTTTCAGCAGGGAAAATGGCGTGGGCTTATAATAGCACCATCATCAAGTTTCACTATTGAAGCAATGTAATTATACACATCACGTGCAAAGTTTCAAAAGAGGCTTTTTATATTTCTGTCTTCTTGCAAATCTTGGATTTAGTTCTTTGACAAAGCAAAAAGTAAATTTTTAATGATCCGGAAAAGAGGAACTCTGGACTTGGCTTTCTGTCTTTTGGTTTCTTAGATTTTGTTCTGGTTCATTACTTCTTAGTGCCTTCTCTCTTCTGTGTATGCGTGTGGTATCTTAGTTTCAGTCCTCAGTGTTAGATTCTGTTCTTTTCTTGTTTCTTGTCAAGGGATGTCCTCACTTGTCCTGTTCTTGCCCCCTGGTCTCATTCACACTGCTGATAATCACTCGCCTGTTGTCACTGAACTCATCAACCTACCCAGCACTTATATCTTTCCAGTTAACTTAGTCGTCCGCCTTGTGGCTTATCTTTTGGTCAATAAGTTAGTCAGTTCATCCTTCCTTGATTCTCTATGAGTTTTGTTTGTGGTTTATTTTTCCTGCCTTAGCAGTGCCTTTGGTTTCATTGAATAAAGCAACTTTTTATTCATTACTATTAAGTCATTCAAAAACAAGTTATGTAGTAATTACTAATTACTTTATCACTAACCCATATGAGGGATTGATATGGAACTTCAAAAAAGTATCAAGGTTCATATTGTCTCAGTAGACTTGGGTTAACTTTTTCTCTGTTACTGCCATAAGATTAAAAGTTTTGTCCAAAGTTGTTTTTTTTTAAATGCTATATTCCAATCACTCCCTGCTTCAGTTATTATTATGTTAGGTGATGTTAGTTCGCGTACAGGCTAAATCAAGATGCTGAACCTGCTAAGCAACATTGCTGCCAAACATCCGTCACACACATTGTTACATTTTTTAACATTTTTGTTATTATGTTGATGTCAGACTTTAATGCCATCGTGTCTGAGTCCCACTGACCTGCCATCATGATTACAATCTTGTTTTGGAGAAGGCCGAGCCAAAGATGCTGTTACAAACCAGGTTTGGCACTAATATCTCAGTAACAGGCAGCATTTGAGCCAAACATTCTATGCCATTAGGGCAGGTGCTTTCATGTGCTCTGGATAATCCGATAACAAGTGGACGGCACGAAATAGCCTCTGCATGGGAATGCAGTCAAGATGCATTAAGAATGCATACAAATCTGAGAGTTGTAATAATTGTGTACAAGGCGATGTGAAGCATAATAATGTCGGAATCAGCTTGAACAGGGAGTAATCCTTCTTTTTCTTCCCTTAATTTATCATCAGCACAGTTTTTAAATTGCAAAGAGCATTCAAACAGGAAGTACATCTATGCCGTGCAAAAAAAAAGGTTATGCAACTCCTGCTGTGTTGGCACTAGATCAACTTGCTTGTCATTCACAAAAGGAACTTTTTCTGAAAATGAAATTTCATTAAGGTACTTTAACCTGAGAGTGAATGAGGGAAGGGGCTATGACACATTTATCTATGTGTAAGAAAGAGAAACTCTCATTGAGCAGCAGTGAATCCTTGCATGCATTTGTCCAAGCAGCCATCACTGTTTTAAGCCAGGCCTGCTAAACCTGTTTGTTTTCTTACAGGAATCCACCTCGTTAATCAGGAAGATGTCTGCATTCCTCGAGGTGCATTGTTGCTCCAAACTTCTGTTCTTGTTAGAGAGGCACAAAAAGACAGAGACAGCAGGCATTGTTTGAAGGCAGTCCACTCAACTGTTTACGGAAGGAGATATTTGTCAGAGCAGTCCTGAGAAGGTATCCAGCCTGAAGAGCTAATGTGGAATTTCCTGTCCATTTTGTGGTTTGTGTTGTATTTTTTTTCATATTATGCACTATTTTACTAAACAACGTGATATTTGAGGAATTATTGTAATATTTAATTTGACAAACAGCTAGTATTAGTTTAGATAATATTGCCACTGTAACCAGTTTAAAACCCAAAGAGGTCTGTAAGTAAGTATTAGTATTTTCTAACTCATCAGTGTTAGACCTTGAATCAGTAGAGTGTTCTCAGTTCAAAGCAGCATTGTCAAAATTTGCTCGTTGTTTTGAAATAATTGAATTTCATTACAACTTTAATACTCAGGACCGGACACATATTTTCTTCCTGTTCATGGTGTGAAATGCAATCGTTGATTTTGAAATACTTGTTGATGTGAAAAAAAAGATATCTGTCCTCCTTTTCAAAATGACGTGTACTATTGCATTTATTGAAACGCTTCAGCATAGTATGAAAAAAGACGTTTGAAACTCTCCAGATTAATCTATGGAATAAGAAACACTTTTGGAGGAGAAGTCAAAAAGAGAAAGAAGGAAGAAATGAAGAAAAAAGGAAAAGTTTCTCATGTCTGCTTGCTGCTTCTGGCTGTACTCCAAATCAGCACACGCTCCTCAGGTAACTGATCACATGCACTGGCTGTATGAACTTCACGGTTAGATTTGCAGCAAATAAATATAAATCCATATGTCGCTGTGTATCAACAAGATGTGGTTGTGGCACAGATCACCATGTAAAATTGAACACCTCAGCAGGCAGGAGGGCCTCATACAGACTATCACTGACTGAAACTTCCTGTTGCAAAACTTTCAGCACCACAAAGGAAATTACTACAAACGGAAAAGTGTTACGTAGGTTTTAAACTGAATCATTTGTGAAAATATTCCGGTAATTTTTTTACTGTGTTCTTTTTCCCCAATCTCTCAAACACATATCACCCAAACACTGTTACAGCACAAGACAGCACAGATACGCCAAACCCTGCAGCTCTCAGTTATCGTGAGCGTCCATCTGATGTCAAAGTGGCTGTGGGTGAACCTGCAGTGTTCAGCTGTAGAGTGCCCCAAACATCCTCGAATCTCACATTCACCTTCTACGGGAGTCATGGTAACTACAGCCTCACCTGCCCTCACGGCCATGTTGAAGATGTTCCCCAGGTGAGGTCTATATTCATTAGTTTACTTAATTATTCTTTAAAGTTTTTTTTTACTCAAGCAGGAAGAAGTTCTGAATTGTGTCTCAGCTTAAAGAAAGGGTAGAAACAGGAAGTACACAAGGAGGAAGACATTTGATCAAGCTTTTAAACAAAAGATCTTTCAGACATTTAACCCGTTTATGTCGGCCTATCAAATGGAACTTGTAGTTTCAGCATGGGTTTTGTCTAAGAATAGTTGAAATAATGCAAATATTTGAAGAACATTTGTCATATTAAATCTGTGAACGATGGATTTTTTTTAGTGGCTCGTTGATTTTTTTTCCAGCTGTCACAGTTCATATTGTGGTGAAAATCTTTTAAATCTTGAAATCTCCTGATTATGTTTTCCCTGCTGAATTGGTGTGTGTTTACCTTGTGCGTACTCTTCTTCTTCTTAGGCCCTCTATGGAAGCTGCTATGTGAAGAACGGAGAGACCGTGGCTGTGTGGACCCTCAAGGGAACCTCCTTCTCGGACAATGGCACAAGAGTCATTTGTCAGCAGACAAATAATCCTGATGCACCGTCTGCCATCCTGCATGTTTATGGTGACGTAGTGAAATGTTGGAAATACAAACAATAATATTCAAGATTTTGAAAATCCCTGTTTTCAGTATTGTTATTGTTGTCCTCACCTGTTTTAGTAAAACAGTCTTTACTGTTCTTGTACATGTTGCCAGTTTAAATTCTTAGGTATCTCTTTTCTTCACACCTAGATAATGGTGCCAGCTATTACACTCTCATTGGTTGCGTAATTGGCGGTTTCTTTGGCATCCTGCTGGTGTTTGGTCTACTATTCATCATGCTGCAAAGATCTGAGACCGTCCGGAAAGCCTTGTGCCTTTGTAAGCAGTGCTTAATTTCACAGCTTTAGAACTGCTATACAAGAACAATCTGACCAAAGACTGAAATCTTACAACATGTCCTGTGATATCTTTGTGTTTTCAGCGAGAGATGACACAGAAGATGACTTGGACACTGTAATAACGAAAGACTGAAGCAAGAACACCAAAAGACTAAAAGGAAAAAATTGAATTAACGGTTAAGTTTAAATCCTTTCATGTCTGGGTGAAGAGATAGTTGGACTAACCCGGTTCTGGAGATGATTTTGCCAATAAACAATCGAGATTCAGTCTGTCCCCTCACCTCTTCACTTCATTGTTCTACATGTTTTACATGAGAAACAGAAAAACAGCTAAACTATGAGCTAGTTCATTCTGTTAATCCTACAGAAATCACTAAAAGTAAAATATTCCCTGATATGCATTAAAGGGATATTATGTATTTTAATCAATGGGGTTCTGTGAAGTATTCAGGAGTAGTCTCTGTTTTACCTGCAGTTAAAGGCGGTCAGAGTGCTCTCATTTTGGAGAATCAAGGAGAAATTCAGATGAGAGGATTTTTCTCCTTCTAAAACAACTGAAGCCTCAAAAAGGTTAAAGCAGTCGGAGAAAAAGCTGTTTTGTGGATTTTTATACCACATTGTTTTTACAACAGACAGTTATATGGACTAGATCCATTTAGCACACTTTGTTACATCAACCAATCTATCTCAATGACTCTCACAAATACATCTCACCAACCTATTAAAAAAAAAAAAGGAAAAACCCTTTAATACTTGATCAGTTAACTGCACTGTCACAGATTGTCCACTTGAGGGAGGCCCTTACTTTCCCTTCCAAAGAATGACTTAATAGCAAACAGAACATCTTCCTTTTATCCGTCAATTTAAACAATGCTTGAATTAATTTTATGAGCAATTTAGTCAGTGAAGGGAGTTATATATGATATTGTTGTCATTCCCAGTGAATTTTATGCTCTTATAATCAAGCGTGAAGGCACTTACTGTTGGTAAACTCAGAATCATATATTTGTGCATTTAATTTTCCTTTTTGTGAGTAACATTCTCTCATTTCTGATTTGCTGCTGTCTGCTTCCTCTGCACATGCAGCCTCTGTAGACAAACAAAGTTGGTCAACATCAAAGCAAAACCCTGTTTTGATTTAAAAGGAATACATTTAATGAATAGAAATTACTTCGTAACAGGTTTGAACCACTCCGTAGAAACCTAAATAACTGAATAACGCAGAGAAGTTAGGATATCTTCAGTTCATCACATACAGATGAGACTTTTTAATAATTTATATGTATGTGGTTGAATTCAGGCAGTCACCATGCATATAATACATTACATTTTTCTGCTCTTAACTATTGCCTTTAGGATCAACATGTGAAGGAGTGCAGTTCTATGTGTATCCTCATCTCTTTGTTTCTCCCTGGTGGTGACCTTACACGCGTGCATGTGTGAAGATTTCCACAGTCACGGAAATGGTGTTGCTTGTCCTTCTGCCTTTACTTTGAGCAATAGGAAAACAAATATTAAATAAAAATATTAAATTATTTCCTTGCATTGCAAATACTCCATTCAAACACTGTTTTTTTGCTCATGTTAGATCACACCTGCCTACTGACTTAATGTTGTTGAACATCTCCCCTGATTCTTTAGGAGGCTGTTGTGAGAGAACATGTGGCCCCCACTTAAGATAAACTATCAATAAATTGAACAGTATAATTTGACTCTTGTGTGCTTTCCTTTCACTGTGTGCTATGACATCTGATAGAGCAGTATGAACAGCCAGAAAAACACACACTGCACACACACACACACACACACACACACACATACATCCAGCACACACAACAGACAGTCAGCAGGAGAGATTGCTCCTTTGTCTTTTAGCTGATACAGCAGAGTTTGTATGGAGCAATGTGTTGATTCAGCTGCTCATCTACAACTCTCTTCACTCCACCATAGGTTTCCTATTTTGGCATCAGATTCTTTCCTATTCTGAACTGAGTGGGAAGTCTGTGGTATTAGCACGACAGAAGATGACGAGAAAGAACAGGGATGTGCCAGAAATATTTGCTGATATTTGTGATGTGAGAGCCAGTCGGGTTATGTTTCCTCCCAAGTTGCTCATAATTTCTTAGTTTTGGATGTGAGAAAAGGTCTGTGGTGTAAATCTGCCTGAATACACAACACTCATGTCATGTGACCACTGACAGGCAAGGAGCTACATTCCTGAGTATACAAACATGAGTTCCCACGCAAGTAGATTACGAAAATTACTATTTTTTTTCTCATGCAAATCACAATTTAACTTTGCTTTCAGGGACTTTGTAAAAAATATTGATAAGTCTATCATAATTGGCACACATATTCCTGTGGAGGTCAAGATGGTGAAGTGGGGGCGGGGGTCATGGGGTCACTTGTAGATCGTGGATATTATCATATCTGTGACCTATAAATTACATTTCTGACATTTTTACAGATCTTGTGGAGAATAGCTTTTTTTATATTGCTAACTTACTTGGTGAATGGTATGTCAGCTAACCTTTCCTTAGACCTTTCGTCCTGCTGTTTAAGGACAAACAAACTGAAATACCACCATAATCACAGGAGTGTGTTCACAAGATGACCTTTTACTGACAATAAAACAGTTCATCCTACTTTTATCTGTTAAAACCAAGGGGGAAAAATGTTTAAATGTTACAAATTAAGTTAATGAAAATATATTGTGATTGGTGGAAGAGCAGCTTATCAAATTTTACAACTTTAGGAGTCAGTTAAAGGATAAGACCGGTTTTTTGACATTGGGCCCTTGATTTCACATTATAGCATGATGTTCTACTCACCCCTGCTTGTTGTTTGTCATTTGGAGCTGTTCCGAAGATATTCGCGAGGCGTCTGGCTGCTCTCTTGAGATATTCGGCCATGAAACGGTTTCCTATGGGCAAGCTCATACAGGCACAAACTATGCTGTTTATAATTTATTAATTACTCTACACTAGAACTGATAACGTGGAGGTGCGTCGCTTACTTAAAAAAATCCGGGTTATTGTAATTTTGATTTTTTTGTCGTAAAGTGGGTGTTACTGACGTCATCGTCGTGCTACTGCCACAGGCAGCCCACAGACCTGCTGCCTATTTATTCATTCGGCTAAAATTCAAAATTAGTAACCCGGATTTTTTTAAGTAAGCGACGCACCTCCACGTTATCAGTGCTGGTGTACAGTAATTAATAAATTATAAACAGCATAGTTTGTGCCTGTATGAACTTGCCCATAGGAAACCGTTTCATGGCCGAATATCTCAAGAGAGCAGCCAGACGCCTCGCGAATATCTTCGGAACAGCTCCAAATGACAAACAACAAGCAGGGGTGAGTAGAACATCATGTTATAATGTGAAATCAAGGGCCCAATGTCAAAAAACCGGTCTTATCCTTTAAGCTTCCCAACCACTGATCTCTATCAATATGGGCGTTTTTTTTTCACACAAGAGGGTGTGTCACTCATAAAAACACTATTTTTATGAGTTTTATTCAGTTACTACAGAAACACCAAACTTTTCCAGAAAATATCATCATACTCAGTTAAGTGTTCTCAATACAGTATTCCCTTGGGTCTCTAATTCAATCTCTTACACGGAACTTGGAACACAGTGACCTTTATCTAACCTAAATTTAAAGTGATACAAATGACCAGCAATCACAAAGATAAAGAGTGTTTGTTGAGTGCTTAAAATGTTTCCTGGTGTACATTGTAAAACTAATTCCTACTGGATTAGAAATCATTTTCAGGGATTCATACACTTAGATGTTAACATGTTTGCACAAAATCCCCGAACATACAGTCAATGAGGTAAAGTAAGTAATACCTTGTTATGTATTGTAAACAGTTTGGTGGAAGTGATTCACTGTTATTTTTATCTTTATTGCTTTGTTGTCAGTAGCTGCTCCTGTATCTGCCGCCAAATAATTCTATTATCTCTCACTCACACTGCCACACACACCTTGAGCTATGTGTCTTTGAGTTTGTGTCGATATCTCTTCAGTCCTAGCAGTTATCACTTGTTAAGAGACTGATATATGCTTCTGCTTTTTTAAGTGTGTGACAGACAGAGGTATAAATAGTCACATCACCACTGAGGCACATGTACTCACATATTTCTGCACTCTGTATGAATGTGCACAGATAGGAGTTACACCAGCAAATCTACAAAACAATTCCCACTAAGATACACAACGGGAAGCACACAAATGAGCTGTTTATCACCAGAATTAATTTACACCTGCTGGGTGGGCTTAAAATAGATTCAAGTGTGATCAAAGTGTGAACACACAGCATCTCATGCTACTCAGCCAAAGCTCAGTTATAACCGTCTATTTCAAGTGAAGTCAGAAGGATTGCTGGTAATATGCTGAGAGAAAAATCTCTACCACCTGCCCAAGGTTGATAAAAGGAGAAGGCCTGGCACCCCCCAGACCAGCACAGTGTAATCTTCTCTGCAGGGAAAGGAGCATTGGAGGATACCTGGACATCTGACAAAGCCTAAGAGACTAGAAAGAGAATACTAGATTGAGAGAAAGGCGAGGTAAAGGAAACCGAGAGAAGGAAAAAATAATAGTCTGCACAACACACAATTGCGACTTCTTCTTGGCCTTACATTTATAAATACACTATGACAAAATGTCTTATTGTCCTCTTATTGTTCTCCCATCGTGGAAGCCTGTCGGCTGCCTGTCATGGTGCAAAACAAAGGACCCAATGATAGACACCAGAGGCCATCAGGATGGAGAAAGGAGCTTTTAGAGCCTGGGTAGCTTGGGGAACTTTAGATTCAGCTGATAAGTACTGGCAGACAAAAATAAAGTCGCAATGACTGCAGTCACTAAAGCAAAATATATGATGTGGAGAAGGAAGAAGTTAAGACAGGCTATGACAGTTATTACCACTTAGCCAGGAAGTTCTGGAAAACAGAGTGGAAAGCTAGAGAGAACAGAGGACACTGCCCTGACTGTTCTCAGCTAGGGTTGTGACTCCCTGACCTCGACTTGTGATACTGTTGGGCATTGGAACGCAAATGGGGGACTCCTGAATTTGTGGCATTTTCCCTCCACCTGGGTGGATGTGGTGGATGAGATTCACCTTGAACTGATAAAAGCTTTTGCAGTGTTGGAGTGCTGTCTTGGTTGACAGGCCAATGCATTGCACAGACATTGGAGACAACATGTCTAGACTGGACAGTTGGGGTGGTGATCCCCAGTTTAAAGAAATGTGATCCGAGGGTGTGTGATAATTATCAGAGGATCACTCTCCTCAGCCTTCTGCACCCAATCCTCTTGCTATTAAGTCCCTGTATACATGATTGAAATAATAAGTTTGACCTGTTCTCTGTTGGCAACAGAATTCAAATAGGCTGCCAGAAACTGTTTGTGATTTTCATGGACAGGATTTCAAGGCTTTGTCAGGATGAGGAATTAATCCAGCACGTAAATTGAATGATCATTTCTACTTTTTGCTGGTAATGTTGTCCTCTGGCTCCATCACAAGAGGGTTTCTGTTGCTCATCTGCAGTATGCAGTATGCAGTATGGCTGAAATGTGAAAGTCAGAGGCTGTAGTTCTTTCTTGGAAATGGATGGTATGATCCCTTTAAATAAGAATAAACTCTCTCAAGTGGAGGAGTAAATGTATCTTGCATTCTTTTTTTCATCCGACTGCAAAAGGAGAAGTGGGATTCACCATTAGTTGCTTGCAGGTTTTACAGTAAGGTGGTCTGAACCATATCAAGTAACTTCGGCATAATGCAAAGCGTCTGGTTAACCAGCTGATCGAATCCTTTATGCTACCTAAGGTTCTGAATTTTGAGTATTGATCAAAACAATACAATCGCATAGACAAATGGCTAAATGTTCTCCACTTGTTAGCTGAGGTTACTCTGTGAAATGGATTGAGAGGGTCTGAAATCCTGGAGAAGCTGAGAGTTACACTGTGATGGAGGTGAGTCGGGCACTGGCTTCTGGGGTCAGGCCAGTAAAGAGGGATTATGTCCTCAAGCTGGCCTGAAAGTGGATCGGGATCTCCCGGTTGGGATTTTTAGTTGTCACTGTATCCATATCTCCTCTCTGGACTTGTAGAGAAACAAAGACACAATACATGGCTCTGACTTTTATACTTTCATATATTACTTAAAATTGTGCCAAAGCTTCACTGACAAACTGAGATGCAAAGGAGTTTTGATGGTGAATAAGGCAAGGCAAGTTAATTTGTATAGCACAATTCAACAACAAGGTGATTCAAAGTGCTTTACAGATACATTAAAACAGTAGAAATAAAAAGCATGATTTAAATTTTAAACAAAAAAGAAAGAAATAAGAACAATAGATAGAATCAGTAGTTAAAATGTGATTAAGTTTTGAAACTCAAGCTTAAGATTTGAAGCTTTATTCAAATGCAGCTGAAAGTAGGTGTGTCTTCAACCTGGACTTAAATACACTGAGTGTTTCAGCTGATCTGAGGCTTTCTGGGAGTTTGTTCCAGACATGTGGAGCATAGAAGCTGAATGCAGCTTCTCCATGTGTGGTTCTGACTCTGGGAACTGATAAAAGACCGGATCCTGATGACCTGAGGGGTCTGGAAGGTTCATACTGGGTCAGGAGGTCACTGATGTATTTTGGTCCTAAACCATTTAGAGCTTTATAGACCAGCATCAGAACTTTAAAGTCTATCCTCTGATGGACAGGCAGCCGGTGTAAAGACCTCAGAACTGGACTGATGTGGTCCACTTTTTTGATCTTAGTGAGGACTCGAGCAGCAGAGTTCTAAATGAGCTGCAGTTGTCAAACTGACTTTTTAGGTAGACCTGTAAAGGTGCTGTTACAGTAGTCAAGCCGACTAAAGATGAATGCATGGACTAGTTTTTCCAGGTCCTGCTGACACATCAGATCTTTTAACCTTGATATATTCTTAAGGCTAGTAGGCTGACTTTGTCATTGCCTTAATGTGTTTTTCCAAATTTAGGTCTGAGTCAACCACTACACCCATATTTCTGGCTTGGTTGGTAGTTTCTTGGTGTATAGATTGAAGTTCTGTGGTGACCTGTGATCGTTTCTCTTTGGCTCCAAAGACAATGACCTCAGTTTTGTTTTTGTTTAGCTGGAGAAAGTTGTGGCACATCACATAAGTATGAAGTTTAACTGTATATTTAAAGGGTGTATATATGCACTTCTTCACTTACATCTACACAATATATAGTCTATTGTCTAGTTACTTTGTGTAAAAAAAAAGACCTTGTCGCAAATTAGAGGACTTTCTCTCTAATATGCATAGAGACGTGCTAATGTTTATGGAATAACACTGCCACTGGTCTGCTAAACAAGTTTGCGTCAGCCAAGCAGCCATGTCACTTCCACACTGTGCATATACACATACAAATGTTTCCATTCAAAATAAAGAGGAGGAGCTCAGAGTACTTATTCAGGTAAATTAGAAAAGACCATTTTAACCAGGCAGTGTCTTGGGCCATTCACACAAACTCCTCTGCTCTTGAACGATCACTTCAGGTAAGCAAAGGTATGGTGGCGCAAGGAATGATGATGGTCAGAATTTTGTAGTCAAGGTCAGGTTATTTGTTTTTTAAAAAATGATCAAAATATTTTTTGGCTTGCCATTCTCATTTGATAACTATTTATGAAGTAGTTTAAGTATACGTGTTTCTGACAGACAGTAATATGCATGTTAAATACAGCTAATTACTGCATGCCTACAGCTTTTAAATCCCTGTAACAAAGTGATCAAACAGCAAATATGTTTGTGATGATTTGTGATTGCAAACAGCTCCGGCTTATTAATTCCTCTTTTTGTGGAAGATGTGTAGTGCCTCCTATGCATTTAGGATATTCTCTACATGTGCAACAGGATGCATTATAATATTGGCATTATTCAGCCTGTAACTTGATTTGTAAACGACTGTTCATTTTACCAACAATAAGAAAAAGAGTCTGTTTAGACCACAGTCAATAACAATCATTAAAATGGTAAAACTCAAAGAAAATGTTCAAACACAAGCAAAAGTTGTCACTGCTCTATCTGTTGCTCTTCTGTTGTGAGAGGCATTTGAAAGTCAAAGGCCTTGTCAACCTTGACTTTGACCCGCTATCTGATACTGAACCTTGAGAACCCTCAGACAAAGGTCATAATGGAAGAGACTAAAATAGCATCAGAATACTTTTCTGAATTGTCTTTGTCTCCATTTGATGTTCACTTGTTGAAAACTATCTATCTCCCCAAGATGTTACAGAAAATGAATCACATTTTGTAAGAGAATTTGCTTAAAACCTGTAATTGATCTTATTGCCAGAAATTGTATTTTACATTTTCTTCACTATGCTTTTGCTTTTTACGGTCTGAATAGCAGACAGTTATGTTTTTTTTAGTCAAGACACTGTAAATTTTGCTAACAGACCAAGGTCAGTTTCATGTGACAAGACAAGATGGCTGACCATGTGGTCACTGACACCTCAGCATCTGATATTGGACATTGGACACAAATATCAAATTAATTCCGAAAGTTTAATGATAAGTTAGTTGCTATGGCTTTAAAATAGCTTTTATAGTATTTGTTTGAATATATGAAGGTACAGGATCATTCCATTTGTTGATAATAACAAATTTCTTATGAGTATTGTTTATTTATTCCATATTGCCATAATTACAGATGTTAGCTGGATTTAGCAGCCAAGCAGCAGCAGCTGTAGCACATTAGCAAGCTAATATAATGTGATCCAGCAGTCAGAATAATCCAATAACATAGTCTCGTGTTTCATTTAAAACACAAACATTTCTCAAAAGTTCTTACACAACCTGCAGTAACTGAAGACTTATTTAAATGTTTTTCCTGCACACAACTAGGCTTTACCTCTGCCTACTGTAATCTTAGATGTTACCTGCGAGTGAACCACACACATCATGTTGAAATTCAAGCAGTAACAAGACTGAGAAGATCAGCTCGCACTGTAATGGCAACTGCATTTACAGTCAACACAGATGGGAGGGTACTACCATGGTTCCTGCCATCTTGTCCATGGCAAGGTTCCCATCTGTTCTTCTGCATGCTAGCTGTTTTAAATGGTGCAAAGCACATTTTTATTCACAGAGTCAAAAAGGAGCACACTATTGACTTGAGTTGATGCGCAATTCCCTCCCTATTGAAAAAAAATCAATAATAATTATAGATAGATAGATAAAGTGGTATTTTTTCCAGTTTATCCACAATATTTCTGACTTCATGTTTTCATGCCATTTATTAAAACTGTGCAAGTGGCTGATATTACTAAAAAGTTGTTTTAACTGCATATGATGTAAACTTCATTAAATCAGTTATAAATTCGACTTGTGATGTGAAGTTAAAAGTCAGAGATAGGACGTCAGATTTTCTAGAACATTTCTACTGAAAAGCACATGGAAGTGATACCGAGAACAAAAAAAAGGATTTCTGTAGCCAAGTGTAGGCTGAAGGAAAGTTGTCTGGACACCTGCTGGGTTTCGTCCCATAACAAAAAGTGATCCGCTGTTTACTCTCCAAACACCCAGAATGCATCCCTGCTGACGAGGCACTGACCTTTCATACACAAGGACGTTCTTCCTCAGGAGAGGGCAAAGTGTGCACAGTGTTGCTGGGATGCATGTGTTAGACAGATGAGGGAAAGGTGATGAGAAAAATGTCTCACAGTCACGTCCTCTCTCTGTTTATCTGTGTCTTTCTCTAGCTGACTCAGTCGTGTTGAAGATGGGACGTTTCACTCTTGTGGCTTTCACAGCAGGTAAACAAAATAGGGAATACATACCTAGCATACTGTACATGCATACTGTGCATGTGTGAAAAATGTTTTCAAGTGGAAAAAGTAGCAGCTTTTCTCAATTCTTTAAAAACGCAATTGGGTGACAGTATTGCAAAGCACTGGCTGAAAGCAACTGAGACATAACAAAAGAGTCTACATTTACTTTTTCTGGCTTTTTTTCTTTTTCTAGTGCTGTTCTCGCTTTTCATGGAAACTGAAGCAAGTAAGTCTGAAAGCCTACATAAAACTTTTCGTTGGTCTGAGACTGCTTCTCCGTGGTACTGGTTTGTGAATGAATCAGACAGAAATAACTTCTTCTGTTTTTAGTTTAGGTTCATTGGAGCTCTGAGAAAATATGTTTAGTGTTAAAGTGTTAACAGTGATCAGATAAGGCCATCACAGAACAGACATATCTTAAAACCTTCACTTTGACATTAACTATTCAACTTGTCAACAAATGATGATGAAGCGGAGGTGTCAAAAATATTAGTTTCTAGGCAAACGTGCTACCAGCTCTTAGGTTCATTTTGTAATTTATTGCAGACAAAGACAAAAACATTTGAAAATCTTTCATCTCTTTTCCCCTTTTCTCTTATTCTTGTTATTTCTGCAGATCCATTTGTTTACAGTAAGTGAAAACTCTACCATATCTTATTTCTTATAACACAGAAATTAATCTCTAATCTCAATCATTTGCATGTATTAAAAATACATATACAGATGTATCAGTTAAGGTTATTGCACAACGACAAAACAGGGCACATTTGCGAAAGTGGTTGTTAAAAAAAGAGGGGGGGTGTTCTTCTAAATCTGCTGATATTCCATCTGTTTGCTTCGTCCATAACAGACTATGAAAGGCTAAAAATTGGAGGCCTCGTCTTTGCCTGCTTGTTGGTAGCTGGAGGAGTTGGCCTTCTTTTCTGTAAGTGTTACAATCACGTACAAAAATCATTTGGTCTCCAGTGGCATGCAAACGTTTGGTCATACTTTTACTTTTATTGTGAATATCTAAGTAAGTAGGAGGTGAAATGATGTTGAAATGTGAACATCCTAACTAAGATTAATGTATCATTTTTGTAAAGTTAAACAGCAGGAAAAAAGGGGGCACCATGCAAAAGTTGTGACATCCCAAGAAATCTGAGCTCTTGACTTTACCAAGATCTGAAAACCTAGATCATGAAGAAATTTAACGCTTTGTAAACTCTCTGAATCCTAAAACGATGTCCACTTGTGGGCTTTTATAAGCAATTGGAGTAAAAACCCAATATTGCTTTTAAAAAGCATGATCAATTTTAGACAACAAGTTCTGTGTACTGGTGAGGATAAAACAGAACTCTTTGTTTGCAAAGAGCAAAGGGATGCAAGTAGCCTGGCGACGCCATCCTACGTACTTCCGCCCAAAGATTTTGGCTCCGCACATAGTCTGGCCCAACCACCCTACCTCGGTTCGCTCAGTGTTTTGCCAATCAGCAAACAGTTGCGAGTGGTGACGCAGAACTCACGCGCGGAGTCCATTGTAGTCCATATAATTGTAGTTCAACCGCAGCGGAAATAAACATGGCGACGGAAGAACGCCAGAAGCTATCCATGAAGTTGTCTCAACTCTGGAGAGCATTACACAATTAAAACAAGAGCAAGAGGAATGCCTCGTCAATTTTGTTAGTGGCAAGGATGTCGTAGCTCTCCTTCCAACTGGCTTTGGGAAAAGTTTGATTTATCAAATGGTACCGGTATAATGAAAGCGGATGTGGGAAGCGTGATTCGCGAGCTAGAGCCTCGCGAGAGTAAGCATGAACCTCGGCGCATAACCTACGTCCTTTCTAAACATTACTGATTGGTTAAGGGAACTCCAATGAATTTAAGTTGCTGAGTAAGGTCCCACCCTCCATGGGAACGGATTCCTCTTGGGTTTTTCCAGACTGTTTGACGGAGTCAACAGTTTCGCCCAGGCTAGGATGCAAGTAGAATTAGAAAGAAATGCCTCTCCAGCTGTGAAGCGCAAGGCTGAATCAAACATGCTGCCGCAGGTTGCAACCAGTGCCATAGGAACCATTTGACAGGCAGAGGAGAGAATGGATTCAGCTAAATATAAAAAAAAAGTGAGAAAAAGCATCATACTGTCAGTCAAAATAATTAATTTTGAATTTCCTTTAACAAGAAACACCTCAACATTGATATGACGACCTGAACAGACATGTGGTGAAGGGTTTTGACATGGTCATCTCTGTACCACGACCTACCATCATCAAAGATGTTGGCTAGACCCCAAAGAACAGTGCATGCAGCACAGCTCAAAGCTTAAGAGAATGGAAAGGATGCAAATTATAAATAATTGTAATAAATACATTTTTATCTAAAAACAATCATACCTTTTTTTTTAATAAGGGCATCTTTTACTTATTAATCTATTCACAGTAACAGAAACTGCCCAAACTTTTGCACACAGGGTGGTTAAACCAAACAAAAAAAAAGTCCATTGTAATTGATTTGCAACTTAAAACATCCCTGTCTGTCTTCACAGATAACCAATGTATAAGGAGTTGCAGGTAAGATGGTTCTGAAAGCTAGTGTGGATCTGCATTTGACTCCATGCTCCCTCTGCTCTCTGACTTTTTCTTTGTAAACTGCCATATTAACTGCTGCCACGCCCTCCTCTTTTACCTTACAGAAGATCGAGCATTGACAACAATGACATCTGATAGCGCGCCCGACAAACCGGTTTCAGCCAGGAATGAAAGCTGACAGGGAATGGGTGGACAGATTGGGTGCGTGGTCGGGGCTTAATAGGAAGCACACCTGCTCAGGTTATACCTGTACAGACTAAAGAAGTGCAAAGAATTCTCCCCTTTTATTATTATTTGAAATCGATTGCTTTCTACATTGAATTATATGGAAGCAAGCCTTATCAATTGGCATTGCATGCAGTAAAATATGATGCATAATGCCCCCCGCCCCTGATGTATCTTGGGTTTCCAAACGCAATCTGTTTGTCCAGATGTGTACTTGTATGTAAATGTTTGTTCCTGTAAATACAAAAATACTCCACAGGACATTCTGTCTGTCTGAGAGGCATACATACGTGTCTTCGCTATCATGTTTAATATGCTGGTGAAAGCTCCTTATTCAGTCTATAATGTGGGGGAGTATTTAGCATTTTTACATGCTGCTTGTATGTTTTTCTATATGACCAACGACAGATTGGTTCAGTCATAAACCAGTGGTCAACCATTAAACTGTTAAAATAATTAGGGAGGGGGAAAGTATGCAAAATTTTGCAACTGAAATAAATGTCACTACATCTTGAAAATGTTCACGTGTCACACAGTGTTGTTTGTCCTGCAGCCGTGGAGTCATTACGTGATGCCCCTTAGTGCTGATGGCTCCTGCCTTAGCCTACATCTCGGAATGGAGTAGCTCAGCCCAACTTAGCAAATTTCTACGTCTCCGTTCTCGGCGAGCTAACATTTAACGCTTCTCTCCGAGTCGCGGCGCTAAGTGCTGACCCTGGATCAGCTTCCACGCCCCGCTACTGTTCGCTCGGTCATCTCATCGGCTGTCAGGCATCAGCAGAAACCGACCCGGGATCAGGATTCTACAACAAAGCTGGAGCAGCAATTTAAACACTGCCCCCTTTTTCCAAAAGTAAGCCAACCTGTTGAGTGTCACAGTGAAGTGCTGAGGGCTGGGTGTTGGCGCACAGAGTGGAGAGAAGTCGCCGCTTCTAAGTTACGTGACGTATCCGTCTGTTTGTGAGAAATATCTCGGGTGTTTTTCGTGTAAAAGGTAAGTTTTGGCTGGAGAAACTAGCTCATATTCCGCTGGGCATTGCCGCCTCAAACCTTTTATTATGTTGTGGAAATTGGTTACTGAAGTACATGTTCTCCATAGTGCTGCTTTTCTCAAGCAACTGGGCCAGTTTTTCTAACGTTAGGCAACTATTGAGGGAAAACCTCGCTCGTGCTTTCCCAGCACGTTTGTCTGCGCCGAAATCACTGACTTTTATTTGCAAGCTCACTCAGTTCATTAAAAACTAACAAAGGCTCAAATAAAACTGCTGAACCTTAAACTTCCAGGTAAAAGTGTATAATAGTCTTTTTGTTTTAAACGAAAAAGATAGGAGAGTTGGTGTCATGTGTATACGCATATGTTTTATAATATCCGGTTAACGTTTCCCCTCGACAATGGAACTGCACGCGCCCACCAGCTTAACGGACCGGGTTATAGTGTCCGTGTCCACGCGCCTCTATTACACAGTCTTATATTAAGTTGAAGGGGGGGTAACATAAAAACGTTAACTTGCGCCTGTTTGTATCTTTACATGAAAACAATAGTAAAGTTATTTATTTTGGAATCAAGTAAATAAGACGAGGACAAAGTTAAATTCATATCATAGCCGCAAATACATAGCATTACTCATAAGTGGGCTTGTCATCTTGTTAAACACTCACTGTGGCTTTTTAAAAATTATTTGGATAGGTCATATTGTTGCCTTCTTTTCTAAAACGCATACTGGAATATGGTGTGTATGTGTGAGTACGTGTGTGAGAACAGGCCGTCTGATAAGAACAGTAGTGACTACAGTTTGCTAAGTGCCACCAGAGCAAACAGGGACAAGGACAGAGGACAGGAGCAGTCAGAAGGAGGGGTGCAGGGAGTATTTTAAATAGTCACAAATGTAAAAGCAATGAAACTGGAGTGGCTAAAAGAAAATTATTCTTTTGCTGAGGCGTAATCCACAAGAACGCAGTGTCTTGATAAGAAGTTCAAACAATGAGTTACTTATAAGTGTCATCTGCAATATTGACCAATTCTTTCAGCACTAATGGAAGTTGGAGGCACTTAAAGAAAAAAACATCAGCAATTTACTGATGAGGAGAGGGTGGAGGCTTATGTTTGCTTTATCAGTGTTTATATGTGAACCCTGGTTTGCCCATAGAGGGTGTGCCAAAAAGAGTGCCCCAATCATGCTTCAAAGCGAATACACTCAGTGGAAAGTTATCTTCAATGGGAGTTAATTTCCTCTCTGCTTTGGTTTGCGAAGATGATAATGTCCCTACAGACGCTCATATTAGGCTTATGACTTCAGGTTAAAGGCATTAGTGGAGAGGTTGCAGGATGAGAAAGAGAGACGGAGAGAGGGTGGTGACAGACGCAGTTGTCTTCCCTTTCTCAGGTGAGACAGACATAGCTCTTTGTCCTCACTTCTCCTCACATGACCAAAGAGCTTACAGAGGGGGGAAAAATAGGAACTGAGAAAAACAGCTAAGAGAGACAGAGGTGAAGAAGAGAGCAGTCACAGGCGACACAAAAACCCTCACCTTTCCTCACTTCACTTTGGAAACACACACATTTAGCAACCTCAACGAGAAGACATTGATTTTTTTGGAGGGGGGGTTTCCAGCATTGAGGCTGTGACCTTCAGTACATTCACTCTGTATCCACAAAGTTTTTACTAACGGCACAGTCATTTCTTTTTCCTTAACCGTGTATATTCATGGACAGTGCTTTCAATGGAAAACTGGAACAGATGGTTCAGGTCTTACTCAAAGTTTATGAGAGCAGTCCCTGTTCATTACTTTAAAAAAATCATTGATTGGCTGGTGGTGAAGTTGAAAGGATGGAAATGTACTCTATCCTTTCATCTGCTGGTTCAGAGTGTGGAGCATGATGTCTGTTGCTAGCAGCTCCCCGTTAGACTTATGGTTACCAGGTGTGACTCATGGCTCCAGTATGCAGCACTCCCTCGTGCTCTCTGTCTGTCTCTGTGTCCCTCCTCCTTCCCTAAATTTCCCAACCGCTCTCTCTCCCTTATCTTCCTCCCTCCCTCCTTCCCTGAGGCTTCAGCTCTTGTTCTTTCAACACTGCTTTCCTCGTTGGCTCTTATTTCCAAACATAAACTTTCCTTTCTCTTTCCCTTCGTAGGCCAGTGTACAGCCTGCACTGATTTTCCACATCATGCTTCTTCCTTCCCATCTCTGCTTATTATTTGTTTCCATATGAGTGAAGTCAGCACTTTGTTGTTGAAACGTGTCATCGGTTAGTGTCCATTATCACTAGCTTTCTGAGTAAAAGCAAATTACTCATCAAACAATACAATGTCTCTAATCTACTTCCCTGAGTGTGTGCACGTGTTGCTGCCTAAAAGAGGATGTGTTGCACACAGGAATGCGTTGCTGCTAATTTAGGAATAAAAAATGCCAATGAGAATAGGCAGCTGTCTTTCCAGTGCAGTCCAGGAACACTAACGCACCGACGTCCGGCATTCAAACACACGGGTGGGTGTTTGGAGCGCTAGAAACGAGCTGCTTGTGCATGCGTGTCGCATATCTGAGCACAAGCCAAACGCACAAAGTGGGGGTTCAGGCAGAAATCACAGCTCGCGTGTCAAAATATACAGTGCAAATATACGATGCATCGCATTCTTTCTTACAAGTGTATTGTTTTTTTCATACACACACACACATCTTGCATAGATCAGGGCTGCGAAAGGTAACAAACTCTTTATCACAATGGGAAAAGTTATTGCTGATAATGAAAACTAATGTGTATTTTGACTCCTGAGGCACAGTTCGTTCCAGCAGACGCTAAAAATGTACCGCTGCGTCTTTTCGCCCACTGCAGTACAGTTTGTGGAGAAGAAAATGCGCTTTTGTCTTTGAAGCGTTTAGTTTTCACCAGACGACAATAACGCACGCAAGCCGAGCCCAAAACTACCACCAAGGCCGTGGCAGACAGAGGGAGGTAGCTGGCATTGTGCGGTTATGACTGGACGTGTCACTGCTCGCTTCAACTGTTTCTATTTGAGCCCTATTTTGAGCTCTCAAATTATTATAGACACTACACGCTTTTAAAAAGAAAACGCATCAACAGTAGTGATCCGGGTGTGTGATAATGTTGAGTGTTGTAAAAATGTTACTACCGTGGTGTGTACAGTGAACAGTGCAATGATGAAAACATATCCATAGATATATGATTCTAATCTCAGATGTATTATTGAGGGGCTTCCATTCCACTTCTGCACCTGTCCATACTAGTGAGCTGTAGAATATGCACAAAATCAGAACTTTATGTACGTAACTTAATCTATGCAACCCTGATCAATCCTGTGCTTGTCCTATTTAAAGTCAAAATATTCTAATTCCAATTTATCATTATTAAGTACACAGTCACCCACTGACTTATTTTGGATCAAACACTTTAACTGCTTGACATCTCTGGTATTCGTACATATACCGTGTGCCACCACAACTCTAAACATAACCAGGTTTGAGTGTGATGCTACTGTTATACTGTTGTATAAATCTTTGCAATGTGGGTTACTCGAAGGGCTTAAATTGGTTTGTTTGTTGTCAAAGGCTTCTCTGTGTTTGTGCTCTCACTGTGTCCATATATGTGTTTACTCACGTGTGAATGTTTTCTCCATTTTTCTCTCACTTTGATAGACTAACATATTTTCAACTGTCGCCAGTCAATACAGAACCAATCGTAATTTATTTAGTGGCACCAAAACGTAATAAAATGATTGACCCAAGGAGAAACTCAAACTTGGTGTTGGTAGACAGTTTAGGTCACAAGTCGTTTCTACAAACGAAAAACATTGCAGTTATGCTAAAAATATCTAGACTGATGACTTGAGTTGTCAGCGGGTCAGTTGTTGCAATAAACTGTGGGTAAGGGAGGGGGGTACAAGTGGGTGGGAGGGAGAGGATGAGAAGAGAAGAAGCGCCTAAAATTCTGGGGAGGTTGTAATTTGAGGGATAAATGAGTGGAAAATGCTGAAGAAAATGGCAAAAGAGAAGAAAGGCCAAAGTGCATGGACATGAACAAGTGTCTTAGGCAAGAGAAGCGGTGGAAGAGATGTCTGATGAGGACCAGAGAGGAGACAAAAGCTGAGCCACAGAGCCAGAGGGAGCATGTGACAGTGGTTTTAAACAAGGAGGCAATTGTTACAGCTTTCAGAAAGTGCAAGAAAGACGAAGTGAAAGGAGCCAACGATGTATAGAGATGGTAAGACAGCAGGACGAAAAAGAGAGGGAGAGCACTCCTAAAGACGTGAGGAAAAAGAGAGATGCTGCAGAGCTGGAAACAACAGACAGAGATAGGCAGAGTAGCGTGACAGAGCCAGAACAGAAAACTCTTTATCCCTGCTGGACTTGTAGCTCTACAGGAAGTTTGTGACGAGGGGAGAACAAACCACCCTTGAGATATGGGCCATCAGCAGTTCTGTGGTAATATCCATAATAAAGTAATTCAGACCACGAAACCGAAGTCAATTAGATCTGAAGCTCTCGATTGGTTCTCAGTAAAGATTTCAGGAAATGGATGTTTTTGCACTCTTTGGTTTGAGGTCTCGTTGTTTTTCACAGTCTTGTATTACAATTCTTTAAACTTCTTGCTTGTGGACTGTTATTAGGGAAAATCAGGAATATCAATGTCCACTTTATCATGAAACTATTAGTCAGATTAATCAGCAATAAAAATTGCTCTTCATTTCAGCCTTAAGCGACATAAACTTTAGAGATGCTCTTACATTTAATAGTTGTAAAGCTTGAAGTCTGCACACAGTGAAACGGCAACATTGGTTTGATTCTTTCGGGGGGAAAAATGGATATTTTTGCGATTGATTCATGTTGTATTATTTACATAATAGATCTATAAAATATCTGAAGCAGGTCTGTGTACTTAAAGGATTGGTACAGGGAGCCAGGCATTACTTTGCCACCCGGCAGGTTACTGTGCTTTAATCCTCCCATGAACAGAATTATTTCTTTGGCACTTTCCTCCCAGCCCCACCTTACACAAACATTTGTTTTAGAATAAAATCTTCATAGAGGCGCCATCTTGTTATACTGTATACCCTGTACGCCCCTTTTCTGTTCTCTGCCTAAGCTTTCTCACCTTCAGTTTGCCTACAGTGTGTCCTTTTTCAACTGTCTCTCTCCTGCTTCTGTCTTTGTCTCACTCTCCTCTCTCCTTTCTTTTCGGTCATTCTTATTTAGCAAACCATTCTCTATTGGTTGTTGGCCTGATTCCCATCCCTCTGCATTCCCCCTGCCTCGCCTAGGGTTGCTGTGGGGAAGCACCGGGAGAGAAGCACTCATCCTGCTCGTCTTTTTCTCCCTTGCTGCCGAACTCCTGCAGACACTGTTTAAATAACAATCTTTACTCTGATCCTTTTCTCTTTAAAGGTCACTTTAGGGTTGCTTTCACACCTATGAATGCTAGATGATACAAAAACTGCAAGTTGATAAGATTCATTCTTTTGCCCATTATTTTTGTTTTACAAGTAGTGAAAAATGCACATGCTCTGTTTTCCAAATTAATCTGCATTAGTATTTTCACTTTTTTGGACTTCAGAATGATCTGTTTGGGAAACACTGAGATCATTCTGAGATAAAGTTGGTCAACTTGGCTTCGAACGTCTGTCGTCCAAATGTTGAAACTTCAACACTGCATACCTCACACATATGACTGTGTGTAAATTTGAAATGGCTTGAGTGTGTTTGCTCGCGATGCACTCTAAATGGAAAAGTGCAGTAAGTGGAAAATCACTGCTGTGTTACTTAAGGTGTGTCCCCTCCCGGTCACACATGGCTCTGCTTCAACACGGCATGGAAACTACTCTGGTAGTGTGTGCGCTGTCATCACAGCTATCAGGAGGTATATTGTTCGTTAAAGAGCACCTAATTGTGATTATTACTTTACATTGGACTGGAATAGCTTGAGAATGTTAAGTGCATTTCAATCATTTTTTCGTGGCCTTTTTTATTGTTATTATTTTTAATTTGAAAGTCACAACAATGGTTGAACGCAAAGTTAGTACTGAGACAAAACAAGAGGATTCGAGATCTATCATTGCAGCGTTGTAATGCAGTTAGCAACAGGGATTCAAGGCTCCATCAGAGCACTTTGTGCCAGCCAACATCAGCTCGGGTTTCTGTGTCTGTGGGAAAGGATGGTGACAGAGGCCACTTTGTGCTGATTTGAATTTGATCAAATTTCTTTATTTGTGCGTCAGAGGGCGTCCTCTGAGAGTTATGAGCATTTCTGGGTGTGTTTAAGTGCCCCTCAGAAAACACAGAAAGGCTAAATGTAGCATGATTTTTTTGTTTTTTGCTATGTAGGTTGGTACGAGCCAGTTTGGGCTATTTGTAACAACACACACAAAAACAAATTTGAAATTTAATTACCTGCCCCTTGATAATGATACTACATTCTTATTAAAGGGCCAGTTGATGAACACACAGTTTTAAATTCACAGTTTGCTCTCATTCAGCACCATCGTGGAAATGGCAGATATTTAGCAAAAGCTGGCTTTTTATGTCTAATTTATTGAAGGTTGTCACTAACTGAGACTTGTGTCTTTCTTCCAGGATAAACAGCCTCAAGCCTGAAGATGTCAAAGATCGGCGCTTTAGTGTTGATGACACGTAAGTTCAAAGTCTTTACGTGGAATTTCTTTATTTTTTCAAACAAGACAAAAAAGACCTACTTCATTAAATTAGTTAGCAGCACAGAAAGTAGATTTTGCTTACTCAACGTTAAATCACCAAGCATTTACTGATATGGAGTTAACTTAGGCAAAAAAACTAAATACGTTTAGAAATGAAAAAAGATATATTTAAGAGGAAAACTATGGACTCTGTGCTAAAACGTTATACGTATTTCAGTAAGGCCAATTTGCAATTAATCCTGAAGTTTTGTGATGGACTTTCATTGGAAGGTAAAAGAGTTTCTATTTTTGTTTTATTGGTCAACAAACCAACTTACCTCTTGAGTACAAAGGGAAGTAGTATTAATTGGCATTTCATCTGCAGTCCAGCATCACATGGCTCTGTAGTAGTCGCAGGTTTTTTGTTGGCTTCCGATCTGATCAGCGTCAATTAGAGCACAACAGGCTGCGACTGAAAGTTGGGTTGATGTTGGCGGTCCAGTCAAAGATAATAAACCAGCCTCTAGTTAATGAAGTGCTGAAAAGGTGAACATACACCAACAACTTTGTCAAATGGAGGATAGAAATGAAAACCCAGTTAAAGTATCAATAAACTGGAACAGTTGAGTACAATTTTTTTTTAAAGTTTCAATATATTGTAAGTCTGTGTGTAAAAAGCTGAAATCCCAGCAGTGGGATGTTTTTGCTTTCTGTCCAATCATTTAAGAGCTTTAGATGCCCCAGGCTCTGTCTCACTGTGATGATGTGTGTGTGTGTGTTCTCTTGCAGTTGTGTCCCTGGTGTTTGCCGAGAAGGAAAATTGTATGTACTGAGATTTGTTTCTAAATTTAACATCTTAATGTTATGTTTGGTTGAAGTGTAATATTTGAAATGTATTTAACATCTGTTAGGCATGTAAATCATTTGTATCTCAGCCATCACACTTTTCTGTTTACATTTTGATGTCATTTGTTAGCATGTTGTTACTGCATGTCTTCACCGTTTTAACTCAACCGTTTCTTTTCTGCTTCTGCAGCGGAAGATGACCCCTTTACCTTTGGTAATCCTCTGCTTATTTCTTATTATTATAGTAAATGGCAGTAATAAGATTATGTGTATCATTAGCAGTTATTATTATGACCACAATGTATGGCTGTTAGTATAATGCGCTTGTTAGTTTCATGACTGTGAAACATTCCCCTCTTAGACTTACTTTGCTTGTTGTTTAATGATAAACCTGATATGTTTGTGCAGACTACTACAGGCTGCGTGTCGGAGGCCTCATCCTAGCTGCTGTCCTCTGTCTCATTGGCATCACCATCCTGCTCAGTAAGATACTCACGTGCATGCAAACACACCCTTATCCCCACATATACATACTCATAAAATACACTTTTTCCTCCTCTCTCTTGTAGGTGGCCACTGCAGGTGCAAGTTCAACCAGGACAAGAGGTGAGACTTTACAACGTTGCTTTTTTTTTTTTCATAATTGGAGTGGAAACTCAGAGCTCAGAGTACCTACTTTCTAATCTGACTGTTTCCTCTCTTATTTTGGCAGAAGAAGGACAGGAAGCAACGCTCAACAGATGCTTAACGACCAAGGTGATGTATACCCATGTGTTAAAAAAAACTTTTTCAGATTACTAGAAAAAACTTTGATAACATTGTATTGACTTCATTTGACTATAGTCAAATGTAGTTATACTAAGATACCTTCTAACCTACAGTATAATATAAACTATATATTTAGTTACAGTAGAGATGTGAATGTCAGCAGAAAATATCAAAGCTAAATGGACTCCAAAGAATTTTTCCTCAGTAGTCACATAAATCAAATATAGCTCGGTTTTTAGTTGGAGCATTTCCTTGATGTACAAACAAAGCAAGTCTGTGTGGCAGCCTGTTGTGAGATACTCTGCTTCTTTCTCAGGAATATTCAGTATTTCATAGTGCACATGGCACTCTGCCAAGGTCTACAGTTATATTTACTCTGTCCATCTGCTTCACCGTAAACAGTCTAACGTCACACACACATACTGACACAGAATGGAAAGCACTCAGTGCTGGACTACGATGCCATGGACCTCGCTGTTCAACAGATGGTGGGACACTAACATAACAGTCAAAGCAGATTAAGAGTTATTTGGCTCTCATGATGAATTTCCGCTGATATGTAGCTGTGTGACACACTTTAGTAGCCATTTCCTAACAGGATCCAGCTTGTTTTGATATCAGAGAAACATTAATAAGCTATATCAATTTTGTGTTTTGAAAAATTTCAACTAAAGGAATTACTAAAGAAGTAGTTGTGCTAATGAGAAGTGGATTTGAAGGTTATTTTTTTATTATTTTGAAGCCCTCTCCTGTCTCCCTGCATGTGTGTCCACAGGTCGTGCCTGTGACTGTTAGATGTCAGCCAGAACACACTGCCTTCCCAAACCTGCAACCAACAGAAGACGCAGAGGAGCAGCGGTGGGATTCATTACACCAGACAAAATGCCTTTTTCTGTTATTTAGAGAGATCAACAGAAAGTAGTCAGTTGGCTCTTGATCTTCGGTGTGAAGTTTTCCGCCTGATACCTGAGCTACTGATCTACAGCCTGCACCTCTACTCTTGTGCTCGGACATACCGTCCATACATTTATTTCACTTTCATTTCACTCAGTTGAAATGCTCTTTTACTGAGAAGTTGAAATAGCTCCACTCTAACCAGCTGCAAGGCCTAAAAACTCTTTAGAAAACCTCCTAAAAGAGATGGAATGCTCAGTCATTCACTATATGTGCTGGCAGAATTGACTGATTTAAGTGAAAGTGACTTCATACAATAATAATAACAAACTTCTTACCAAAAATTATCCTAAATGTCCATATTCTGTAGGTTGTGCCTGGCAATACTTCTGTTATACATATTGTATGTGTAAGGTAAAGATTGATGTAGATATTCGTCACCTACTGTGACCAACCTAACCCACTGTTTATGTTTTCATGTCAATTATTTGAAATCCATTTAGCCGTGAATATTTAGTGGTGTTGGTAATTCATGAGAATCTGTTCATTTCCCTGTTTGGCTACACGGAGGAGTATACTGGGTTGTACTGTTCAGAGAGTCGTTTCTATAAAACAACTTAAAACAACTACGTGCGTGGACTTCACTGTATGTGTGTGCAGTGTGGATGTGTGTGCCCTCACACCACACTTGAGTGAGATTCATTTACATTATCAAACCTTGATGTTTAAAGGAGGGATACCTGGTATTAATTCCTGCAGTTTGCACTGGTCTCCGACTTTATCCTGAAACCTAATCGAAGGAGAGCATGTGTGTGGATGGGAGCTGTGGAGCAACTGCGAAAGCAGTGATCGTCATTTACGTCCCTTACATGGCGGATCCTTGTGAAGCACATCAAGACCACTAGAGGGAGCCAGATGTCTGCATTCACTATGCACTGACAATTCTTGTAAATAGTACGAAGGATCAAAAAGGACCTAATAATTTTTACTACTCTCTTCAATGGATTTCATGCATCATTTATGCCATTATGTGAGTTCATGAAGAACTGTAGGTTCTATTACTTTCTCTTTAATAGGAGATAACTACCTCTGTACTCCAGCTCAGCTGCAAGAAGAGTACAAGTTTCTCAATGTGGTCATCCAACATAACAAATATGTTGTGCTGCTTGCTCAGTTTAAGTCGCTCGGTTTCCTCTACCAAACGAAAATGATTGCACTGTATATATTTTCACTTGCATACATCATCCTCCCTTTGCTTTTTAACTGTAAGTCCTTTTGTTTTTTGTCATGTGCTAAATGTAGCTCCAGTTCACTCAAAACTTGGAGAACGCTTTAAGTTACACGACATGCCACTGGGGGGCACTACAGGCTTATTTTTGTGTGAAGTGGAGGTCTATACATTGCCCCGTGAGTAACTGAAACTGGGACACTGTAACCAATAACTTCAGTTAGCCTAGAATGATAAACTCTTCATTGTGCATGAAACTAAATTAATATGAAATATGGACAATGAATCGTCTCCCCTACTGTCTTTAGTATTTTGATTAAATGCCATTTTCTACTTCGATTCCACTGCATTTCACAGGGATTTTTTGGAACAAATTTATTTGACAGCTATAGTTAGAAATTGCTGTACAACAGACTAGGACAATAAAAACTTAATGATACAACGATGGACTTGATAAGCATGATAGCTGCAATGATGACAAAATTACAGTAAAAGCAGTAAAATTAAGTATATCTTTAAATACGGCACAAATATCTGGGGCTGCAGCTGGATGACAGGTTGGACTGGTCAGCAAACATAGACTCTGTACACAGGAAAGGACAGAGCCGTCTGTACTTCCTGAGAAGGCTGGGGTCCTTCAACATCTGCAAAAAACTGCTGCAGCTGTTCTACCAATTTGTGGTGGCCAGTGTCCTCTTCTATGCTGTGGTTTGCTGGGGAGGTTGCAGCAAGAAGAGGGACTCTGCCCGTTTGCACAGACTGGTGAGGAGAGCTGGTTCAGTGGTGGGCACAGAGCTGGACTCTCTGGTGACTGCCAGAGAGAAGTACCCTGGACAAACTGCTGTCCATACTGGACAACACCCACCACCCTCTGCACAACACCTTCATCAGGCAGAGGAGTGTGTTCAGTGGCAGACTGCTGTCTCAATCCTGCCCCACCAACAGACTCAAAAACTCTGTTCCTCTGGCCATCAGGCTGTACAACAGCTCTCAGTGATGGCACTTCTGAATTTCACTGATCACTTTATATTTCACTTTCGTCTCACTTCACTGGTCACTTTATATTTTTATCTTTTATATTTTTACAGTTTTTTTTTAATTCTTAGATTGTTTTTAAAGTGTTTATTATTGTATAAACATTTTTATTGCTTTATTATGTCTGCTACTGGATGCTTGAATTTCCTTCGGGATCAATAAAGTATCCATCTATGTAATACTGCATCGGCTGAAATACAATATTACTAATAAACACTACAATACACTGAAAAAAATAGTTCCTCACACAAGTGGAAATTAATTATATTTATAGTAGCGGCGAATAAACCGAGGATAAAATAGGAAATTCCCACATACACCTTTGACCTTTGTATTGGTTTATTGCTTTAGGGGTCAACTTCTTTAATAAATCAATGCAAAGGTATAAGTGTGTGTCGGAACGGCCAGTGTTGTTTACACACAACTGACGACTTAGCAAAGATCCAGTTCTGAATAGTAACTTTAGGCACTTAGTTACGAGCAGCCTGTCACAAAGACACAACATTTTTTTACACTTATTTAGTTAGATCTTTGAAAAATGCAAAAAAACAGAAAGCTTGGCATTAATAAAAAAATATTTTCTAACAGAGTTGTCAGCGTGATGCAAGGCATAGCCTTAAAAATGTTTGAGAAAAACTAAACAAGGGGATGACAAAATAAGAAGTAAAGGCTGCAACAGCTTAACGGAAAATTACGTTTTTAAGAAATAAGCAAAGACCTCAAACAGAACTTATTAGATCCATCTGGACCTTCAGTTGATCTATCTACTCGTCACAAGCCTCAGAAACGGTTTCCGGCACAAAAAAAAACACTGTGGTACGTCAAATGAAACAGTAACGTAAGTAACATTTATGTTTGGGTTAGGGTTAGGGTTAGTTTCAATAACTAGCTGCATATACTTCCCGCTTTCTTGGCTCAGGATTATATTTTAACGAGCCTAAACATAGATAAACTATCAACAGCTTCTCAGATTAAGAGACTCTTGACCATGAATACAAATTAATGGAGGCTATAAACCACTTTTGAACTGTTGTATATTTCCAGAGAATGTGTGAATGTTGCAAGAGGCCCAATCTTGCCATTCTCCGCCCCTCCTTTTACTGGTTTACTGTACGTAGGGAGACACCACCTCCGGAAATTAAATAGATATGCATGAAAAGTAAAAGTCTTTAAAAGAAATGCAGGCGAAATGATAACATAAAAACTATGATGAAACTACTGGGGGATTATAACTTTATAAATTATATTTCATTCCCCAGATGACTACTTTACATTTCAAATTTTTAAAACAGTTTCTGATGTTTCAGCCATGTTTCAGCCGACAGTTTCAGCCATTTATCCTTATGCACCACTGATGGTCCAAAGTACATCTTTAGTCAGAGTCCTCCTGTGCTTTTAATTTGAAAGTCGTGACAGGACGTATTTCATAATTTTTTTTTATAAGGATGGAGACATATCCTTGTCCTAGTCCTCTCCAACAATTTACAGTCTAGAGGCAGTAGTTTTGAGAACTTAAGTCAGTGAAAATACTGATACGTATAAGAACCCGGCAGTTGAAAAAGGAGGTACTTCTTCTGTGCGTTAAAGGCCAGAGGCTTCAAGATTGTTACTTCATGGATTACTACAAGTCACAGAGCCCTCTTCCACAGGGCCAGACCAACCCGTACACCATGGGCCAGCCGTCGGCTCCTCCGCCGTACTTTGAGCACCCTCAATCTGGCTCAGGACACATAACACCACAGCAGGTAAGCAGCACGAAAACATAAACATGCTAAAAAGTATCAATTTTGCATGAAACATTTCAGCTTTTCATCGTCTTTACTTTACCTAAACATGATGTATGTAAATCAGTGTAAATACTTTTTAATTAATGAAATCCCCTAAATATATTTCTCTTTATTCAAAATTCAGTTGAAAGTACAAATAAACGCAAATGTGCCAATAAGATGGGATCTCATGCAATCTGCCTTACTGAGCTTGCAATAATATTCTTTTTACTTTTGAGACCACTCCTGCATTTCTAAGTGCATCTTATGAAAATGGGTTTTAACTTCCGTTCATATTTGTGGTCTCCAGGGCTTTGGATTCTCTATTCCACGTGCAGAATTTAACCAGCAGCCTCAGGCCATGGGCCCTGCACAGCCTGGTCTCTTTACTGTCCAGCCATCACCGTACGCACCTCAATTTCCTAAAAGCCATCAATTTCAGCCTCAGGCCATGGGCCCTGCACAGCCTGGTTTCTTTACTGTCCAGCCATCACCGTACGTACCTCAATTTCCTCAAGTCCCTCAGAGACATCCTGCCAATGACTACCTGTCCTACTCCATCTTCACCATGCTCTGCTGCTGCCTGCCAATTGGAATCGCGGCTCTTGTCAATTCCATCTTAGTGAGTGTATTGACCTTGTATTTGTACATATTCTTCCTTAACTTCTGCATTGTCACTGACGCATGTTGGAGAGTCTCACCCAAGCCGAAAACCAAGTCAGCTGAACTGTTACCGCTATTGCGTGTTGGTTCATGTAAACATGGGGAATCAGGGAAAAATTTACTCAGAACGATGCCTGAGTGGATTCTTGCCATCAAAAACACCTGAAATCTCAAAATCCATAACAGTTTGAGGGGAAATGATTTGTAGTGATTTTTCCACCATGTCCCTTTTGCATCAGGCAGTTGTATGTTGTGTCACTATTTTCTAAACTAAAAAACTTGAGAGTTGCTATTTGTCAACAAGTGTGCCAAGGATGCCCAAAGTATCCTGCTGCTCACCAGTTGAGACTCATAGTTCTGCCGGTCCAATCCCAAAATACAGACGCCAAGCCAGTGAATACGAGTGAAAACCCTGGATACACATTTACCATCTGTTAAATCTTTCCAAAAGGAAAGCCCATCAGTTACCTACGAGATCAGGCATAACTGTTGATGGAGTCAGAATTTGTCAGACACCATGCATGGAATGACACGGAGCAACATTGTAACATTTTCACCATGTTCTTCAGTTTATTGGTAGTCATATATTTTATAATACCTGTCATAAACCATAAGAAAATCATAAATTCTTTTACACTTTCTCAGTCCAGTGGCACAGTGTTAGATAAGTATTCCCTTGTTTAGGAATGAAGGCTGCTTCATTGTATCCACATGATTTAATGATTAATGCAGGAAAAATAAAATAAAACTTTTAATAGCCCCTAACTACATTCAAAGGTTGAAACTTTAAATTTCCAAGTAAATAAGCTGTGCTGCAGTCGATGAAGTCATCCCACTAGACGCATGTGTAGAAAGCTTCCTATAAGCCCTCCAATAGCCCCGGATAACAACAACACGGTCAGCTATGAGCTAACAGTGCAAGAGTACGCGTTCATTCATTCATTCATTCTTTCATCCATTCATTCGTCTTAAAGTATTGGTGAAATAAAGACAGATAATGCCTTATTTAGAGGCTGTATTGTCTATGCCCTGTTCACTCCCGTTATATGGATGTACGCGGATCTCGAGTGATCTAAATATCTTCCGAAGGACGCCGACTTTCACCAAACTATTATCGGTGAATAGATGAACGTATTATGTCAGAAATAAGGTCCAGGTTTAAAAAAAAAAAAACTTCTCCTTTAAGCACCAGTGCTTTAGTCTGTATATTCTCATGTGGGGATGTTGGCAGGACATGATGAAACAGTCGTTCTACTAAACCTTTTGCCTGAAAAAAATCCAACAGTTGTTTAAGGCTTCAGTAGATGCTGTTTGTAGTTTCATTATTCCTACTGAGGTTTTGAATTCCTTGAATTCCCCATTTAAGGACTTATTGGTAATGTCTCATTTTCTCAAAATCTTTAAATAAGTTAACTATGATGTTCACTGAATAGATCAGATACCGTTAAGAGTAAAAGATAAAAGCATTTTGAAAGGATATTCCAGGAAAGAGAATCACTCTGAGGCCACACCTTTAACACATCAGCTCTGTACCTTGTACCCTATTCTGTCCGAAGGAAAAAAAAGAGAAGTTCTTGTAGGAAGATAAAAGACTGATAATCATGACACACCTCATATGAAACTGCCTTTAATCAACAATTAAATAATTAACTGACAACAGAGATTTTTTTTATTTTAATTTTATTTAACCTTTATTTAACCAGATAAAAGCCCATTGAGATCAGGATCTCTTTCACAAGGGTGACCTGGCCAAAACGGGTCAGCAGCATGAGACATGACAGCAGCACGTGTCAAACCAGATTACAAAGAATGACAGATAGAATAAAACAAACAATTTAGAGATGCAATCGTGATTTCATACAGAAACGTGGGAGCTGTAGCACAACCAACAATTAAGGATTTGAAACACAGGCACTGTTCAATGGATTGACGCTGCCTGTCTTTCAGGATAGAGCGGAATGCTCCAAGTGCGACTAGTTCGAGAGAGTTTCTGCTCAGTCTGTAAAGTATTCAATGCCAAAGGGGCGGCAAAGCTGAATGCTCTTTTTCCAAATTCGGTCCTTACCCGGGGAGCAGATAAAACAAAGGTCGAACTGGAACGCAAGGCATAACAACTGGTTGTTTTTTTGCAATAAAACACACAAATAAGAAGGTGTCAAACCTAAGAGAGTCTTATAAATTAAGGTCAGCCAATGTGCATATCTGCGTGCACTCAGAGAGGGCAAGTTCGATTTCCAGTACAATTCACAATGGTGGGTGAGGCGACTACACCCTGTGACAAATCTCAGTGCCGTATGAAAGACAGTGTCCAAAGACTGGAGACATTTGGATGACACATTCAAATAAAGCACGTCCCCATAGTCAAGAATCGGCGGGAAGGTCGCTGTCACTCATTTCTTTCTGACCCTGAGAGAGAAGCAGGTTCTGTTTCTGAAAAAGAACCCACGTTTCACCCGAAGTTTAGTGACCAGCTTGTTTATGGGCTTTAAATGACAGCTCCTGATCTAGGGTAAAGCCCAGATACTTGTAGTGCAAGCCTCGCTCTATAGGTTTTCCTTTGGTTGTTAAAATGTCTGTAATGTTCTGTGGTAGCACCTTTGCATGAGAGAAAACCATTAGCTTGGTTTTATCTGTATTAAAAACCAGTTTACGATCATCTAAACGAGACTGGATAACATTAAAAAGCAACTTGTAAAAACTCAAGAGCCTGAGTGAGAGAGGTTGAACAGCAACAAACAATGGTGTCGTCTGCATAAAGATGATACATTGAATTTGACAAGTTGTTACAGAGATTGTTTACAGAGATGTTTTATTTCTGATTGTGAGCAATATCTTGCTGACAGCATGCTTTCAGATATCAGCTTCTTAGAGTGACAAAGGTCGAAAGACCATAATGAAATAAAAAGTTGTATGGAGGTATATCAACAGTAAGATGTTCTGTTGAATCCTCCTGCGGGAGGTTCTACAGACATGATTTATAACTTAAATTATGATCCAGGGAAATGTCCTTCTTGCCAAATTTCATATCATTTTAAATTCATGAGAGAGTTGTTTTAAATCCGACACTATGAGCTGCCCCAGAGCATGGACACAACTGTTCTTCTCTTTTCTTTCTCTTTGTTCGCACTTTTAGACTCGTGATGCCAACAACGAGGCTGACTGGGAGGCAGCAGGGAAGAGAAGCAGAACGGCCCTCACATTAAACAACGTGGCTCTTGGATTAGGGGGGGCGATAATGGGCTCGGCTATCATCTACGTGATTGTCAGTGCCGCCATCTATTAAATTTGTTTTAACATCTGAAGTCACCTAAAAATCTTTGAAACATTACTGAAGGGATTTTTTTGCAAAAACAACGTAATCACAGTCAATCCCTCAGTGTTTCTAATATGACTGCACTTTGCCAGAGGATCAAGACTTCTCTTGGCAGTTTTTTCAAATGCACCTAGGCACTTTTGTTTGATTGCACAAAGTAAAACACAGTCAACTTTTAAACAAGTGTCTCCGATTCAACTTGGACAGGATCTTGCATCGCTGAATATTGAGTTTATCAGGATCTCTTCAGTGTTTCTAGATTAAAATTAGATTAAGAATAAAAAAGTTATTTGTACTGTCTGGATGTGATTGGAGAAGTCATTCAAAAATTACAGAATTAAAGTCTGACAACAAAAATTCTGTCAATTTCTGTCTTTGTTTAAGAATTAAATCTCTGTTAGCTTCTTGAAAGCTTTCATCAAGTTTCCTTCATTAACTCAGTTTAAAATGAATGCTACTCATCTTGTCATGTTCTGCTGTTGTTATATTGTATTCAAATCTCCACATAAATAAAATACTGTATTTCAGTGGCCTGTCTTTGATGCATCTGATGCTACACACACATTAACACCCAACTTCATTACAAGATAAAACAGCCCTACATTCAGAGTCTTCCTGACATATCTCTTTTGCTGATTAATTCAAGACTGATTTTTAAAATAAATAAACCAACCTCATCAGCACTGCTTTCACCTATAGATATTACACGTTTCTCATTTCCCCTCAACTTAGTCATGTCATCAATATCAGTCTTTGCTTTCCGTCATGGGTTACCATCAAATGCGGTTAAATGTGTATCAGGAGGGGTGAGTGTAACAACTGATCAATTGGTCTGTTGTCAACAGACAGATTCTAAACTACACACTGAACTCTAACTTGTAACCTTGTATTTATGTTCACCACAATTGTGTTTATTATTTATTTGTTTGACAAAAGCTTCTAAAGTGACTCCTGCAAGTATTCCATTATCATCATCACCACCACTTCAACTCATCACAAGTATCCAAATTGATCTAAATGAAAGTTCCTTTTACTTAGGAGATTCAGCTGTCTGTGACATATGCAGAGGAGAAGGAAACTGGGGGAGGAACAAGGAGAAGCTTCATCCCGGTGCTGATGTAGGAGTATGCAAGGCTTCAGTTTGATGGATGACTGGTTGATGGAGTGTTGCTGAGGAAATTCGGTTGGAAACTGGGTCTCTGCTGAGACGTTCGCTGTAAAAAGGCGGCTGCTAAACTTTCTTGATGCCAGCGTTCTACTTGGAGTTTGGCTTTTTTCCAGGTTGTTGTTGAATTGCAGGTCCTACTTCTGTTGTAGGCAGAAGGCTGGACCCTCTCAGTGCTGTGGTGGAGCAACGGATGAGGAGGAAATTGTTTTCTGTTTTGGAGAACAATAAAGATCCTCTCCACAGCATCCTGGCAGGACAGAGGAGCAGCTCCAGTGAGAGGCTCATCTCTGTGTGCTGCAGGACAGAGGTTCAGAAGGTCCTTTGTCCCCACAGCCATAAGGCTTTTTAACAGTGACTGCTGAGTTCTTCTCAAAATGATTGATTGATTTTTTATTTTATTTATTTATTCATTTATTATTATTATTATTATTATTATTATTATTATTATTATTAGTTAGTAGTAGTATTTTTATCAGAATTGGTATTATTATTGTTGTTGTTAATATACAATCATTGTAAATATTAATAGTTTTTTTAGCTAATTGACTCATTTGAATTTCCCCCATTGGGGGATGAATAAAGTATTTTTCTATTCTATTTCTATTTTATTTTCTATTCTACTTTTTCCACCCTCAATTCTGTGACGGTAAAAACTCTGGCTTCATCCTCATATTTCCTCACTTTGTTTTCCTCTTCCTTTTGTGTCATTAAACCAAAAAATGGGGAAAAAGATTATTTTTAGAATACAGAATACATAGAGTTGTGCTTTATATTTGAAATTTACATTTTTATATGCACTGGAGCCATTGACTGAGTTATCTAATTACTCCTCTTTTATTGTAGTAAATGACAACAATCAATAAAAGGTTGATATATCCAAGTTTTGAAGGAAAGTGACAACAGAAGATAGGAGAATTATTTTAACCTGACAATAAAATCATTATGTCATTTGAAGAACCGGTTGATAAATATAGTATTTCTATCTAACAGTTCTTCAAATATCTATGGTTGAGAATCAGTCACCATCAATTACCTCTTTGACCATAATAGAAACAACAATGATTGGAGACTGCTGTGGGAAGGGATTGATATCTAAATTTTACCAACTCTTAGTAGACGAAGCCTCTAAATCTTAAACTTAAACCCTAAACGTTTCATAGTGGGTTTTCACCCAGCCAATTATAATATCACATTGCAAACATTTTTTACAAATAAGCACATTAGTGAGGAGAGTGGTTGTTTCAGCATGGAAAGGGATCAGTAGGCCGACTGTCGGGGAATGGCTTGCAGTTTTAGCCACAACCTTGCCAAAAGAAAAAAATATCAATCTTATCCAGGGGAAGCAGCCACTATTTCAGAATAGACTTAGCCAAACTCTTAGAGTTACTGTGACATCCAAATTTAAGTGTTTTTTACGCCCAGGAAACATTTGCATATGACAGGATATGCTTTAATGGAACTGATCCTTACAGGATCCTCAACCTTATTTCCTTTTTTTTTTTTTTTTTTTGCTTGTGGATAATTTTTTAACTGGTCAGTAAATCAATAAAGATATCATTGGGAAAAACATTTACATATAATGTCACTAGGTACAAAGCATCAACAGACCTTTTTCCCAGCAGACACTGGACCCGCACAGAATGAACAGGTGTACTGTATCAATGATTCATTGAACTTGTCCATGCCGGTTCATTGTCAAAGTTTACTGAGTCACTCACAGACATTGAAGGGGAACTCCGGGGCATTTGAAGCGCAATCCCATTGCTAGAGGTTGTCAAATACTGATAGTAGGACACAGACTGGTGCAAATCGGCGCTCCCTGTGCGGCGATTGCGCTGTTTGCGCAGCCTGTCATGCTAGCCAAATACGTGGTAGCTAAGGGGCAAGCGCTAAACCTTCCACGTAAAACAACAACTTGCACACTGCAGAAACGTCACAACACTTTATAAACCATCCGAAAATAAAGTCACAAGCCTTACCATCAAAACCATATGCATGGTTCTCACATTACTGGCATGGGGACGTTACAAAACAACTTTATAAACAGCATGTCACTTACCGGTTGTCGGTATGCTCGCGCATGTGAAAGCCCAAAAGAGTCAATGGACGATATTCCCATATACAAAGCAATTATCTTCTCTGGAAAAACTGCGTTCAAGTATTTAAAACATTACAACAATACATGCCCAGTAATATTGTTGTAATGTTTTAAATACTTGAACGCAGTTTTTTTTCATGAAATTGGTCGAGGATTTACGGTAATACTCTCCCAATGAGGTGTCTGTCAGGACACAAAAGAAATGAATATCTAATGACAGCATTTACTGTGTACTGGATGCGTCACTGGTAGGTTTTGCTTTGTGGGCATGTTTGCATATGTGGTCTCTATAACTTAGGAGGCACGATAGATACAATGGTAATACTACTACTTCACTACTATGGCTTTTATAGAAATACAACATCTCTACTTAACAGAATGACACTATGGGAAAGAAACCAAATTATCATAAAAAGTATAAATCGTCAATACATTGACTATATAAAGGTCTGATAATAACAGACATATGACCCTCAGTTGGGCTGCAATTTAATAACAAATATGAGCGTGTAGCGCCCTCTTGTGGTCATATATGGAACTTACAGTGTGCTCAAACATAACAGGGATCAATATGAGGTACATGCAACATGGCAAACTTCAGTTTATGTAATTAAAATAAACTCCCTGCAGATGTTAACAGAAACATTTAATGATAAAAAATAGATAGAGGATAATGTAAATACAGCGCACCGCCTGCGTGGCACGTGAAACGGCCCAGCTAGATTTACGCACGACGTAACGCTAATATCCAGGAAACACAAAATATGTACCGTCCACGGTGTTTATATATCTTCTAAAAGGAAAATTCATCCCTTTTTGACCAGTTTTACCAACTGTTGGAGTACACACCTAAGTAAATGCTTAACATATCAACTTAACATAGTTTGATAGAGCAACTTATCATTTACTTACATGCAGGGCCGTAGCCAGCATTTTGGAATAGGCGAGGTCCATGATGCCGAAATTTTTACAATATATATATATATATATATTAAATTATATAGTTTTTAATATATAGCAGTGTTGCACATTGAGGCTAGTAGCAAAATAAACTATTATAATGTAACAAGAACCCATAGCTAAAAAGAACCTGATTATTTCCCAATGCAAGCCTATACAAATGTTTGGTACAACCAAAGGCCATTTGGCCAGGCATAGAGTGAGGCTAACTAACCAATATAAAAAATAGAGTTAAATATAGATGGATAGATGCATATTGTAGGCTATAGCTGTTGCTAAACAACCTATAAATATGTATGGGCTATATTGAATTCATTACTAAATTGGATGTGAAAAATTGTCTCCAGCCTACATAAATGTGCATTGCTATAACAAGGTGCTGTCTTTCAAAAGCGCACCTATGCTTCTCTGCTTCTTTATTCACGAACCATACATGACACCGATATAACAATCATATCATTCTAAAGAGCTCGAGCTGAGCTTTCCGTCAGTATATAGCAATCGCCGCTGCACTGCAGAGTGGCCGAGGAAATCGTTCGTCAAATTCGTCTAATTTTTCTATTTCTGATTACTGGTATGCAGCTACTATGTTGACGGTACTTTTCTCACCGACTACGGAGTGCACACACGTGTTACACACCGTTGGAAAGGGCAGAAACAGACTTTTCAAATGGTACCACGTACTCACACATTCACGAAAGTGATGTCAACACAAACGTCAATTGTAACGTGTATGCGAAAACCGAGATTAAAAAAATAAATAAATAAAATAAAAAAATCCCTTAAAATTACCGAGGTCCAGACCTCGCTTTCCTCATAACTGGCTACGGCCATGCTTACATGTCTTCAATCATTTTAGATACATATAGGTCCAGTCTACAGAATAAGGCAGGGTAGGGTAGGCAATTTTATTGCAGATTTAGCAAACAAACTTTGGCTTGAACAAAGTCAATGTAGTATTGAGCTATGAAATAAAACCCTTTTATGTGACCTTTTTTGCGTTTTGTTTCTTCATGCTTTTTCAAAACTAAGAAAAAGTACGGTGACCCATGTGCAAAAGTTTACAATGCAACAGCCACACCTTTATTTGATATGCACTGCTTTTACATGACTGTTTTCCTACTTTTAAAGTAGTATCATGGAACTGCCTACAAGGGAAAACTTGTACTCTAAATGTGTACAACAGTATCTGTACTGTTACGGCGAGTTTGGGTTTCCAGTAAATGTCTGTGTGGGAGTAGCAAAAAGCCAACCTCCCTCCTGTGGTTGACTTTATGGAGGAACACAGCACCTTTTGCACACTGCCGTTTTCCGTGTGAGACCGGAAATCGAATACATGCACGTTGAAAAATAAAATCTTGAATGTATCAGACTGATGATGTCATGTTCATAATCGACTCTGTGCCTTTAATTTGAAAGGCTAAACCGGAAAGTGTTTCTTTCATCTTTAGACACTTGATACTGATGAAAGAAAATCCTCCAACTTCTGGCTGTGAACAATTTACCGTTTGGCTGCAGAAGCGTTCAGAGCTGGAGACTTGGTTGGGAAAAAGATAAATATATATATATTCAACTCCTCAGAGAGGAAGATTTTATTTTTGAAGTTAAAGGCCCAGCCACAGCATTGTTACATTATGGATCCCAACAAGACACCCAGCGCTCCTCCACAGGGATGGACTGATGAGAAGTCCTCCATGGTTCAGTCCCCCGCTCCTCCGCCATACCAGGACTACCCCTACCCGGGACCCCACCAGCCCGGCCCGGGTTACCCACCTCAGCAGGTAACCAACATAATAGTGCTTAAATGTATAAGAAGACTTAATTGTTCATTTTCACCATTAAAAATGTTCAATGTTCAAAGTTTCCCTGCTTCCCACACGTAAAGGTGCCACTAATAAACTTAACGTTAGAGCATTTTTTTACGCAAATTCCGTCGAAAAGTAGTTTTTATAAAGCATCTTGGCTAAAGAGCAACCTTTTGCCTCTTCTGTATCCTTTTTACTGGAGTTTTACTGTACTAAGTAGTCGTGTCTCTGTTATATTAAAGTGTTCATGCTGATTGCGGGTGTGGGATATGTGTGTGCGTGTGTGTGGAGGGGTGTGTGTGTGTGTGTGGGGGGGGGGGGTCCAGGCTCCCTAAAGGCTCGTGTATACTTCGCAGCAGTGTGTCGCAGTGAGCTTGTCGCAGACACGACGCAGTTATTTTTGATTTATGCCTTGAAGCGCTGTCTGCGCTATGTTAATCCCACGCCACAACGCAAGAGGGACAATCACGAACAAGCTAGGATTGTGGGTGTTACGGTTACGGAGGCCATTCAACAACAATGGCGACTGGACGAACGCGCACTTTGATTGAGATGCAGCTGATCGATCTAGAAATAGAAGAAATATTGCTACTACTGGAGCTGGCAGAGAGGGAAAGAATCGTCACGGTTAGCACGGTTAGCGTCAGCCGGTTAGCAAACCGGAAATACGCATAGTGTAGAGCGGATGTAGAGTTGACCAATCAGAGGCCTCCTTTCTCTCCTCCCTGCGGCGATGTCTGCGGCACTGTCTGCGGTGAGTTACAATTTTGAGGAGGTGCACCCGAGTGTCTGCGTAGTGTCTGCGTTAACTGCGACAAACACGCAGACGACCTGGTTTCCGAGTATAAATCAGGCTTAAATCCGGCTTAAAACGTTTTGTTTCAGTATAATATGAATAATCTGTTACTCTCTGTAGCCTACTTTGGTTGTATTGTCGGTTTTAAGCATCCAAGTTGAATCAGCTCATCTTGTCCGTCCAAAAGCCTGATTAATGTCCCACATCCTCTGTGGACGAACCACAGGGGCTTTGTTCTTGCGAAACTGTACTGCCTTGGTTTCATTTCATTGTAACTCACCACTCCTTCAAGCCAGTAAGCTTTACTTTCACATTGAGGCGCTGGGGTACTGAGTCGGAAAAAATATTTATTTGCACTTTTGGTTTTTCCTGTTAGTTTACTTTGTTGGCTGTCCAAAAACAAAGTTGGAGTGTAAAATCAGAATGTAGTGATTTGCAAGTCTCACTGATAAATACACTCCTGAGCAGGAGCAAGAGACAAAAAAAATAAGAGTAGGTATCTTGTTGAAAACTTCCTTCACACTTTCCGACGGGGTGTCTGTGAAGACCCAGGCCGAGACCCGACCCAAATTAAAGTCCCCACTGATGCTGACTGTACCCCGATCACCATAAGAAGGCATCTGCGAGGGATGTTAGCCCGATTCTTTCATCGGAAGCCCAAGAACAAGCCGGACAAATCTTGAGTTCACAGACAAAGTATTTATCAGTGGTCACAGGTAAAGTATGGCAGCGCTGGACTCTGAGTGACTGAGTCCTCGCAGGGCCTCCGTCAGAGCCTGATCTCTGGAAATAGTTCATATTTCTTTTCTTCACATTTATCTTACAGAGGTTGGACTTACACGCGACCGAGTATAATTGGCCAGTTACTAGTGACATGAACAGGCTGTCCACATCATGTTCTTTGGATGTGATAAACAATGTGTGTGTGACTGATGTTTTAGGCGTGTATCTAATGGAACAGACCTATCTGACAAGATAGAGAAACTTCATCTGTCCCAGTTATTTAGTCCAGTTGTGCTATCTTAAGGTCTTGGACCTTTCAAGGACATACATTGCGTAGTATGAGCAGAGTGGACAAGTACAAGATAGGAACATAGGTTATTTAGAGAAATACAGAATATGAATACATAATGTCTAAGAACAAAGCCAATTATAACACCTCCCAAGCCCCAAACTTGCCCATTTGGATTTTGCAAGGGAGCACCGCACATGGGAAATTGAAAAGTGGAAGTGGAACGGTCCTGATGGCTTCCAATGCTACTGGCATGACAAGTCGATCCCCCTGGAGATGTTTTCTATGCAGCACAGTGGAGGTGGCTCCATGTAATCTGGGGTGCTATTTCCCTTAGTGGAGCAGTGGTTGTGCAGGGGCGGGATACGTGGAGATGTTGCGGCCGGCATCCCTTTTGACTGATAGCCCTCATCTGTGACAAAGGACTTTTTCAGTTCTTTTGGAGCATCCTCCACGTTCCCCTGATCTAAATCATATTGAGAAGATTTGGGGATGGATTAGCAAAGGATGTTTGCGAAAACGAAGGTCAAATTCCAGACCATCGACGCCCTTCGTGAAGCCATCTTCACCACATGGAGCAGTGTTCCCGCCAGCCTCCCGGAAACACCGACATCAAGCATTCCTAAAAGACTTTTAAAGTGACCCCAACAAGAATGGTGGGGCTTTTCACTACTGAATCCTTTTTTGACACTTTTAGTTCTGTTTGGGATGGTTTTTTGGGCTATGGTCTTGAACTTTTGATCAGCTGACGAACAGTTTGTTTGCGTTTAACTGCAGTTTTCAATGAATTGCCGACTTTATTTTTCGTTTTTTGGTCTCTTGCTCCTGTTTCTTCTTTTTGCATTTATACGCTCTTCTTACAACCTGGTTACGATCCACCAGCGCGAAATGCAGATACTTGATACTTTGCTCTAGAGTGTATGTTATCCACAATAGAACATAGCACACCATATCAGATGCTGAAAGTGAGGCATTTTACTTTTTCATGAAAAATATGAGTTCATCTTCATATAGATGTCGTTAAAAAGTTGGCTTAGGATCTCGTTCGTCACTGCATAGCGTCTCCACTGCCTTTCACAACAGTCTGTAAACATCTGGCAGCTGAAGAGAGCAGTTGCCAGAACTATGGCAGACGAAAGCTGTCCCATTCTTGTCTGATATAGGATCTAGCTGCTCATCAGTCTTCCGCTGCTTTGCCATGCTGTTGTAATAGATGCAGTATGCGGTTCAACATTGTCTTACTGAAACAGCATTGATGGACACTTTCCCGATATGAAGGTTGCCAGTTTAATAGCATCTAATGCACTCTAATGCACCTGAGTGGTGATAACAAGCCGGATGGTTCCTTTCCTCTTTACTCCGCAGGATGCAGCATGCAGTCATCTGTCTCTTTTGTTTTTTATTTTCCATTCGGCTGTTTCTTTTTAGTACCGCTTACTTTTCCAGCCCTTGGTTGCTCCTGTTCCAACTTTTTTTTTTTTTTTTTTTTCAGACAAGTTGCAAATTCAAGATGAGCTAATATTTTTCATGAAAGAGTATTATGTCTCATTTGGAACATTTGATATGTTTTCTATGTTCCACCATGAGTAAGTTATCGGTTTATGAGATCCTTGCCCCCTGTTTTTATGTACATTTTATAAAGCTTCCAAACTGTGGGAACCGGGGTTGTAGTTACATTGTGCTCTCAAGAAAACAGTGTATACACAGGGTCTAAGAGGGTCACTTGGTTTACTCATCATTTTCTCACTCCTTTGACCAAATATATGGAATGGAAACATTATGGCCTCTCCCATGGTGCATTTTATAAACATTAGTTTTAACTGTCTTTCTTGCTTGTGGCCTGCAGGGTCCTGGATATCCACAACAGTACGCAGGTTATGAACAGCAGCAGCCTTACCCCATGAGCCAGCAGTACCCAGCACCTGGTACCGTCACTGTCCAGCCCACGGTGTATATGGCTCAGGGCCCTCTCCAACACCCTGTCAACGACTACTTGGGCTACTCCATCTTCACTATGATCTGCTGTTGCCTGCCTCTTGGAATCGCCGCCCTCATCTACTCCATCACAGTGAGTTTATTTACCTATTTGTGCTCTCCTCTTTCTTGACTTGTGCACTCTCCAAATCCAAATAACAGAGCCCATTGCTTTTTTTTCTGTCTCCAAGTAGGTGGGTTTGGGTTGAGAGTTTTTCCAGCAACTTTTTGGTGTGAGACAATGTCCAAAATGATTTTTTTTTTGTTTTTTTTTTTAAACTCGGAAACACAAAACAAAAAGATTTGCGCGACACGACACGCGCTGCTTAAACTAGTTTAAGCCCAAAATTGATCCGTGCCCAAAATATTTAAACACTATAAAAAAGATGTTTAAATAGATGTTTATGGGACTTTTTTAACATGATTCTGCCCTGTGTAATGGATAGCAAAGTGTGCTTGAATATTACATTTTTCATGACAGAAGTGAAGTGAAGTGAATTGAAACTACAACATGATGTTTGAGAGCTTGAACTGTTTTTGGTGAAAATATGTGTTTTACAATAACCTCGTAAAACCTTTTATATTTTTTCTGCGTAACCCTCCGGAGGTCAGCTTTACAACACCTCGTTTAGGTTGTGTCCATGACTGTTTACGTTGTCATACCTTCAAGTAGCAGTGGCTGAATTCTGTTTTTTGGGCGGTCTACATGTAGCATCCGGTGTTTATATCGATGTTTGGATTGGCACGGAAACCACGGCTCCACATTTACATTGTTTACATGGCTATTTGTGTGGAGAAAAGTGAAGCTCTCTCCTCCTTTGGTTAATATGTACAGGTTCCATTGAAACCACAACTGATGTTAATTTGTCGCCTGTAGATCATTTGATTATTATAGTGTGACTGTTTTTCACAGCAGCGGAGTACCTCATTCGGCAGTTGAAACCAGTTGGTACATCTAAAGCAGCACATTTTTTAACCTAAATTCATTTGAATAAAGGCAGTTATATGGGGCAAAAAGACACAAAAGAGGTCTATATTATGTTAATTTAAAAAAAAAAGGGAAAACTATTGTTCGAAACCTAGGTTCCTTTTTTCACGACTGTAGCATTTGAGGAAAAAATGATATTATAATAATAAATAAATAAATAATATGATAATTATATTGCACGAGACAGCCCTGCAGCTCCAAAGGGCAGCAATGGGTGACCGTTTAAAAGACCATAGCACATGCAAAGTTGACGTCAGCAAACCACTCTTATGTTGACCAGCTGGGACCCATTTTAGTGTTGAAACCAAAAGACTAAAGGTGTCTCACATTTCACTGCTTTCAGTGCTCTTTTTTTGTTGTTTTTTCTGGTAATGATCCACCAGCGTAGAGACGCAGTACACTTTATCTGAGATAAGCTGCGGCTGAGTCCATTTATTGTTCTTCCCATTTCTTTAGCATTTGAAGGCAGGGCGCACTTTTTGTTTGCGCTGTTGCCATAGAAACACACAGACAGCGATCATTGTTAATGCTGTGGGAAAAAGTCATTATGAGGCAAATTGGGCCGTTGTGAATAGCTCTTTACTCATGTGATGAATGATTGTATGATCGTGCATCACATGTCTTGTATAGGAATGTGTGAAGTGATAAAAAGAAAGAAAAATAGCTTTATGTTGTCGGTACTCAACCTCGGAGATTAACACGAGTTGTTTATGTTGTTATTGTGCAGTCTGAATAAACTGACATTGAACGTTAAACATTACCTGATGAGCTTTAGTTAATGCTACAAATGATTGGTGTTGGTAATGGGGATGACTGTCTCTGGTTTTTTTGCATCACACTTAAGCAGCTCTGTCACTACCTCTTCCAGACTGAACCCGTCATCTGACTTAAACACAGTCGGGGGGGATCTCAGCCAGATCAAGCTTGAACTTGAACAGGTTAAAACGGAACCTCAGTGTTTGTGTTCGTTCCCATGTTGCTCACAGAGTTAAGCCACATGGAAAACCCCAGTGTGACTTCACGCGTTGCTGCACTTACTTGCTTACGGTGCCCTTTCAGATATTATTTTTCTTTTGCTCCTGTTTGAAGGGGGGGGGGGGGGGGGGTTAAGTGATCCAGAGTACCTTCTCTGAGGTATTTTGCCTTAATTTTTCCCCTAAAATTTTAAAACTCACAGGAATTACCATACTTCATCTTGCCTTTTAAGCTTGGTCAATAGTTTGTTAGCATTGTTGGCCAAAGTACCACCCCCCCTTTTTTTTTTGTCACATTTGTAGATAAGTGCTTCCATTTTATTCTCATTACTTAGAGTATGTCACAGGAGTTATGTGTGTTGCCACATGGGATCTGTACGTAGCCTCTGTGGCAGGATCTGACACCATAAAATGTCACTGTTGCACAGATGTGCCGATGTTGTAACAGGCAGTTGGCTGGTTTTTTTTGCACAGCTGTCACAGACTGCTGTTTCCATGATGAAGTCTCAACTAGATAAGACTAACTTTCTGAAATAAAATTCCAAGCAGCAGAGGCAGTGGCTACAGGATGATGTTGGAGCCATTGTGATTAGGACTGAGTAAAACTTAAATCCATTATTCATCACTCAGACTGAAACATGAATTACTTATAATGCCAACCTTTGCTGATATTATTAGTATAGTATGCATTAGCTGTGTCCAGCAATATGAGTGCTGCTGTTTAACATACTTTCGAGTGAATAAACAAGTTTTCTGACACACTGTTTGTGTTACATTATTTCCTGAGAACCTTTCGCTTGTGGAAGGGACCTTAGGCTGAGTTTATGCTCACATTTGGCACGGTCATGGACGACAGTGTGTTTGAATAGCAGGAAGAGCTGCAAGGAAGTGTCCGCCTGGATGGGCATCTCTATGAAACATAAAAACCAAGGAGGGTTACAGTCATTGTAAATGTTGCAAGGCAAAACAGAGAAGTCGAAACTGTAAACTTGATAAACTCTCTTGTGCCATTCCCGCAGTGTAGCGGTGTCAGCCTTTTTTCACTAACAACACTTCTAAGGAGAAGCGCACTGTTGCAAGGGCAACAGGCCTCAGTTGGTGCTGTGTATGATTGCAACGATGTCAGCAATACATACACTGATGGGGCCCAAAACGATGAGCTTTCTTTTTTTTGTTACATATATATATATCAATACTACACTGAATTGTGCAGAATTCATCTCGCCTCACAGTCCAGTGCTTGCATATTAAAATAATTTCCCACAAATTGTAGGCTCATTTCACCACTGAACTTGCATCAAGCTCGTGGACATAATGAAAGAAATCTCACATACTCTTTTAGCGTGCTGCATAACATGTTAACATGCTAACAAAGAATGTCAAATTCTTTAACCCAGAAACAAGATAATTCTATTACCTTAATGCTATTACTGTGTCATGTTGAGGGGTAGATTCTCAGTTTTGCCCTGTGGCAATCGCTGCTGCCATCTTGAAAGTAGCAGGATATTTCATGTAAAAACCACCCATCCATCCATTTTCTATACCCGCTTAATCCATCAGTCAGGTCGCAGACCAGCTGGAGCCTATCCCAGCTGCAAGAGGCATCCATCACAGGGCCACACGAGATAAACAACCACACACACTCACACCTAAGGACAATTTTAGAGACATTAACATTAGCCTAACATTCATGTTTTTTGGACAGTGGAAGGAAGGGGAAAACATGCAAACTCCACACAGAAAGCCCCCAGCTGGGAGTTGAACCTGGAACCCTCCCGCTGTGAGATGACGGTGCTAACTACCACACTACCACCGTGCAGCCCACCCCATATAAGTACTAACCAGGCCCAACTCTATGTAAAAACCAAATCTGTCAATTTTCCGCTCGTGCTTTGTGGGTTTTGCTCAGTACAGACAGAATTCAATAACTTGACCCTGGACGTAGTGTGTTTCACAGAAACATCTGGGAAGCCTTTTGGTTGTATAGAAAGAGAAAGAGAAAAAGAAAAAGTGAACAGTTGAGTGAATTAACCTTTCACTCAGCCTCTGTGGAGAGGCACCTGGAAGGAAAAGAAGACCGCAGATGCACATCAGTTTGCAGCAGTCTGAACCTCAGACTTCCCTTTCAGAAGCCGATGCTGTTTATAAAGTTGTTTTGTAACGTCCCCATGCCAGTAATGTGAGAACCATGCATATGGTTTTGATGGTAAGGCTTGTGACTTTATTGTCGGATGGTTTATAAAGTGGTGTGACGTTTCTGCAGTGTGCAAGTTGTTGTTTTACGTGGAAGGTTTAGCTCTTGCCCCTTAGCCACCACGTATTTGGTTAGCATGACAGGCTGCGCAAACAGCGCAATCGCCGCACAGGGAGCGCAGATTTGCACCGGTCTGTGTCCTACCGTCAGTATTTGACAACCTCTAGCAATGGAAATGCGCTTCAAATGCCCCGGAGTTCCCCTTTAAAGGGTTTGTGAACAGTTTCTGCCGCAGGACAGGGGGTATTTCCTTGGAAGGATAGGCTGTTGCCCTCAGTAAGAATGAAAACCATGAAGAAGCGTAGGTTTCTGGAACAATAGAGAAGTCTGTGTGAAAGTAACATCCCCCATGCTGAGGTTTTACAGCACAATGTCCCACTGCGGTGTAAATGTCAATAAAACAGCATTTCTGTTTCTCTTCTTATGTGCTGTTTATTTTGGATGTTTATATTACTTTAACGATATATATTATGATTGAGACTCCTCCTTGATTTTTTTTCCTTCAATAAGAGAAATGACAACATATTGGAGAGGAAACATGGCAGATCAAATATCTAGCGTTTCCCAGATATTACAAGTTACGCTATTTGAGGAGATGAATTAGCTAAGTGGGAATAGAGTGTACCAAGATGTCTGGGAGAACTGAGAGAAAGCAGCTCATATTACAGGAGGCAGGGAAGAGCACAGATAAGAAGAAGGAAAGTAAGACAGCGAAGACAGAGATCTGGTGGCTGGTTAAATCTTTTTGAATCGTGTTTTGACATGATTGTATCCCAAACAGTGCGTGCTCTTTGTCAGTTTCAGGGTTCCTAACGGAGAGTCTAAACAGGAAGGAAGCCAGAGACTGGAAAATATGATGCTAGAACTGACTAGAGGGAGGGGAGAGATAAATAAAGGGCGTCTGGCTGCTGGAATCTCTTTCCTTTATTTGCATGTCAGACACTGCGGAAAAGAGAGGAAAACTGACCACTCGGACAAACCCATTAGGAAAGTCACTCAATTTTAATTTGGTGTCCCCCCCTTTTTGGCAGGATCTGGATTCATGGCCTGGTTTTCCAAGTTTCGGGCCATGCATTGCTTCTCTGAAAGTTCCATGAAACGCTCCTTTGTTTCCTTTGGTATTTGCTTCTCTGGGCTTATCTGCTTTTTACGGTAACTGAGGTGTCTGAAACTTTGCTGCTAACCATCGAAATGTATCCAATAATTTTGGGGGGGGGGGGGGGGGGGGGGTCTTTGTCTGTTGTCAAATAGCACCACCACATAACAGGAATGTGTTATTTTTCATATTTGTTGAATTTTCCCATTTAGGTATTCCTTCCCAGTATTTTTATTTTATATTCTATTGGGCTGCAGAGAGCAAAAACCTGATAGCTGTAAGGTCAGAGAGAGCTTTGCTGTTTGAGTTACTGCAGTTTATGTCAATAATGTCATACCCAAACAGCATTATGATAAGCTAAAGGTCAAGTAATCCAAAGCAAAGTCTTGCTAGACACCAAATAAAACTTTATGACTGACGATATCAACTAGTTATCCAGTAGACCTTCAGATATAAGTGAATGTTTTCATTATTACAGTTGAAACTGGATAAACACAGCAATTCAGCCACTGGGATTGCAAATAATTGTTCATGGTTTTTTTTCTCAGTGCAGAAAGCTGCTTCTTCTTTTTCTTTTCTTTTTTTATGTTTCAGTCCCCAACCCCCTCCTCCAACAAGCCCTCCATCTGAGCATCGAACTCCTCTGAAAAAAAATCCAAATATGGTCCTAAATTGGCTTCTAAACCTCAGATAAACTACAGATTATGTAAGCTTTCCGCTGACAGTGACTATCACTGCCAAACATATCAAAATTCTCCATGCATTACACAGTATTTCTCTTTGGTTTTGTCACCGTGAAGTAGGCTTTACTTTACAAAAAAAAAAGGTCCAAATGTAGAGAAGAGCAGCAAGGTGACATAAATACCAGAAATCCTTTCATCACATTCTCAATCTCGCCACAGATAGATAAATGGTGTCTTATCCTTGCTGACACCGACATGGAGCTTATTTTTCTCTTTGGGATAGGCAACAGGCAAAGGCATGGCTCCCTGTTACAGATCACATTTCCGAAAAGACTATAATAAATCCCAGATGGGGAATTTTAAAGACATGCGTAGCGGAACTTTGAAGTTGAAAATCACACAGGGCTCACATTGAAAAAGGCAGGCAGTCTGTCGATAGGTTTTGGCGTTAAAACTATGCCTGTTATGCGAGCGTAAAAAAGAACAAAGTCACATAGCAGCGAAAGAACACTGGTTCTGTGTTTCTAGGTGGTTGGGGCGAAAGCAGAGAGGCTGAGAGTCATGTTACAGTCGTCATTAGGGGAGGGTTCAGGGTGAAACCATAGCAGGTAAAGTTGAAAGTGGTTGAAATGTGGTGGTGGCACGGTGTGCGTTGAAAAAAAAGGGGAAGATACAAGAGTGCTGCAAAACTCTGGTTTTACCAGTTTGACTCTAAAGCCGCTGTGACTTTTGTTTTCTTCCATCGTGAGGTGAAGGTGAGGGAGGGGGCGTGCAGACCTTTTGATCTTTCATCTGCTGCATTCAAATCTGTTCTCTGCAGTTTTCCCACAAACATCAGGCCCCTGCTCTCACGTAATCGGTGCTTTAGGCAGTGAGGAGGAAGAATACAGACGCACTGCTAACCAGACAGGCCCTCTCACATACACAGGGCACACAGACTAACAATGCAGACATCTGGTCAGGCAGCAGCAGGTAAGCCGCCGGCCAAAACTGCGAAAAGCTCTTCAATCAAATTTAAGCAGCAGTGCATAATAATGTAGGTGTGAAGGAAACCTCTCATACTCCGAGGGGCTTTAGTAGGCATTGTTTGTATACGCGTTATTTCTACAGAGGTTTCTCGCCTGATGAGGAGCTTTTCAGTAATGCATCTTCCTAATGATATCCTACAAGTTCATATACTTTGAGCTGCAAAATTTCAATTTGCACGCAAGCTTATCTTGATAAATTTCCTGTCGATTGCTTTGCTCGTGGACATTTGCCTCGCACTGTCCCCGGTCAGTATCTAATTCCAACTGCACTGTGAGGAGAGGTCAGGTCCCTGAAAGCAAAGTAAACAATTATCCTTTGGAAACGTAGTGAGAGAGCAGCGGGAGGTGCAGCAGCTGTCTCAGAAGCTAGAAAGTGCAATACGCAGCATTTGCTTTCTTGTAATGGTTACAATGACCCATCTCCGGTGTTTTAGGATTAGGCTAGTCACACAGCCCTGTGGATAGCTCTTTAACATCTGGTGACATCTCATTCCCTTTTGCGAAGGGAGCACAGCGTTGGGACAGGAATGGCAGGTTTAAAAGGTTATTCCAGGAGAGCAGATGCGGCCTGAAGCCACACCTCTCTCATGTCAGCTCTTCACCTTGTACTCTGATCACTCCAGAGAAAACAAACAGTGACTGTAGGTTATTGAAGAAAGAGGATGATCCACGACAGCTACTTCCTCAAATGTAAACAGACCAATGTAATTCCACTCGTGAAAGGCAGGAAGGGAGTGGTCTCAGTGCTACTGCACAGCTGGGTTATCGGCAGTTGTAAACTCATTCTGACTTCTTGGAATTAACCTTTGATTCAATGGTAGTTGTGGGTGTTTTCATGGAGGTGTGTGAGCCAAAGGCTCTTGATTATAGCATTTCAGAGTCACTACACAACGTTGGCTTCTTTTATATGACAGTATATAGCTGTGGGGAAAGAAATCTGTGAGTTATTAAAAAACACAGCCACTGTTTTTTTTACTTTGACTTAACCCTCTGATTGAAGTTATTGTTAATTCTGATTATTTTTTTAGCCAACAAGGCTGGAATACAGTCAATGGCACCGAAAAATGAGAGTTGAAATGTTACTATGCAGAATGAGGTGTCCTGATTGAGTTCAAAGCTTTCTCTCCGTTATGAATGGGGACATTTCTGACAATATGTGAAAACTATTTGGGGAATTTCCACAGTTTTGTTTCAACAACGCCCATTGTACACAGCAGTGTTGTACAATTCGACAGAAGTATTGAGCAACACGGACTCTTTTTGAAAAGGCCATCATGAAGACGTCCGGAAAAATAGAAAACACATCCCCCTCTGGCTGCGGTGTCAAATATTTGAGTGGTTTTGACTTTTTTGTCTTAGCAAGATAGATAATATCCATATTTCCCAAAATGTTTAACTATCACCGTGTTTCAACTAATTTACAATATGCATCTGGTGAAATTAGCTAAAACACTGACTTCTCTATCTAAGGAAATAAATAGATGTTAAACAGACTCATTTCAATTTAAACTTAACCAAGCAGCCAAAATCTGGCTGCTTGCATGGTCTCTAGGGGCATCATTTTAAATCAGGCCTCAGATTGCGGAACAATCTCTTTAGTGTGAGTTTGTCTATTAAACCCTTACAGTTTGACTTTCACGGTATCATCGCACTTACTCTAGCACTAGTTATGCTCTTAGCTGTTTGGTTTTGGAAGGAAATGCACTTATGATTTCTTGTGACCTGAAGTTCTTTTGCCTACCGATGTTGAACGCACTTATTGTAAGTCGCTTTGGTTAAAAGCGTCTGCAAAATGACCGTAATGTAATGTAATGTAATCATTGCAGCATTAAAACTGGATTACCAGCTCAGCTTGTGTTGAATCGAAAGACAAGACACACTTAGCGTTTTTCGTCATTATTTCCCAGAACTCTTTCAGCAAAATGTGCTTTGCAGTTTACAATTTACAATCTCACCCATTGCGGTTTACTCACACTAACCAGTTACCTTTGTCATAATGTGCGTCACGTATGTAATCATGTCATAATGAACGGTTCCTGCTCAGTGTTAAGCCAACACCCAGTGTGGACACAGCTGCATTAGGTAGTCCTGACCGTTTACTACTGTCTGGCTAGTCATCAGGTTTTAGAAAGGTCAGCTAACCACACCTCTGACTACATTTTCTTCTCTGTGTATTTCCTTTTTTTTTTTTTTTTTTTTTGCATTAGTTTGCATTGCAAACTCATTGAAATGGAGATGTGAGAGGTGAAACAAATAGAAAAAATGTTGTTTTTTTTTCCTCCATCATTTCTTTCCATTATCTTTAAAAGTCCTTGGGGCCTGTTAATGACAGTAATCGCCACATCATGATGCTGCCACCGCCATGCTTCATGGTGGGCTTGCTTCACTCGCAGTAATGGCTTTGTGTAATTTGCAATGTTTTCCTCAGTGGCCAAAAAGTT